>NC_058132.1:388383498-388721619 GCF_016433145.1 Gracilinanus agilis | reverse complement strand
TTTTTTTTTCATTATTTCCCTTGATATTCTTGATCTTTTGTTATTCCAGATGAAATTTGTTACAGTAAAGAAGTTTTTTGGTAATTTGATAGGTATGGCGCTAAATAGGTAAATTAATTTGGGTAGGATGGTCATTTTTATTATGTTAGCTCGTCCTACCCATGAGCAATCAACGGCTTTCCAATTGTTGAGATCCAGTTTTATTTGTTTGGAAAGTGTTTTGTAGTTGTTTTCATATAATTGCTGTGTTTGTTTTGGTAGATAGATTCCCAAGTATTTTATATAGTCTAGGGTGATTTTAAATGGTGTTTCTCTTTCTATCTCTTGCTGCTCTAATGTGTTGGAAATATATAGAAATGCTAATTATTTATGTACATTTATTTTGTATCCTACAACGTTGCTAAAGTTGTTGATTATTTCTACAAGCTTCTTAGTTGATTCTCTAGGATTTTTTAAGTAGACCATCATATCATCTGCAAAGAGTGATAGCGTAGTCTCCTCGTTGCCTATACCTTCAATTTCTTTTTCTTCTCTAATTGCTATTGCTAGTGTTTCTAGTACTATGTTGAATAGTAGAGGTGATAATGGGCATCCTTGTTTCACTCCTGATCTTATTGGGAAGGCTTCTAATTTATCCCCATTGCATATAATGCTTGTTGATGGTTTTAGGTATATACTGTTTATTATTTTTAGGAAAGGTCTTTCTATTCCTATACTTTTCAGTGTTTTCAATAGGAATGAATGCTGTGTTTTGTCAAAGGCTTTTTCAGCATCTATTGAGATAATCATGTGATTTTTGTTTGTTAGACTGTTGATATGGTCAATTATGTGGATGGTTTTCCTAATGTTTAACCATCCATGCATTCCTGGTATAAATCCCACCTGATCATGGTGGATGGTCTTCTTAATTACTTGCTGGAGTCTCTTTGCTAGTATTCTATTTAGGATTTTTGCATCTATGTTCATTAGGATTGGTCTATAGTTTTCTTTCTCTGTTTTTGGTCTACCTGGCTTTGGAATTAGTACCATATTTGTGTCATAAAATGAATTTGGTAGGACTCCTTCTTTGCTTATCATGTCAAATAATTTGTATAGTATTGGGATTAGTTGCTCTTTGAATGTCTGATAGAATTCACTTGTGAATCCATCAGGTCCTGGCGATTTTTTCTTAGGGAGTTCTTTGATGGGTTGTTCAATTTCTTTTTCTGATATGGGATTATTTAGGTATTCTATTTCCTCTGCTGTTAATCTAGGCAATTTATATTTTTGTAAATATTCATCCATATCTCCTAAATTGTTATATTTGTTGCCATATAATTGGGCGAAATAGTTTTTTAATGATTGCATTAATTTCCCATTCATTAGAGGTGTGGTCTCCCTTTTCATCTTTGATACTGTCAATTTGGTTTTCTTCTTTCCTTCTTTTATTAGATTGACCAGTACTTTGTCTATTTTGTCTGTTTTTTCAAAATACCAGCTTCTAGTCTTATTTATTAATTCAATAGTTCTTACTTTCAATTTATTAATTTCTCCCTTAATTTTTAGTATTTCTAATTTAGTTTTCATCTGGGGATTCTTAATTTCCTCACTTTCTAGTTTTTTGAGTTGCATGCCCAATTCATTAATCTCTGCCCTCCTTAATTTGTTAATATATGCACTCAAGGATATAAATTTCCCCCTGAGTACTGCCTTGGCCGCATCCCACAGAGTTTGGTAGGATGTCTCATCATTGTCATTCTCTTCAATGAAATTGTTGATTGTTTCTATGATTTCTTCTTTGACAATTTGGGTTTGGAGAATCATATTGTTTAACTTCCAATTGGTTTTTTATTTGCCTGTCCAGGTGCCCTTACTAATTATTATTTTTATTGCATTGTGATCTGAGAAGGTTACATTTATTATATCTGCTCTTTTGCATTTGTTTGCAATGTTTCTATGCCCTATTACATGGTCAATCTTTGTGAATGTGCCATGTGCAGCTGAAAAGAAGGTGTATTCCTTTTTGTCCCTATTTATTTTTCTCCACATATCAATTAAATCTAATTTTTCTAGGACTTCATTCACCTCTCTTACTTCTTTCTTATTTATTTTTTTGGTTTGATTTATCTAGATCTGAAAGAGGAATATTTAGATCTTCCACTATTATGGTTTTACTATCTATTTCCTTCTTGAGCTCTGCCAGTTTCTCCTTTATGAATTTGGATGCTATACCACTTGGCGCATACATATTGAGCAGTGTTATTTCCTCATTGTTTATACTGCCTTTATTCAGGATGTAATGACCTTCCCTGTCTTTTTTAATCATATCTATTTTTACTTTGGCTTTGTCAGAAATCATAATAGCCACTCCTGCCTTCTTTTTCTCATTTGATGCCCAAAAGATTTTGCTCAGGCCCTTAACCTTAAACTTGCCTCATATGTGTTTCTTGTAGACAACATATGGTAGGATTTTGGTTTCTAATCCTCTCTGCTATTTGCTTCCGTTTTATGAGAGAGTTCATCCCATTCACATTCAGAGTTATAATTATCAGTTGTGCATTCACTGACATTTTTGTATCCTCCCCCAGTCCCACCCTTTCTTCTCATACTATTTTCTTTTAAACCAGTGGTTTACTTTGAGCCGGTATCCCTTATCCCCTCCCTTGATTAACTTCCCTTTCTACCCCCTCCCTTGTTATTCCCCTGTTTTTATTTTTAAAGGCCTAATGAATTCCCTCCCCCTTCTTCTCCCCTCCCTTTTTTGACCTCCCCACTCCCCCGCTCCCCTTGGTTTATCCCTTCTGATTTTCTCAGTAGGGTTAGATAGAGTTTTTTATCCCAATGGATAATATAGCTACTCTTCCCTCTCCAGGTCGATTACACTGAGAGTAAGGTTTAAATATTACCTCTTAATGCTCTCTTCCTCTCCTTCTTATAATAGTATTTGTCCTCTCCCCTTCCCATGCCCTCTTTGTGTTTAATAGAATATCCTATTTTTCTTATTCACTCAAGTTTCTCTTGGTGTCCCCTATTATTCACCCCCCTCTTTCCCACCCCCCATGTCATCTTAGACCATTTAGTATTCCATCCTCTCCCTATGAATTATTCTTCTCATTGCTATAATAGTGAATACTATAATAGTGAATAGAGTTCACTACAGAGAATTATACATATCATTTCTCTACATAGGAATACAAATAACTAGATCTTATTGAAGCCCTTAAAGTGGCAAATTTAAAAAATTATGAGTTTTCTTTCTTTCCCCTCTGTTTCTTATTTACCTTTTCATGTTTCTCTTGATTTTTGTGAGTGGATATCAAACTTTCCATTTAGTCCTGGTCTTTTCTGTGCAAATACCTGGAAATCTTCAATTTTGTTGAATGCCCATACCTTCCCCTGGAAGTATATAGTCAGTTTTGATGGGTAGTTGATCCGTGGTTGAAGACCCAGCTTTCTTGCCTTTCTGAATATCATATTCCAAGCCTTGAGGTCTTTTAGCGTGGAGGCTGCCAGATCCTGTGTGATCCTGCTTGGTGCTCCTTGATATTTGTTTTGTCTCTTTCTGGCTTCTTGTAAAATTTTTTCTTTTACTTGGGAGCTCTTGAATTTGGCTATTATATTCCGGGGTGTTGTCCTTTCTGGGTCTAGTGTAGAGGGTGATCTATGGATCCTTTTAATGTCTATATTGCCCTCTTGTTGTAGAACTTCAGGGCAATTTTGCTGAATAATTTCTTTTAGTATGTAGTCCAAGTTTCTATTAATTTCTGCTTTTTCTGTAAAATCTATGATTCTCAAATTGTCTCTTCTAGGCCAGTTTTCTTGGTCTATCACTTTCTCATTGAGATATTTCATCTTTCCTTCTATTTTATCAGTCTTTTGACTTTGTTTTATTTGTTCTTGCTGTCTTGAGAGATCATTGTCTTCTAATTGCTCAATTCTAGCCTTTAGGGACTGATTTTCCTTTTCAATCTGGTCATTTCTGGTCTTCAGTTTATTTGTCTCACTTTCCACTTGTGAAATTCTGCCTTTTAAACTGTTATTTTTTTGCTAGATCTCTCTCTTCCATCTTTCTCATCATCTCAGATTTGAACTCTTCAATAGCTTATGACCAGTTTTCATTATTTTGGGAAAGTTTGGATATGATTTCTTGTTTGTTCTCCTCTGTTGTCTGGATTTTCTCTGTGTAAAAGTTGTCGAGTGTTACTGAGTTCTTCTTGATAATCTTTCACTTCTGGGGTTCCCGATTTTGGCTTGCCATTGTTGTTAGCCCAGCACCTTCTCCACTTTATCCTCACACTAGGGTCTGCGCTCTCTAGCCTCCCGAGGTCTCAGGTCTCGTTGTTCTCAGGGTTGAGCCTCCTGGTCTTCCCTAGTCTTCCCTGGTCTGCCCCTCTGCCCAAGGCTCCTACAATAGTCCCAGGGCGCTGCTTCCAGAGCCATGCTCCCGTCTGCACAGGGTCGTCACTCGAGGTCCAAGCCTGTGCTCTAGATCCTTGTCCACACCTAGGGCAATGTCTTCACCCAGGCAGGGGCTCAGGAAAGTCCATGCGTGTTCTTTAGCCTCTTGGGGTCCCAAGTCTTGCTGCTCTCAGGAACAGGCCCTGGAGGTGCTAGTGACTTAATGGGTGCCCCAAACCTGCTTTAACTCTTGTGGGCTGGTTTTGGCATTGTACATGGTGTGTGGGGGTCGGGGAGGGGCTTCTTCCTCTTGCTTTTTAGTGAGAGCTGTTTCACTCCTTTATAGCGTGGAAATGCCCCGATTCCATGTACCTTCAATGCTGCACCCTGTTGTGGGGTCCCTTCGTTCATCTGGATTCGTTTTTATGTCCCCTTGAGGAGTCCTGTATGCTTCGGTTTGGAGAGATCAAGCAGCTGCTCCTTACTCTGCCACCATCTTAACTGGAAGTCTCGATGGTCATGTCTTTTAATAGATGCTGAAACAGGATTCCCAACACACTGACTAATGGAGATGGACTTTTTTCTATTTCACTTTATTCATAAAAATATAAATGACAATAAATACAAATTTTCATCCAAACCTAAAATTAGCAATATTGAATACACATCACTTTGTAGGCATGATGACCAACTTGCCAAAATCTTGTGAAAAAAGTAGGATTTTGACATTTACTTTCCAGAAATACTACCGATTGTCAGAAATAGACACAAAACTAGGAAGTATTTTAATAGTTCCTTGCCAATTTTTCAACTGATATTGTAGCCTTTGTCAGAGAGTTATGATATACCAGACATTGGAAGATAGAATTGGGGACTGAGAGGTTTTTTACTTCCTAACAACCATCACTTGATATAGTAGCTAAAATTTCACTGGACTGTCTATCCTAACTTCAAAGCTTAGAATCTAATGATGATTCCTCCTCTACCCTCCATGACCCAGAAAACCCAGCAGCATCTCCTCCACCCTTGCCCTGCCATGCTGCCTTAACTTCTTTTCTGGGCGGATATTGGGTACAGTGGCCTGTGCTCCTGGCCTGAACCCACCCAAGAGGAGACAAGACTGGCTGCCTATAGGTAGATTTTAGATCAACTTATTTTGGCCAAGGAAAGTTACTGAGCACACTTTTGGATATAGACAGTTTCCCTCTCATCTTGTCTTGCTTAGCCTCTGGCAATAGGCTGAAACATTTTATTATCAATACATTCCCTTACAAATCCATAGCGCTTTTCTCTATGCCAAAATATATTGGCTATTTTGTCTATTTTAAAGCAATGCTTTTAAAAAAGAATTCAAAGTGTTTTCATTGCAAAAAACAAAGTTCCTCCCCTTCTCCAAGGTTCATTTCAAATCTCTTGTTCTAATATCACTTATTGACATTCAGATGAAAGAAAAGCATGGTGGCTACACAACAGGCTTGAAAAGCAAAATTTACAAAACACATGCTGTTGTCAAATGATGGATCTTTTTGGAGCAAAGGTTCTCTGAGGCCCCTTTGAGCTTTCGCTATCTATGGTGATATTAACATATGGCCATCTAAGCTTTTACATTTTGTGTCTCTTGCCCCCTAGGTGTTGGACGATGCCTCTACTCCTTTCCCTACTCCAAAGCAGTTGGTGTCACAGTGGACAGAAACTCAAGTTAGCAATTGGTTAAGGAGCATTGGAATGAAAAAGTTTGTCCTGAGATTTCTTTTGAAAAGAATAAGTGGTAAAGAACTCCTAAAACTGGACAATGATGGGCTAAAAGTAAGCTTCAGAATTAGTTTTTTTTTTACATCATTGAAGAACAACATTATATAATGACCTATTTTATAGAGTGTGTAAAACAATACAAATAATGAGATTCCTATTTAGGACCTATTTGCCAACCTATGATAATCTTAAGGAAATCATGTTAGCCTCATTTCAAGTGTAGCATAAAAGAAATGTTTCTTTTTTAATGTGATTTGTTAAATTCCCCTCTTTTTTAGTATTCCTACCACATGGTCATTCTTCTTTAATTTGTATTTATTTTTTTTTAAAAACCCTTAACACTCCACCTTGGAATACTCAGTGCCATGTATTGGTCCCAAGGAAGAAGAGAGCTGTAAGGACTGGGCAATAGGAGTTAAGTGACTTGCCCAGGGTCACACTGCTAGGTAGTTTCTGAGGCTACATTTGAATCCAAGACCTCTTTGTTTCTAGACCAGCCCTCAATCCACTAAGGGACCTCTCATTCCTTTTTAGAACTCTGTAAATAAACACTGGTAAGCAAATAAATACTGTTATAATTTTTCAACAGTCAAATTAACTTTGCTGAAACAAATTCAAAAATAGTAATCTTGGAAAATGGAAACATTTTGTTTCATTTCTAGTAAATAAAATCTCACCTTTTATAAGCTTTAAATTTCAAGTCCTGGGTAGAATGACTCCATTGTCATAGAGGAACTTGATCATAGGAATATGATACATGATCATCTAAGACAATGTTATTATGAGGGGTTTTTTAAATATAGCTTCTCTCACAACATATTTCTGGAATTTTCCTAAAATATATATATATACATATATATATGATTTAAGTCCATTTAACCTGTAAACCTCTGATATTCTGACCTTTCAATTCTAAGTGAAATGAATCTGATGCAATTTCTGCCCATTAAAAATGAAAAAAATTAAGACTGTTCCAAAAGCACAACTATCATTGCATTCCCAATCAGTTAAGCAAATAATAATTAATGCATGAGAAAATGTATTTAAAAGTATAATGATGATATAAGAATTCCCAATACTCTTCTTAGAATGGTAAGCTATTATGCTAGTTCCTTAATGTATTTTAGGGTTATACAATGAAATTTTTTAATCTGTCCAGTCCTATGGAACATTTTCCTGATGTTGTAAATTTCTTGATGCTTTCAGAAATGATCCTAAAGCAGTTTCACTTTCAGGCTCGATATGTAAAAAATGAGAAAATGTATTCACCTAAATCAATACAGGAAAAATAAATCACCTTCAATTTTCTTTCCAAAGTACATTGGTATCGAGAGGAAAGAAGACCGGAAAACACTACTTAAGAGTATTAAGAAAATTCAGAAGATAGAAAAAAAATATCCTGCAGTTTAACATTGAAATCATTCTAAAGGAGATACATCGGGAAGATATGGCAAAGAGAAAAATATATATTTAGTTCTGTAATATTTACTTTTATTTTAAATCATTTCACTTCTACATAAATATTGTTTTGATAAAATACAATTTTTCATAGGTTAAGTCTAATGTTTGATAATTTGAAGGTTATATGTGACTTCATTGTGGAATATAGTTTAAGATGTTACTCTTAAACCTAATTCCTACTAAATTATTTTCCAGTTTTCCACAATTTTTATCAAATAAATTCTTTTCCCCTAAGTAATTCTCTTCTAAGTTTTTCAAACACTTAGTTATTAAGTTTCATCATTTCTAATTCTCCATTTTCTGTCTGTTCCACTGATCTACCTCTCTGTATTTTAACCAATAGTATATGACTTTGATGACTACCTTATAAAATAATATGAGGTCTAGACAAAATATTTCATTTAGAGACATGATCTTTCCCGATCCTTCTTCATTATTTCCCTTGATTATATGGATATTTTCTTTTTCCTAATAGAGTTGTTGCTATTCTACTAAATTTTATAAAATTTGATTGACATAGCACTAGAAATGGTTAACTACGGTAGCACTGATATTTTTATTATATTTTCATGCCCAGACATGAATAATGAATATTCTTCCAGCTATTTATACTTTTCTTTATTTCCCTCCAGGAACACTTTATAATAGTATTTATATATTTTCCATATTGTGGTAAATTGAGCCCAAGATGTTATTTGTAGCCATTTTGTAGCTATTTAAAATTATTTTCATCTCTATTATTGCCTATTGGATCTTTAGAGTTATTATATAGAAATGCTATTGAATTTGCAAGGGTTTATTTTGTAGGATTTAGTTTTCCTAGAAGTGATCATCTCGGTTACTATTTATCCTGATTTCCTAGGATTTTCTAAGCCATCTATTATGTCATAAGCAAATAAGAGATTACTTTTTTCCTATCTTTAGGCCTTTGCTTTGTTTTTTCTTAACTTATTGCTATTTTTAGTATTTCCAGAACAATTTAAAATAAAACTGGGCAGAAAAAAAACGAAAAAAAACTGGGCAGAGTACATTACTCATATTTATTGGGATAACTGCTAGTGTGTTTCATATGATGCTTATTTTTTAATTTTAGATATTTATTGTGTATATAAGTGTATGCACACACATAAGAATACATATGTGTATATGTGTGTATCTGTTTTTAAGTTCTCTCCATTTCTACACTATGAAGAGTATTTTAGCACAAATGTTTCTTGTATTTTGAAAAAAAGGCTTTTTCTGTATCTAGACATCCATGACTATCAGGGGCATATTGACTTTTTGAAATTATAAACTAGTACTTTTTGGATTTCCTGTTCAAAATATCATGGTCCATGTCCACAAATATATTCACATGCTGCCTTTGTAGCAACACTATATATGATGATGGCACTGACTAACATTTTTTGGATGGCTTTTGACTAATTTCTTCTCAGGATATAGAATTTCCTTAGATGATTCTTGGAATTGGTGGTGAACAGTGAATTGGATTTTATGTATATTTCCAAAAAAATTTTTTTTGCAATGCCAACATACCTTTGCTCCTGCTGAGGTTTTGTCTCAATGAAACCTTCATTCTTCTCATCTTCAGAAATATTAAACTTAAATTTTCATGAGCTTGAATAGCCAGTGCTTTCTTTTATCAATGAAATGTTTCATAGTTTCCTCAATTTTTTCATTCTTTTGATTTTGTTTTATAGACTTTTGCTGCCTTGTGAAGTCATTTGCTTCTAGTTGTTGGATTCCAATTTTTAAAGACTGAATTTCATCCCTGGCTTTTTGGTCATTCTTTTCCTTTTGGTCCATTTTTCTTTGTAGGTCATCTTTCACTTTCTTTGCCTCAATTTCAAGCTGATCAATTCTGGCTTTATAAACACTATTTTCTTGTTTTAGTTCATATGCCTTTGTTTCCAGATAACCTAATTTAAAAATATTTTAAAGAAAAAAAGTCTCTGGTGTGATTCAAGTGCTTGTTTAAAACTCCAGTTTACAAATTGGGACAATATTGGAAAGTTACTCATTATAAAGAGTTGGTTTTGATATTGTAGTCTTTTTAAAAAATTAAAACTTCAAACCATTTTAAATAGGTATTTTGTATCTTATTTTGTGAACTGTTCTTAATGGAAGATTGATTTTTTTAAATTATTTTTTTTAAACCCTTAACTTCTGTGTATTGGTTCCTAGGTGGAAGAGTGGTAAGGGTGGGCAATGGGGGTCAAGTGGCTTGCCCAGGGTCACACAGTTTTTTGGTTTTTTTTGTAGATTGATTTTTTTATTTGAGGTCTCTGATAATAATGATAGCCTAAGGATAGAACATTCATTTTATGTATAGGATTGTTTTCAGGTAAAGACAAAAAGGATAAATGGTATGTGAAGACTGAAATTTTCCAAACCTGGTGAAAGTTAACTCCATAAAGTTTGAGCTGGTTTTCTCTGCCTTAATTACTAAAAGGGTCAGTATAATTCTATTTTTTAGGCTTAATGAAATTATATTGAACCTTAATGCTAGTGGAGTAAGAGGATAGTTAGCATAGAGGGCAAGAGAATGAGTGCTGATTAGTACATTAAAATTATGCGAGATAAAAATGATGACTCACTCAAACAAAACCTGGAATCAGAAGGTAGGAGTAAAAAGAGGCAGTTGTTGATTTCCTTCATGAAAGAGAGCACTTCCCAACAGGCAATATATACAAGTTCCCACCACAAGACTCTTCTCCCCTCCCCTATTAGGCCCCTGCACAAGGCCCTGATCTACAATCCAAAACACTTGTGACTCGGTTGTAGATTATTCCAACCCAGTTTAGGTGAGGTAAGGAGAGCAACCAAGTTCTTTATTGCCCTTTCTGTTTATCATTAGTCTTCCTCATAAACTGATCTCAGAGTCATCAATCAACAAAAGATAACAAGCCTTTGTAAGCTGAATTCTCATTCTGAGAATAGCTCACTCAATTCTCTCTCACACAATCCCCTTTTTTAATTTTCAGAGATGTGTTATTTTCACTTGCCTCAGTTTGCCCTTCTAGGTACAATATAAAAACAATACAATAAAACAAACAACATAAATAAAAGTCCACAAATTCCCATTCTAAATATCAGCAGTCCAATCTCATTACAAGTCACCAGTGTCCTTCTGAATGTCACTTTCGGGGATGTTCCTCCAAAGCCTCAGAGTTCAGGAGACAAGTGGAGTTGTTGGCCCCTTCCCTCGGGTGTAGTGGGTCCATCCTTCTTCAGTCATTCTTACAGCTGTGTCTACTGCTAAGAGAACTTGGAAGGGCATCTCTCAAACTGTAGTCAATACATTTTCTTTTTTACGAACCACTCCTCTAGCCAGAGTTCCCTTCTCCTACTAACTTCAGGACCACTTTCTGCTTATCTTCACCAATGTGGCAGTGGATGCATGTAGGCCACCCTCTAGTCACTGGATTCAGGATCTTGGACAGGGATGCCAGTACCCTCCAAAAATCCCCCGATATTCAGAAATGCAGGGGGAGAGAGACAAAAGAGCTGGAAACACATAAAACAGGTAAAATCAATTAAAACATATAAAATAGACCTGCAGCACTGGACTTAAAAACAAACAAATATGAGTTAAACAACTTTGCCTCAGGTTCTGAGCCTGCTCCAACCCAACCTCCCAGGTCTACAAGAGTGGGAGAGAGGCCCTTTTGTAACCCTTTGGAATCCCCTGGCCCATTTCCACATCTTTACCTGTATTAAAATCAAGGAGTCTAGAACTCTGTCAAATTCCCACCGGCAAGTATTAGGCTTCTCAGTCCTGAGGCCTGCCAACCAACTTCCCCAATTCATTCACTCTCAGACTCACTAGATCTTTCACTGTATCTTTTTTGAAATATCTTGTGAATCAGACCCTGAGTGGCACCCAAACCTCAGACGCACCATCCAAGGCCATCCTGCAGACCAGTCAGGGTGTTTCAACCTTTCAAAATCTCAACAAATTTTGAGATGTGGGTCTGCCACTCCCTACATTGTTGGTTCCCCATTATCTGACTTGTGACTATGCTTGGGACAGTGAAATATATTCAGGGAGGAGACTCTGAACTTGTTCTCTAAAAGATAAGAAAGCTATTGAATCCTTGGATGGGGAGCTCCTTGTTCTTATTGTATCTATCCCTTCTGGGAGCTTGCCTCCAGACTAGATAAGTCACCCAAGGTCTTGAAACATTGGCAGATCAAATGTTTTATTGGAGAAAAGGGAGATGCAATTTTATTCTGAGGGGAAACCTAAAGCTAACTAGGGTACTGAAACTACTGGGGTCCAAGTCAGAGAACTAAAGACATTTTGAGAAAGATACACTAGCATCCCACTCAATCTCTCTTTTCTTTTTATTGGTTGTGACCTTTCTCATTCCTTTGCTGAAGTATTAATTCAGCTTCCAAATCTTACATCCACATCCCTTCTAAATCTAGGGCTTTCAGTTTTCTTAAAATCATCATTCTTGGAATTACTTGTTGGGGCTGAGGATGCTTAGAAGATACTGCATACATGTTCTCTACAATCCTTTGAATGAGAGCAATGAGTCTAGGATTTAAACAGGGAAGCACATAACACATGCAATTGCAAGTATTACGGGCACAATAAAACAATTGATACAAGAGTGGTGAGAGATGCAAGATGTCCAATCCACATTCTTATTTATTGTAACCTACCAAAAGAGAGACTCAAATCCAGCAGCTATTTGATTTCTAGCTTTGAACTCATTTCGGACTCTTCTAAGCACTCCTATTGCAATTAAATAGACTGATCAAAGGAGCCATGAGGAGAGATTAAGATATCTTTTTCCTTACTGATTTGGGTAGAATGGTTCAAGTACACCATCATGAATGTGATGGCCAATTTCACTAAGGCATAAGTCCCTGTTCAGTTATACAAGACTTGCTTCAGTTTGGTTCTCCCACATGACCACCAGAGATCCACCTGAGCAATGCTTATATTTGTAAACACAGGTTTGTCAGTCACATCCCAGGTTTGAGCACACTCCAACTGCAGCACCCGCTCACATGTTGTGAGATACACGCAATGTGATTCCTAATGGGTACAGGGAAGCCAGTGCACTGCAATTCTCTGGGTTTAGTTTTCGAAAGAGTGTAACCATATACTTGAATTCATCCAACCACAAAGGGAAGGAGACCACATGGGCTTTTGGCCACCCCACTTGTTCAGGCATAGCAATTAATTTTTCCCAAACGTTGGACAGTGTACTTCACCCATGCCTACCAAGCATTAACATCCTGGTATCCTGTCTCTATCTCAATGACTTGTCTTAGATCCTTAGTCATTGTCACATCAGAGTCTGACTAGAGGGTTCACAGAAGGGTTGTTGGTTGAAGCAAATTGGGCTTCAAAGATCCTGCTGTGCTGCCTCTCTGGACTGTTCTTTTTCTAAACTGGGACAATCAGAAAATTTCCAAAGTAGTCTCGACCTGTCGGTTCTATTCCAAAACCATACCACCCCATCCATTCTTCTTTAAAATTCTTAACAAACAGAAAAAGGATTCCATTCGGATTATTAGGGGGCTGTTAAATTGTGAAAGCATTTTTTCACTCTGGGTGTGATGGGGTAGCAGTTCGCTCCTTATGATCCATAGTCCACAGCACCCATGACCAGTGGGTGCATTGATACTCCTTTTGCCCAAGAGGAGGACAAAGGTATTTCTTGTAATGTCATAGAGGAGACCAATTAGCTAGACCCTTATAAGGTGGTTCCTCCAACAATGAGCATAAGTCTAATGTCACTGATACTCTACTCCAATATGAAGTTCATTTATTTTACCTAACTTTTCTAATCCTCTCCAGGATTCCTCTCTATATCTAATATCACTATTCTGGCCCCTATCACTATATTCAAAGTCAAAATAATCACTCCCAATGCCAGCCTGTGTGGGAAGGGGTCACAAACAATGGACCCTTCCACTTAAATGAATACATAATCTCAGAGTCAGGAAGCCAAAGTATTAGACAGACTTAATTGTACCTTTCATGGAAGGGGACATCCCCAGCTTTGGAAGCCTGAAAATGCCAACGAGTTGAATTCAAAGAGCCAATTTATAGGATTACTAATCACAAAAGAAGCCTATCACCACTCCCCTTCCTTTTCCCTGTTGGACTCATCTTAGACTCATGACTTCCCAGATTGATCTTGAGATACAGTGAGGTAGTGCTCAAGGAGGAACAATGTATACATACATAGGCAAGGGAACAAGAAAGTTACTGAGTTGTGTTACTATTCTTGCCTCTGTGTTCCTTTATTATCAGTCATCTTCCTGGGCTTGTTCCCAGACTGAAGCCTATCTCTGATCCAGATAATCTACCCAAGGTTTTTGAAATTTAGAGCAGACACAGGCCAAATGCTTTATTGAGGAAAGGGGACAGTCTTATTCTGAGAGGGAATATTAACTCTGACTGGGTCTTGAAAATATTGGGGTTACAAGCCAAATGTCATTACCTTGAGAATTACACATTTAATTCTATCTCACACAACCCCTTGCTCTTGTTATTTCAGAGATGAGTTATTCTCATTTGCCTCAGTTTCCCTCTCTACAAAACCAATTACTTCTTTGCACTTGGATAACATTTCCATAGCCAACACACTTCATCTTCAGAAACCATCTTTTGACAGTCAGGAATGGGTCGATTGATCTCAGGAAACTTGCTCCCTCTGCTTCAAGTTGCTCACAGAGATCCTAGAGGCAGATTTTAACAATACTTATAAACACAAAAGTAATAACACTTTTACATATAGATTTCTCTACCCCAGGTTCTATAAGAGACACAGAAATTCCTGGGCCATAATTCTGAGCCTAATATTCACATTCCAATCATGGTCAATTAAAACTGGAGGTCCCCTTTTCTTTGTTTTTACAGGACCATGATTAACAAAAACTTACTTAGCTAGAAATTGATGAATTCTAACCTTCAACTACTAATTTACTTGGTTGTTTGGGAAATAGAAACTCAATTCATGATTTGCATTCTGTGCTGATGATTGGAATTTGTCATAAAAGGAAAAGGCAGGGGAAAGATCATAACTGTCCTCACTGATTCCTGTAGGTCTACACCTTAAGAAGACAGAGTAACTTAATACTGTCTGGCTCCACATACAGGCCAAGGCTATCAAAGACTCATACCATAGCTGTTTCCTTCAGAGATCCTCAGAATCTGGTGGACCTTACCAAGTCAGAGGGATCCTATCCCAACTTCAGACTAAGATCATTCTTTCCAACTCTTTATAAGGACTTTTCACTTGTCCTCTGGGTGGCTCATTGTTCTTATCTTGAATGGTAAATCAATCATCAAACAATCATCCTTTAATTCCAAGGTCATGATAATATCAGTTGAGATGCCAAAAGCCTTTTACCTTAAATGGCAAAATCCTACCCTTTACAACTCAGAGAAATTCACTTTCTCAGTGGTCCAATTCTATTATCCTAAAATCCATAATCCAAATAAGGCTTTTATCTTGCTTACTTTGCCTGCTCTAATGGCTTCTTAAAGCCTTACAAGTTTTCAGATAAAATGTTATTCTCTTTAATTTTCCCCATCTAGTAAATACCAATTCTATATTTTCTTATACTTTCTCTGACTTGTTTTAGTCCTTACAGTCAGTTCTTAGTCCACAATAAATTTAACTAAAAAGATTTTATCCCCACTTATTATAATTTATTTACTGCTCTATGAATATTCAGGGCCATGAGACTTGCCCTTCTTGGTAATGGGGAAATGAGGTAATTAATTGCTTAAACTTACTAGTCTCAAAACATTCACTCTTTTCCCCTTCATAGCCTCTGCTCAAAGCAAAATAGAACCTTCTGTTTTGCCTTCTCCTCCTCACATACCTACATAACTATAACTTACATCTCTTGGATGTTACTTAAAAGCCCCATATTCTGATTAAAATCCCTTAACAACTTGTTTCTTTCATATTCTACACCATCATACATCTCACTTTCTTCTATTTTCTTTTCATCATCATTATTCAAATAAACTGCACTCCACCAGGTATTATTTTACCTGCTGGTTAGTAGCTAAAAAGAGCCCAGATTATAATTTTTCCTAATGATTGCTTCATTTACATTCTATATCTTTAGATCTTCTTCTTATCCAATTAATCTCAGACATTATTTTAGTCCACAGTACAAATATAGAAATCGTTTCGGATTAAACAAAATCCCATGATATAGGTAGATTGCATTTGAATATATTTGCATTCAAATGATGAAATCATTCTTGACCAAAGTACTAATTCCGGCACCAATACTTATATCATTTAGCAGTATTCCAAACTACTGAAACATGTTTCATTTCAAATCTACAGATTTAAAACTTTTTCTTTCCCAATGTTCATTACATTTTCATTTGTGAGCACAAAATCTTTGATTGCACAACATCTTTATGCTTCATCACCTCTTCTTCTAAAAAGCTAGCACCAAATTTCTGATATGTTAACTTATTAAACCATTACACTTCATTAAAAAGACAACAATTACTATGAGTTTGCTTCTCATCTGTTTCTTTTTTTATTTAAAAATTTTTATTTAATTTAGAATATTTTTCCATGGTTACATGATTTATGTTCTTTCCTTCCCCTCCTCCCACTCCCTCCACTAGCCAAAGAGCAATTCCACTGGGTTTTACATATGTCATTGATCAATACCTATTTCCATATTGTTAGTATTTGCATTAGGGTGATTGCTTAGAGTCTACATTCCCAATCATGTCTCCATTGACCCATGTGATCAAGCAGTTGTTTTTCTTCTGTGTTTCTACTTCCACAGTTCTTTCTCTAGATGTGAATAGCATTCTTTCTCAAAGTTCCTCAGAATTGTCCTGTATTATTGCATTGCTGCTAATAGAGTGGTCCACTACATTCATTTATGCTACAGTATATCCATCTCTATGTGTTTGGTTCTCCTGGTTCTGCTTCTTTCAATCTGCATCAGTTCCTAGAGGTTGTTCCAGTTCACATGGAATTCCTCCAGTTCTTTAGTCCTTATAGCACAATAGTATTCCATCACCAACAGATACCACAATTTTTTCATCCATTCCCCAATCGAAGGGCATCACCTCATTTTCCAATTTTTCATCTGTTTCTTAAAGCAAAATTTTTCTGACAAACAGACTGGCAACCCATTACATTGATTCAGAAATACATTAATATATCCTCAATTTTAGTTTACTCAGATGACAACCATTCTTAATATGTTCAAAAGTTTACATCATTTTAAATCTCAGTAAGAACAGACAACTTTCTCATTACTAAATTGGTACAGAATAAAACCCTTCTCTCATCTCAGCAAAACCTTCTAGACAATTTTCAACACTGAATCACCTTTTTTTCATTTCACTTGATTCAACAAGCACATTTCAGAGCCACCTGTGAGTTTTCAAACCACATGTGCACATATTCCACCTTGAAAATTAACAGCATTTAAGAAATCCAATTGAGAGATCAAACATCTCTTTCTTCCATCTTCCCTCTCTGTGACAGGCAGAGGAGAAAGGAAAAGCATCTGACAGAACCTTTTACCAGTCTCTGTCTTCTAAAAAGCAGAGGGCAAGAACCCTTTTTATTTAGTTAAGCTATCTTAGAGTTTAAGAAACTCAAAATTCATACTGAAGTTCCTTTTTGAATCTCTTAACTCAGTCTTGTCTTTCAAAAAACCTTTCATATTCTGGAATGATAGGGGAGAGAGAAACAGTTACCTCATCAATCACATATAGGTTTCTTTCCAAGACCCTCCCCACAAACACACACCCTTGTGTGCATGCAACAATACAGAGTTATAAGAGACAGACAACAAAAAAAAATTAAAAAGTTAAATAAACTTGAAACATGTTTCAGCAATGTTCCTGGGAAGAGGAGGTTCTACTGGTCCTTTCACTCAAGTGTAATGAGCCCAGTCTCATTCAGCAGTTCTCACAGTTGTGTCTTCAGGCTTCAGTAGTGGATATCTCTTCAGGGCTTTGTCCTTATACTCAATAAGGCCAGGGCCATGGTAATTGAGTTTCCACTATCAGCTGGGTGGGCTGACTTCTTAAGTTCTTTATTTATTCTCTCTACCTTCCCTGAGGAATGAAAATCCCAGGCAATTTCTAAAACTTTTGCTAATCCTTCCAACACTTTTGATGTAAAATTGGGCCCATTATCAGAATCAATATTCTCAATAAGCCCATATCTAGACACAAAGTGTTCAAGCAAAACTTTGATCACTGTCCTAGCAATGGCTTGACTGACTCCTGCCAGCTGTTCTGTCCTCAGCAAGTTTGTTAACACTTGATTCAATAATTCCAGATAAGCCAATTATTTCCCTTTGCTAGAAATCAGGCCTCTCCCTTCTAGCATCTTCAAAGTCTGGTTGTGTGTATATAATTCACAGGTCTTTGGAGGGCAGCCTCTTATCCACTCGAGCAGCCTAGGTTCCATCAGTTACAGCATATCCATTTCTCCTTTTTCCATCTAAGACTCATGAGGACCTATCTAAAAATAGGTTCACTTACCCAGGGAGGGGAGACTCTTGCAAATCCTCCCTCACTCTAGTCTGGTAATCTATTACTTCCATGCAATCATGCTCTATCTCATCAAGATTCTTCTTCCCAGTTCCCCAAAGAAACTTGCAGGGTTCTAATTAGAATCTGATGTCAGAACTAGGTTATCTTTCTCTGACAAGACTTCATACTTTAATATCCTTGAATCAGACTATAAAGCCCTCTTCAGTTCTGATCATTTCTCTTTTCCCTCTGAGTCCCATTTTATGGAAATCTGGAGATTCCTTCTCTGCAAATTGTAATTGCCCTGATATTTCCTCTTGCTCATATTCCACTACTATTTTTAAGTGCTGGAAACAGGAAAATTTTCCCTTTTTACCCTAATCCCAATAAGTTTCACTTTACAAGCTTAGCTTATGGGGTCAGCACAATAAGGAAAGACCCAGCAAACTACATTCTGATCTCTCATCTTCAATGTTATCAAGGACTCTGGATGGAAGTTATCAAAGAGCCCCTAACTCCTTCAGACTTCAGTTTCTGTGAGAGAGAGAGAATCTTCTGCTCTCTCTGTTGTTTAAGACAATCCTTTCCCAGTGGCCTACTTTTTCATAGCTATAGTATATAAGAGGAACACAATATAAGAGGCCTCCCAAATTGATTTCTCCATCCTTTTTTTCTGGGAATTGTTCCACTCCTAGTCTGTTCTTCCTATTCATTGGGATCATTCACCCAATCTTTCACTTTCTGGAGCTTCTTACCAATATTGGACCAGGGATTAGTCATATCTAGGCCAGAGTTAAAAAAATCAGTAGGGGGTCTCGTCTCTCTCCAGTTTGGTTTCATATACTTCATTCAGGTCCTGATTCTTGGACACAGCTATTCTTGTGCCCTGAATAACCATTCTCCTAAATCTTTCATATTCTCCTAATGGGCCAGATTATTGTGATCCCAAATCTTGGAGAGGGAATTTCTGTTCACCACAGTCCACCTTGGATTATGGAATGTTCATTATCCCAGACCCTCATAGCAGCTCATCTAATCTGACCCTGTTCTTCCTCTGAAAAGATGTGTTCCAAAATTGACATCATTTCATCCCATGTGTACATACTTGGACCCAGAAATTGGTTAAATTGCTCTGCCAGCCCAATTGGGTCTACCAGCAGGTTTTTCATCTCTCTTAAAATTTCTCACTTCAGAACCACTCAGGGGAGCATTAAAATATCCAATCCCCTGTACTATTGGGACTTCCCTCAATGGGTATTGCTTCACTACTCCACCCAGGAGTAAGTTTTTCTAGTCCTCTATTAACTGTTTAAGCTCCCAACACAGGGATCCTTGAGGAGCAGGTGGAGAGACTAAATTCTCCTCTGTTTTCTCTTTTAAAGCAAATGTTCCCACCTCTAGCAGCCAGAGGGCAGTATATGCAATTCTTCCTCATTTCCTAGGCTGTTTCCTGCTAATGAGTAGGTACAATTTTTCACAGATCAAGTTTTCTGTTGATACAATATGAGGCCACATAATTTCATTTTCTTCATCAAGTAGAATTCCACCCCATTTCAAGCAACGGAATTTTATAAATGTCTTTCTATCAAAATTTGTCTAATGGGGTGAACTATCACAAGATTATAATCTGATCCTTAACATACTCTTATTAGGAATCTCAGCTAGTTTTCCTTTATCTTCCCCACTGCACCTTTTTCTTGATTATCTCTGGCACATTTTTCCTATCAATCTTCATCTATTTCTAGGATCAGAATTTCTATCACACTGAAAATCTCTGCCCACCACCTTCATTAGCAATTCACCAGTCACAAAGCACTTCATGTAAGTCTTACTCCAGGTTCATCCAAATGCTCTTGTGCAAGTGGAGTTCTTAGCCCAACACTTCTTTGACTATCTAAGCTGCTCAGCAAGCCAGGAATGCTAGGTGTATACTCTCCAAACTTCCTTTAGGGAGACCACCTCCTCACACCTAGTCAGAGTTTTCCACTTTCATCAAACCTTTAACAGACCTAAGATCTTCTAGAACTATTTGATCAAAAAGACTCTATCCAGGGGGCAGCTGGGTAACTTAGTGGATTGAGAGTCAGGCCTAGAGATGGGAGGTCCTAGGTTCAAATCAGACACTTCCCAGCTGTGTGACCCTGGGCAAGTGACCCCCATTGTCTACCTTTACCACTCTTCCACCTATAAGTCAAAACACAGAAATTAAGGGTTTAAAATTAAAAAAAAAAGACTCTATCCTGCTCCTTCTTATTTCTCTGGATCTCTTGCACTCACACTTACTTTTCCCTGTTTCTGGCTGGGCCCCTTTTGGGACACCAAAAATGAATAATGTGAGGCTCCTGCTTAACATATCGCACACAGCATATCCAAAGAAGCTTTCAAAGTCAGGATTTCCCTCTTTTTTTAGAGGTTACTTTTACACTTAAAAATTCCTTGCAGGAAGCAGTTGGGTAGCTCAGTGGATTGAGAGCCAGGCCTGGAGATGGGAGGTCCTAGGTTCAAATCTGACCTCAGACACTTCCCAGCTGTGTGACCCTGGGCAAGTCACTTGACCCCCATTGCCTAGACCTTACCACTTTTCTGCCTTGGAGCCAATACACAGTATTGACTCCAAGACAAACGGTAAGGGTTTAAAAAAAATTCCTTGCAGTTGAATTCTGAATTTCCAAATTCTTCACCATTTTTGTACTTCAGCCTTTGCAACTTTCCTCCATGCTTGAAAACTAGAAGAAAGTCCCCAAACTCCCCTTCCTGGTAGACAGCTATAAAACCTCTGCTAAGGTGCATTTTAAGCCATGCCAAAAAGGGGAAACTGAGGCTTCCTACTGTTCCAGGATCCTTGATGAGGCCCCAACTGTGTGGGAAGGGTTTGCTAACAATGGACCCCTCCACTTAAATGAATACATAATCTCAGAGTCAGGAAGCCAAAGTATAAGACATACATTATTGTACCTTTCAGTGGAAGGGGATATCCCCGGCTTTGGATGCCTGAGGAATGCCAACTCATTGAAGTCAAAGAGCCACCCAACTCTCCTCCCTTCCTCCTGTCCAATTTGTCCTGAGAGACTATGAGGAAGGGCTAGAGGAGGAACAATGTATACATAGGCAAGGGAACATGATATCTTCAAGAAAGTTACTGAGTTGTGTTATTGTCCTTGCCTCCATTTGGAGTGGAAATCTTGGGGTTCCTTAATATTAAAGTCTATCCCCCAGCACTCAAATAATAAACTCAAGAAGCAGCAAAAAAGTTATTTCACGTATCATCTGTGTTGTTACACTGATGTTACATTGATCATCTTTTATCACATCATTCTGCTACCCTAATGAATTCTGGTCTCCTGGGAACTCTGAGACTATCTTTCAAATTGACCTTTTTAGGGTCAGAGTTCAGGGTCTGAATGCATTTTATAAAGTATTTAATTAAGGACAATTTATGAAACGTTTGGTGCCAGCCAGGTAAACTGGGGCGTTATATTTAGTTTGTTTTCTCAAGGGAAAATTGGGCCAGAATTCCTCTGAGAGGCTGCTCTGAGTCTCTTTTCTGGGTTTATCTCTTCACCTGGGTTTTCCCAGCAGGTACCTTTTGAAATGTTAATGGTCATGTTGCCCAGTCCAGACTGTGGGGTATTAATGGAAGGTGTCTGCTTTTCAAAGTTTCTAGAAACTGGGAGGGGGAAGGACCAGAAACTGGCAAAAAGGTGGTAGCTTGCATGAAGGGCTTGTTCAGAGAAAGGGGACTGGGAAGATTAAAAGGAAAGTTTTCCTATCCTCTAGTTCAGGGGTCCACAACCTTTTGGCCTTGAGAGCCACAAACGCCATATTTTTTAAAATGCAATTTCGTGAGAGCCGTACAGTGCTCACAGTGAGCTCTCCTGTAACAGCGCCTGAAAAAAAATGGACTTTATGGTTCCTGCAGAAAGAGCCATATCTGGCCCTCAAAAGAGCCAGACATGGCTTGAGAGCCATACGTTGCTGACCCCTGCTCTAGTTGCTAACTAGCTTCTAAATTTATTGAGGTATGACTAGAGGGGAACTCAAAGGAAAAGTTTAAATACACTTCTTATGGGAAAGAAAGATTATTTCTATCTCTCTCAGACCAGAGGAACTAAAAGGTTTTTGTGTTAAGGATGGGGATGAGGCTATCCTGTCTTACAAAGAGATACTCTCCCTTAAAATATTAGGGTTACAAGCCAAAATGTTACTCTGAGAATTATACACAAATTTCTTTACACACAGCTCTGTGTTCCTTTGTTATCAATCATCCTTCCTGGACTTGTTCCTGGACTGAAGCCTGTCTCTGGACTAGATAAGCCACCAAAAAGTTTTGAAATTTAGAGCAGATGGGCCAAATGTTTTATTGAGGAAAGAGGATAGTCTTATCCTGAGAAGTGTGTGGAGTGGAATTTTTTTTTATTAAGAAAATTTTTCCATGGTTACATGATTCATATTCTTTTCCTTTCCTCCTCTCTCCTCCTCCCATAGCCAACGTGCAATTCCACTGGGTTTTACATGTGTCATTGATCAAGACCTATTATTGATATTTGTACTAGGGTGATCTTTAGAGTGGTAATAGAAAATCTGACACATATGCCAGCACTGACATGCGTAGCCATTTTCTATGACACACAGCCACATTCGGCTGGATACAGAGAAGTATGGGGCTGCATGCTGAGGATGAAACATTTGCTGTAGCATAGTGTAGACACTCTGTGCACTATAGATGACAATTCTACCTATATTAATTTACCTATTTTGGTTTATTAAATAGTTATATATTACAATTATACATTTTTGTTATTTAAGCTATAAATATCACAAAATTATGTTTTTTTTTTCATCAAGTGACACACCACCCAAGTTATACTCAGTTTTTTGGCAAATTTTGACACACAAAGCTCAAAAGGTTGTCCATCACTGGGCAACAGAGTCTACATCCCCAATCATGTTCCCATCAAACCATATGTTCAAGCAGTTGTTTTTCTTCTGTGTTTCTGCTCCCACAGTTCTTCCTCTGGATGTGGATAGTGTTCTTATAAGTTCCTCTGGATTGTCCTGGGTTGTTGCATTGCTGCTAGTAGAGAAGTCCATTACAATCGATTGTGCCATAGGATATCCATCTCTGTGTATAAAGTTCTCCTGGTTCTGCTCCTTTTGATCTGCATCAATTCCTGGAGATTGTTCCAATTCACATGGAATTCCTCCAGTTCATTATTCCTTTTACCACAATAGTATCCCATCACCAACAGATACCACAATTTGGTTAGCCATTCCCCAATTGAAGGGCATCCCTTCATTTTCCAATTTTTTGCCACCACAAAGAGTACAGCTATAAATATTTTTGTATAAGTCTTTTTCCTTGTGATCTCTTTGGGATATAAACCCAGTTGTGGTATGGCTGGATCAAAGGTTAGGCAGTCCTTTAAAGTCCTTTGGGCATAGTTCCAAACTGCCATCCAGAATGGTTGGATTAATTCACAACTTGTGGAGTGGAATTTGGGGGGGAACTTACACCCCCAGAAATCACTCTAATGAGCAGGAAGGAGACTTGACAAGGAACTGGCAGAGAAAATGTGGCTTTATTTGGGAAAAGTGAAGAGGTCGGGGAGCACTGTTTGGAGTGGTCTCTCAGCAACAGTGTCCAAAAATGTTCACATGAATTCAGAATGTATAGGAATTTAATACAATACTCTTATTGCCCACCACTTGTGCTACCCACCACAAAATGTTTTTGTATCTTATATTTCTTTATCTTGTTCTACCCTCCTTAACTTTTCCCAGTGCTTTCAAGCCCATTGAACCTTTCCTTAAGCTTGCTATTTCTAAGCTGAATCAGAATTTAGACATGTCCAAGGCCTTTAAGTCAAAATTATAATTGTGAGGTCTAAAACTTTTCCCATGGGAAATGTAAATCCATTCCCATGGGAAGAAAAGAAAAGAAGTGGAAGGGGGGTTTGGCCACATTAGAAAAGAGTGAATTAAACATGTATATTTATGTATAATTTATAAAGCTGCTTGGGTAGCGGGATCTTTCTACTTTTCATAAGGAGAGACTGTATATCTCCCTTCTGAAGGGCACCTAACTTTCATTAACTTTCTATAGGAAGTTGCCAATCTGTGATTACTAATACTAATTAATGTATGTTAGGATATAATGCACAATTTCATCCCATACAATCATACCAATTTTCATTTCAAAGTTTACATTATTTCCCCTCCTCAGGTCTTTTTCATGAAAGAGCTGAATCATCAAATTTGATTCGGCTCCCCTCTTAGGGTTGAGCTATGACTTTCAAGTTAGGAATTTTCTGCTTTCTCAAAATCATCATTTTAGGAAGCCTCTGATTGGAACAGGGTTTTGAACTAAAATATGCATACTTCCAAAAGAATACAACTCTCTAAGTGCCCTTGTAAGAGATCCATCTGGGGATGTATAATTATTAGGTATATATGTACAGCAAGATCCCCCTATCCTAGCACAAACTCACTCCTCCATCCTTTGCCAGGAACATGTCTAAGACAACTCTTATTATCCCATGTCATCAGACTGTTTGCATCCAGTTGCTGAGCTAAACTTATAATTGCATCCCTAGTATAGTTTATAAATCTGTTGGTTGTAGTAAATGTAATTAATCCAATTCACATTCTTATTTATAGTTACCCACCAGAAAAGAGATTCCACGTCAGCAACTATCTCATTTCTAGCCTTGACTTTATCTGGGACTCCTCTGGGTACTCCAATAATGTCAAAGTACACTGAAGGATCAATGGAACCCTGATGGTCATCTCTCTTCTGCCTTGTCTTCTTCCTGGGTCTGATTCAGATACACTACTCTAAAGGGAATGGCCAATTTCACTAGAGCACATGTGCCAGTCCAATTTATCATGATCTTCCTCAACATAGGTTCTCCATAGGACCATCAGAGATATGTTCAAATTAGCAAATTAGGGCCTATAGTCAAATCCAATATATGTGACCACCCCAGATGTCATGCACAAGAGACACCTCCCAAGTGTCTACTCTGGGGTCAGCTCCCTAAAGAGATTAACCATGCACTTAAATTTAGTCTCATATTTGTCCAGCCCCATCAGGAATGAAGTGATGTGCTCTCTGGGTTGTCCTTTGTTTTGGTTCTTCACAAAGACACCTATCACAATGTTAAATCCCCCATCCCAACCCAATCCTCAAAATCTGATGAATGGGGAACAGATCAAATGTACATAAAATCAAGTGATTTGGCTATAAAACAGGAAAATTAGTGAGAAGGGACCCTGTCCTCCCTACAATTCCCTGTACCATTTCCCAAAAAAACCAAAAGTTGCAATCAGTAAGTCAATGTCCTTGAAGTCAGTGTCCTTGGCAGCCTCCAGAGCTAGCAGTCTTTTAAAGCAACAGTTTGCTCAAATTCCTGGAGGTGCTGCAGCCTTTCTCACAGTCAGTTTCAAAGACTGGTCTGCTGAGGCTTCCATTGTCCATGTAGTTGGGGGTTTGGCTTTCTGGAATAGTGGGTCCAGTCACCCTCTGGAGTATGCATGGCTGTATCAGTCATAAATAGGATGGAGCTTCCCAAATTGAAGTTAACTTTTCTTCTTTCCAGGATCAGATAAGAACCCAGTTCTCTGGCTGGAACTGTTAACTGGAAAGCCTAAAGGAGGTAACTGTGCAAGTAAAGCTTTTTTTCTGTAGGGAAAACAAGTTTAGAGCAAGTGCGTGTCTGTAACTTCTTAAAAATTTATCTCTACTTCCCTGCTGAGGTGGATTCCCACTCCATTTGGAGGGATAAGGATGTCCATACATAAGTTCAAATGGAGACCGTTCAATGTCTCTTCTGGTCTTAGTCCTTATTCTCAATAATACCAGTGACAGGCATCAAGTCCAAGGCAACTGGATCTCCAGCATCAATTTGGTGAGTTGTCTTTTTAACTCTTGGCTCATTCTCTCCAACAATCCACTAGAAAGTGGTTGCCAAGGAATATGAAAGTCCCAGTTTATCTCTAATGCTTGGGCTATTCCTTGCAATATTGTAGAGGTAAAGTAGGTTCCATTATCAGAATCAATATTATCTGGCAGACCATATCTAGGAATAATCTGTTCAAGCAAAATTTTGGTTATAATCAGACCAGTTGCTCTGGGAGTTGGATAAGCTTCTAGCCAGGGAGTTAAATGATCTACCAATACAAGAAGGTACTTTGTTGTGCCAGTTGGTACCATCTCAGTAAAATCTACTTGAATACTTTGGAATGGCCATAGCCCTGAACACCTTCCCCCATGGAGTGAACTCTTCAAACTCTGTTTATTAACCTTCTTACAAATCAAGCAGGAGTCCACTACTTGTTTTGCAACAGTGTATAATGCAGTGCACACATAATGTGCTAAAATTAGGTCACATAAACTCTGGACACCCCCAGTGATTGCCTTGGTGCAATGATTTAAAATGCTTCTAGCTAGCTTGTTGATTATCTCTCTTCCATCAGGCAGAAACCATCTGTCATCTTCTGTTTCTTCTCCTCCTCTAGTTTTCATATCTATTTCTGCCTCTGTTAAGACTGGCTTTGAGTGATGAGTCAAGATGGCAGCTTACAAGCAGCAAAAGTTGATTCCTCTGTGAAAACCCTTCCATACCAATCAAAAACAAAGCACTTGAAGGGGGACAGAAAACCAAATCCAACAACAAAACAGAGATGCAGGACCTTCCTGCATGATTCAACTTAAAAGGTATGCAGAGAAGGTTGAATTCTCAGGTTTAAGGAAAAGAAAGATGGAAGGTCCCAGGGCCCTTCCCCCACCTACTGTGCTGAGACTTCAGTGGTTGGTGAGATCTCAGGGCAAGAGCTTCAACCAGGATGGAGAGCCTTGCTACCACAACTAAGCAAAGTTTAGGGCTCTGACCATAGCTGGCAAGGAGGGAGCTGAAGGAGAGAAGCAGAGAAGAGAGCAGGCTGGTCACAGCCTTTAGCTATCACACTTCCATCTTAGGCCTCTGTCTCTGGAAGCTTTGGCTTCAGGGCACATTTAGCTCTGCAGATCAGCTCAACTGGCTTAATCCAGTTTATCAATAGTGCAGAGAAGAAGCCTCCCAAGGGCAGAGGGGCTCAGTCTCACAGAACTGGAAGAAAACCAGAGGACCAAGAGTCCAAAATGGACAGACCAGGTTGGGCAGTGGGACAGAGCCACAGGTCTCTCAGGCTAGATCCAACCTGAAATGTTTGCAGATGTTGATTTCTCAGGTATAAGGGAAAGATCCAACACCCTTCCACCACCTACTTTACTGAAACCCATAGTAGGAATCTGGCTTACTGGGATAGCAGGGCAAAGGCTGCAACCTCAACAAAGTACCTTGGTACCACCATGGGAAGGTCACAACTCTGATGGGGCAGGAAGGCAGCTGGAAGAAAGAAGTAGACAGGAGGACCTATGGTAACTTCCTTCAGCTTTCACATCCTCACTTTCACCTTCAGCCTCTGCTGACAACTGGGGAAGATCTGACCTCAGGGCATATTAATTCAATGGTTTAGTTCCATCAGCCTAATCCAGTTAATTAGCTGAGCAGAGAAGAAGCTCCTTTAGGTCAGAAAAGCCCAAACTCAGAGTCAGCAAATAAACAGAGGAGTAAGAATACAGGCAATAAGGAGGAAGAAAGAAGAAAAAAATATGAGTAAACAACAGAAAAAGAAAAAAAATATTCAATTGACAGTTTTTATTCAGGCAATGAACAAAACACAAATGGAACAGAGGAGGACCAAGGAATACTGAGCAAAAACTCAGGAACTCCAACAAGTTGGACCCAGGCTTTAGAAGAACTCAAAACACAATTCAAACAACAATTAAGAGAGGTTGAAGAAAATTAAATCCTTCATTGACACTACTCAGGAATGTTATAGCCAAGTTCAAGAACTTCCAAAACAAGGAAAAGATATTACAAATTGCTAAAAGAAAACAATTCAGATATTATGGAGCCACAGTCAGAATTACACAGAACATGGCTGCATCCACATTGAACTTCCAGAGGGCATGGAATATAACATTCCAGAAAGTAAGAGAACTGGATCTACAACCAAAAATCAACTAGTTAGCAAAATTGACTATATTCTTACAGGAGAAAGTATGGTCATTTAATAAAATAGAAGATTTCCAAGCATTCCTGAAAAAAAAGACCAGACTTAAACAGAAAATGTTATGCCCAAATACAGAACTCAAGAGAAACACCAAAAGGTAATTAAGAAAGGAAAAAAAAATTAAGGGATCCAATATGTTCAAATGATTTGCATTTCTATATGAAAAGATGATATTGGTAACTCTTAGAAATTATTATTATCATTGGGGTAGCTAGAAGAAGTATATCGAGAGGTTACAGTGATAAATTGTATAGGATGATATGTCAAAACAAATATATAAAAAACTAGGGGTAAAAAAGAGGATAATACTAAGAGAAATGGGAAAAAAAGATAAAATGGGGTAAATATATATTACATAAAGATGCACAAGTGGGTGGGGGTTCCCAGTACAATGGAAGGGAGTTAGAGGTTGACAACAGATACTTAAATCTTAAGCACATTGGAATCGACTCAGAAAGGGAAGAACAGTCAGATCCATTGGGTCAGAGAATTGTATTGTACCCTATTGAGAAGTAGAAGGAATATAAACAATATAAAAATTGGTGGGGAGGGGAGCAATACAAGGGAGGGAAAAGTGGGAGGGTCATTTAAAAGGCACTATAGTAAGAGGGGTATAATAAGGGAGCAGGTGGGAAAGGGAGTAACATTAGGGAGGGGGAAAGGGGGAGACTGACTAAAAGTAAAAAGTTGGAGGGGAGGGTAAGAGGGATAAGAGAAAAGGCAGAATCAAAGGAGGAAGTCAAAATGGAGGGAAATACACAGACAGTAATCATAACTGTGAATTTGAATGGGATGAACTCACCCATAAAAAGGAAGCAGAGAGCAGTTTGGATTAAAAACCAGAATCCTACCATATGTTGTCTACAAGAAACACACTTGAGGCAGATAGACATACACAAGGTAACGGTAAGAAGGTGGAGTAGAATTTACTGGGCTGCAACTGAGACAAAGAATGCAGGGGTAGCAAGTATAATCTCAGACAGAGTTAAAGTAAAAATAAATTTGGTTAAAAGATAAGATAATTACGTCTTGATGAAAGGCAGTATAAATAATGAAGAAATATCATTACTCAACATATATGCACCAAATGATATAGTATTCAGATTTCTAAAGGAGAAATTAAAAGATCTAAAAGAGGAAATAAGTAGGAAAACCATACTAGTAGGGGACCTAAACCTTCCCCTATCAGAACTAGATAAATCAAACCAAAAATAAATAAAAAGTAAGGGAAGTGAATGAAATTTAGAAAAAATTAGAGCTAATAGATATCTGTAGAAAAATAAATAGGGATTAAAATAGGGAAAGAAGCATTCAGCAACACATGGTACATATACAAAGATTGACCTTGTAATAGGGCATGAAAACATTGCAAAAAAATGTAGGAAAACAGAAATAATAAATGCAGTTTTTCAGACCATAATGCAATAAAAATCATAATCAATAAAGGCCTATGGAAAGGCAAATTTAAAATTAATTGGAAATTAAATCATCTAATTCTTCAAAACTGGCGAGTCAAAGAACAAATCAAAGAATCAATTACTGATTTCATTGAAGAGAATGAAAATGAGGAAACAACATATCAAAATCTATGAGTCGCAGCCAAAGCAGTACTGGGGTGGGGGGTGGGGATTTATATCCCTGAGTGCATATATCAAAAAATCAGAGATGGAAGAGGTCAATGAATTGGGCATGCAATTTAAAAAATGTAGAAAGAGGACAAATTAAAAATTCCCAGATAAAAACCAAATTGGAAATCCTAAAAATCAAAGGAGACATTGATAAAATTGAAAGTAAAAGAACTATTGAATTAATAAATAAGACCCTAGGAGCTGGCATTTTGAAAAAATAAAATAAAGTACTGGTTAATCTAATTTTTAAAAAAAGGAGAAAATGAAATTAACAGTATGAAAGATGAAAAGAGTAACACTACCTCTAATAAAGAGTAAATTAAGGTAATTATTAAGAAATAGTTTGCTCACCTATATGGCAATAAATATAACAATCTAGGTGAAATGGGTGAATATTTACAAAAATACAAACTGCCTAGATTAACAAAAGAGGAAATAGAATACCTAAACAATCCCATCTCAGAAAAAGAAATTGAATAAGCCATCAAAGAACTCCCTAAGAAAAATCCCCAGAGCCAAATGGATTCACAAGTGAATTCTCTCAAACTTGTAAAGAACAACTAGTTTGACTACTATGCAAACAAATTGACAAAATAAGCAAAGAAGGATTTTTACCAAATTCCTTATATGATACAAATATGGTACTGATTCCAAAAGTTGCCACACCAAAAAGAGAGATAGAATTGTGCTGAAAGAAATGATGAACTGGAGGAATTCCATGTAAACTAGAAAGACCTCCAGGAATTGATGTAGAACAAAAGGAGCAGAGCCAAGAGAATATTGAATACAAAAGCTGAAACACTGTGGCACAATCAAATGTAATGGACTTCTCTAGGGGCAGCAATGCAATTATCCAGGACAATTCTGAGGGACGTATGAGAAAGAACACTATTCACATCCAGAGAAAGAACTGTGGGAGTAGGAACACAGAAGAAAAACAGATGATTGATCACATGGTTTGATGGGGATATCATTGGGGATGTTGACTTTAAATGATTACTCAATTGCAAATAGTAATAATATGGAAATAGCTTCTGAACAATGATACATGTAAAACCCAGTGGAATTGCTCATTTGGCTCCAGGAGTGAAGAGGGAGGAGGGGAGGGAAAAAAATGAATCATGTAACCATGGAAAAATATGCTAAGTTAATTAATCAATAAAAAATTTTAAAAATTAAAAAATAAAATAAAATGTAAAAAATAAAAACAAAAAAACAAATAAAAATAAAAAGACTGGCTTTCCTATGTCTTCAGGCAAGTAGGATATGAGTGACAGCATTGAAACCTCATCTTCTTCCTCAGTTCCATCTCTCCTAGCTTCTTCATCTGCTAATGTATTTCCTCTAGCTTTGAAGGAGTTACCTTTTGTTGTTCATTTACATGGATCACAGCCAATTGTTCTGACTCTAACATTTCTTAAGTACTTTCTTCAGCAGTTCAATATGTGCTGGAAATCATTTTTCCCCTTGCTAGAAATCATTCCTTTCTCACTCCAAATTTTTCCAAATATATGAACTACTCCCCATGAGTACTTTGAGTCAGTATATATGTTTCCTCCTTGGTTTCCCAGTGTTTTCAGAATCTGATTTAGAGCCTATAGCTCACAGCTAACCAAGTGCCCTGAAGATGGCCTTTATCTACTAAGACTGCTTTATCGCCATCAAAATTGGATAACCATTTCTCCTTTTTCTGTCTATTACTCATGAGGATCCATCTATAAATACATTAATTTCTCCAGGGATAGGCATTTCCTGTAAATCCTCACTGACTTTTGTTTGCTAATCAATAATAACCAAGCAATCATGCTCAGTTTCTTTATAATTTTCTTTTCTAGTCCCCCATAAGAATATTGCAGGATTCAAGTTTGAATCTGCTTCCAGGACTAGATCATCTTTCCCCAATAAGATTGCTTCATATCTCAATATCCTAAAATCAGTAAGCCACCTTCTAGCCCTTTGGCAGAGAATTGTACAGACTTGGTGAGGTATTGCTTCCTCCAAAAGTCCATTTTCTATTTTTTTCTACCAAAATTGCTGTGGCAGCAATTGATTGCATACATCTTGGCCATCCTCTTGCAACTGGATCAAGGATTCTAGATAAGAATGTTACTGGTTGCCTTTGTCTTCCCCATGTTTGTATAAGGACTCCCAAGGCAATTCCTTAGTCAAAGGAGGTGAAGAGGCTTTCTCAAAGAGGATAGGGATAATACTGGGGCTGATTTTAAAGTCTTTAACTCTGAAATTTTTTTCTTTTCCTTCTGTATCCCATTCTATAGGATCTGGAGCTTCTCCTTGGAGATGAGCATACAATGGCTTTGTATATGTTGTGTACTCATTTGTACAGAGTCTAAGATAATTCACTAATCCCCAAAACATCCTTAAATTCTTTTTTGTCTGAGGAAGTTTTAATTGCAGGGATTGTGGAAACTCAAGCTGGGTCTAACCTTCTCCACCCTTCACTAATGAAATATCCTAATTATTTAACTTATTTTCCTGCAAAATGTAACTTTTCCTTTGACACTCACAGTCCTTTTTCACCTAAAAAGTTTAGTAAATTAACTGAAACAATTACTATGCTGGGACTTTTGTCCCCTGCTAGCAACAGATCATCCACATATTGGAGAAGTGTGGCTTGGGGTGGGGGTTTAAACTCCTCTAAAATTCCTTCAATAACCTGGATGAAGATATTTTGGGAATTATTGAACCCATGTGCTCACACACACCACTGGAATTGTCTTTTTCTTTCTGTTTCAGGGTCTTCCCATTCAAATACAAACAGATCTTGGTTTTCAGGGTACCGAGGGACTGACCAGAAAGCATCTTTCAGATCTATCACAGTAAATACTCACTGCTGTGCTCTACTGTGAGGGATTTTACTCATCAAAGTACAAGGATCTGGGACCATTGAATGGGTAGGAACTACTATCTTATTGATCTTTCTCAGATCCTGTACCAGCCTATAAATTACATTCAGCTTTGGTACTGGTAATATTGGACTGTTATAGGCTGACTAGTAACACTCCAATAAGCCATCCTCTAGCAAGACTGTAATCACAAGCTTCAGCCATTTCCTCCCTTTAAATGAAATAGGATTACTGCCTGGTTTTAACAATCTGGACTGGCTCTCTCAATTGAATTTGTAAAGGAAGCATTGAGATTTTCCCTCTATTTCTGGGTCTTGTCCGCACTTGAGGAGATATGTTTTCTCTACTTCCACCTTTAAAAAAAGCTGCTGGAAAGGCTACATGCAGTGTAGCTAGGATTTTAGTCCCCCTCAAACTCAAATGCAGATTTATTTTTGTAATCTTATCTCCCAGCAAATTAATGCCTACTTCAGGAATCAGGAGAAATTGTCTGAATATTTTCTTCTGCTTAAAGTTTACAATCAGATGTTGTGTCATGAGGGCAGAGAAATGCCCTTTACCCCAGATACAATGAGCTTCTGATCATTCAGCTTAGCTCCTGGAGGTAACAAAATGAGAGAGGATCTCACCACTCCTGTGTCAATCAAGAAGGTAATCTCTACCTCCTGGTTCCCCACCTGCAAGGTTATCAAGGGCTCTGGGTGGGGTTCAAAAGATCCCTTACATGACCCCATCAATCCTCTGCTTCTGACAGTAGATTTTATGTTCTTTCTCTTGTTTAGGGCATTTTCTCCTCATATGCCCTTCTCCACAGTTAAATCATACTAAAAGAGGTCTTGCCTTCTCTAGGGACTTTCCTGTCCCATCATCTTTCTCTTTCACCAGAACATACCCCTTCTGGCTTACCCTTTGTTCCTGGTTTTTTCTTTCTTGTGTGTCTAAATCTGGAGTACTCATTTTGTGTCAATTCTCTGTTAGCTCAAATAAAGGTTCTGGCTTTTCCCTTTTCTTCATCTTCTTCTTGCCTAACATAAACTAGCTGAGCTTGCTGGAGTAACTCATCAAGAGGGTTCATCATCCATCTTCTATCTTGTTGAGCTTTTTAACACATATCTGGCCATGAACTGGTGACAAAATTGCTTTTTAAGAGACTTTGTCCACCAGGCTCAGTCAAGTCCACTCCAGAATACTTACTAAATGCTTCTCTTAATCTATATATAAACTTAAAGTCTCATCCTTTCTTTACTTGGTGTTTCATAAATCTTATCCATATTCTGACTTTGAGTCACTGCTGTCTTTATCCCTTGGATAAACATCTTCCTAAGATCTTTCATATTCATTACATTTATTCATTAAATGGGTGGGCTCATTATTATCCTAACTGGGATCTCTTATTGGATATTTGGCCTTGCCATTGGTACCTCCTTCCTCTTCTGGGTATTTATGGTCCCATGCTGTCATAGCTGTTCTTCTAATCTGGCCTTTTTCTTCCTCAGTGAATAACTGTTTCAAAATTGCTGTTATCTCTGGCCATGAATATAAATATGGCCCTAAGAATTGATCAACTTGCTCAGCAACACCCACAGAATCTTTTAACAGAATTTTCATGTCTCTTTTAAAGTTCTGAACTTCAGAGACACTGAGAGAGGCCCTAACATATCCTAGCCCCTCTCCTACTGATACATTTATGAGTGGATACTGTTTGGTATTTCCTCCCAAAGGGAAATTTATCTGGTCCTCTAATAACCTCTTAACTTCCCTGTTCACATATTCATAGAGGTCTGGCAGAGGAATAGCTACTGACACTGCAGGTTTTGTTTTGAGTTTTGGCAGTGGGGGAACCGATGGAACTATAGGTGCCACAGGAGGCACTGGTACTGGCTCTGCCTCTATTTGAGGTGCTGGTGTTGGCACAGGAGGAACAGGAGGAGCAAGTGGTACATGGGGAACAGGAGAAACTAAAATGGGGGCAGGAAAGACTAGAGTGAGTCCCAAGTCTTCTCTACCTCCTCCTGTGATTCCTTTTCCTTCTCTGCTACAGTAACTGTTATAGCCACTGCTATTTCCTTCTACCCTTTTTTCTCATCCCAAAAGTTTCTACATCTGGCAGCCATAGTGCAGCATAAGCTTTCTCCCCATCATTTTTAAATTTTCTCTGGTTAACAGTCAAACATAAGCTCTCACAAACTATATTATTATTAGATCCAAATTTTGGGCATTGGGTATAGGTCTGTTTGTCAATTTCTAGCCCTGACCACTGAAAACGACAGTATTCCACGAGGGTATAACAAAATTCTCATATTGAGGGGATGTTTTCCAAGCTTTTAATTCCTAAAGGACTGTACCTAGGAATTCTGATTCTCTACTACTTTAGTCATTTTCCTCTTATCATGGACTTCTGAAGCTGCCTTTTCTTATGAGCTGATTGATGATTTTCACCCCATGTTGTTTGTTTTGGAATTTGGAATAATCTTTGTTATATTCTATATGTCCCTGGGCCTTTTTTGTTATAACACTAGCCACAGCTCAACTTGGCCTACTGCCCACAGAAGCCATATCTCTTTAAGAATTTTAATGTTTTCCTCCCCTGTCTTCAATTGGCAAAAGCCACTTAAAGGTCTCAGGGCATCTTCCCAAGCAGCTCAGAACAAAGAGGTTATGTGTTTATACAAACAGCTTAAACTGAACTTCAAACCTCACTAATTTAGTTCAGATCTGCCATTGCAGCTCAGAACAATAGTCCTTTCTAGATCAAAACCCGCCAAATAACTCCAGTACAGCTTTAAGTTACCTTATATCAACCAGGAAACTGGGGTGGGGACCTACTTCTGTTTTCCACCCTGAAAACTGCCCTTCAGCATGACCACATGTTGTGGGGTGCTAGAGGTGAACCCCCAAGGGTGGGGAAGGGTATCTTTTGCAACAAGACTCCAAAACTTAGCTTAAAAATAAAAGATAAATTTATTAATTTAGAAAGTAATATTGAGAATGGCCAGGATGATAGCAAGGTGGAACAGCAAAATGGGGAACTGCTCTTTGGGAGGACAGTATGGATGGAAAAACTCTGGAGATTTTATACTCTTTACAACAGTGGAGATGTGATTCTGTGCCACGGTGAAGACGTGACTCTAGTGTGGTAAACACTCAGGCATTTGGTGGGGGTGTTTGGTCATCTGACTAAGTCTGCCTAGAGATATAGGGAGTGATCCTCATAGTTTAGGGAACAGATGGATGTCTGAGATACAACTTGATGAAATCAAGGAGGTGTATCTCTCTGTCCATCTAAAGGACAATCCAAAGAGTATAATTCTCTCAGGGTCTTATAGAAGTTACCAGATGCTAATGGGGTATGAGTCACAAGGACAGAAGGGAGCAAAGGAATTTCCCTGCTTATAGTTTGCCTAAAATACTTCTATAGTTTTGGGGGTACAATGCCCATGACACACACAGAGACTTCCAACAAGATCCCAGCTCAGATTAACTAATCATACTTGCTGAGTCTGTAATCCTGATGTTTGAAGCAGCAGGATCTCCCCTTTCCAGCCTGTTAGTTTAACATGATTCTCTTACTCCACCTAGCATTATTAATCATACTGTTCTCTCAAGCTTCCTAATTAGAAATCCCCTTTCTCCTAACTTTCTCTCTCTCTCTTAAAACTCCACACATACACAAAAGCATTTCATCCCAGTTTCTAATACTAATATATGCTGGGGGGATAATGCACAATTTTATCCCATATAGAGGGAACACTAATTCTGACTGGAGTACTGAAAATGTTGGGGTTACAAACCAAATGTCATTACCCTAAGAATTACACACTTAATTCTGGTTTACACATAGATTCACCTGAAATTCTTTCTAGCCAAGTGTATTAATATTTATTTCCTCCCTTCATTTTCCCCTAGTCACTTTCAAAATTGGTCATCTTTTCTGAAATAAACTCCTTGAAATTTTAATGCAAAGACTAGACATCTGATTCTCTCTCTTTCTCCCTCTCTGTTTCTCTCTCTCAGTTTCTCTCTCTCTCAGTTTCTCTCTCTCTCAGTTTCTCTCTCTCTCTCTCTCTCTCTCTCTCTCTCTCTCTCTCTCTCTCTCTCTCTCTCTCTCTTTCTTTCTTTTCAAAAAGCTTAGGAATATAATAGTGAATGAGAGCTCAATTTTCTTTGAGTCCAATTTTCTTTGCCTCCAAAAAGAACCTGTGCATTTCTCCAGACTCCAACAGTCATAGAACCCAGCTGCCAACTGTCAAATTCTATAGTTCTATATATATGTCTGATGGTTTCAGTAGGCTGCATTTTCCTCAATGCAATCCTTTTGAGAGGTCTAGACCCTGACTAAATCCCAAAATACATAGTTGGAGAATGTTCCCTCAAGAAGTGTGATGTCCTAAGAAGACATAGTAGTCTAGTAAAAAGAAAAGTGGGCTAGGTGTCAGGAAATGGAGACCTCAATCTTAGCTCATAATGGTCATTCCATTAATATATGAAGCACAAGGCTGAAGTTTCAACAAAGAATAGGGACAGTGTGAGGACCACAGTTTCCCTCTCAGGATGTAAGAGGGAGAGAAGTATATTTGCTCCATTATTTTATCCAGATCACTGATCCACTGTTAGAGAGGGACATCAGATGTGAACCATTGGGTCAAGATTAAAGTTTGGAAGACTTCACATTCCTACTAATGTCCCAAGAAAAGTTTTCATTGTTGTGGGGGATATAAAAATGAACAAAGAATGCCCTACTTACTTAAATAAACAAAACCTGAGCCAGAGGATAATAGTAAAAAGGCAGCTGTTAATTCCTTTCATGAAAGGAGGCATTCTGGTTTTGTGGCCCTCAAGAATGCAAATTGGCTAAGCTCAGACAAACATTATATAGATCCTTAATTGCAAAACCTCTTCCACCTTGCCCTCCTCTTATCGTACTCCAGTTTTGGAGCTGTGACATACAGGCTATTATAACTCCTGGGTTTCTAAGTTCAAAGAACAGTGAAACTAAAATAAAGGAAGGAAGAGTTACATCTAGCATTCCTTTAAAATCCTTGGGAAAAATAAAGAAATAATTGAATTGCTAATTGCTCTTGAATTGGGGCCTCAGTTCCCTGTTATCAGTCGCCCATCCTGGACTTGTGCTGGGGCTTTTAGATAAACAGTCTCTAAAAGCAACAAATTAGCCTTCCACATCTCTTTCCCTAGTTGGAGTATTAAGTGGGTATTTTTGCCTTCCTGAATATGGAGTATAAGCCCAAATACTCATTATGAGAATAATGCACTTATCTCACTCATTGTGATGCTCTGACTCCTACAGAAGATGATGGATTCAATGTGGCCTACTATGTTTAAGTCTTTAGGTCAGGGCTACATCTTTAGAAAGCCTCTAGGTTACTGCCATATCTAGGCCAATATCTTGACCTAATCATCAAGCCAAAAATATTGGACCAGAGCCTCAGCTGGTCCTTTACCATGTCTTGGCCAATGGATAGAGATGACTTTTTCCTACTTTCCATGCTCTGTTCATTGATGCCTGCATCACAAGGATAGAAAAAGTGTTACAGTTTTTATTAACTGTTCAACTAGTTGTAGTTAAGTATAGGGTCAATATTTTATTTTATTTACTATTATTATTCCAAATGTTTACACAACCAAACAAAGCAAACATTTTCATGTATAAAGAAAAAGAAGATATTACACAAATAAAATTCCAAATCTCCTATAAGTTTAGCTAACTTTTCTTCATATCTATATAATAGATCTTGTTTACAAGTATCTCAGTCCCTCCCAACCCTCCACAAATCATATTGGATAGTGTCAGGGAGGCCAACATGTTCATATAACCCTCCCAACTTGAAGATTAGCCAAGGAAGGGCTCTAATAGAAGTGGGGGTAGGCAGCTCCCCTGGGGCCCACTTACCCAACAATGTCACTTTTTTAGTAAACTAAGCATGGTGTCTCTTCTCACTCCTTACCCCACCAAGCCTTCCTTGCAAAGATCTGGGGAGGATGAGCGATGAGCAGGGTAGATGGAAGAAGGGTTGAGGCTAGGTGAATATGGGAACTAAAGAATCTGCATGGCTGGGTGTCTAGAAGCCACAGAATGTAAGAACAAAACCAACAAAATGTGTTCAGAGGTAGATTGTGAATAGAGGGAAGATGTAACCAGTTCCTAGGGGGAGGGAGTGGCATTCTGAAATGAAGGATGGGGTAAGAGGGCCAGGGTGGAAACAAAATTTTTGCAAAGCATGTATTCCATGTATTCCAAAGGCAAAGGAAAAAAAGTCATATTTTCTTTTTCTTTTCACTTTATTGAATATTCTCAGTTTATTTTGCCATTTTTGTTCTGTGACTGTATATAATATTCTCCTAGTTCTAATCATTTCACAGTTCATTATCTTGTATATTTATTTCCAAGTTTTTGTTTTAAATCAGTCTGTTCTTCCTTTTTAATGACATGAAAGTGTTCCATTCCATTCATATGCCACCATTTGTTTAGCCATTCCCCATTTTATGGACATTCCCTCAGTCTCTAGTTCTTTTTCATCATAAAGAGAGCTGCCAAAAACTTTTTGGAACAAATGGACTCTTTTACTCTTTCCCAGATATTCTTATGAAAAGGAAATAATCATTATTGTTTTTATCTTATTGATCATAAACCAAGTGATCACATGCAAACTTTTAGAGATAACTGTAACTGTGATTTTTAGTTAGTAAACTATGTATCATATCAATAATAATAATAATAATAGAATATTAACCATAGTATTAGAAAGGATATCATTTGGTGTATTGGAATATTATAACTATTAAGAGTTCTGTTTGAGGAATTAAAACTTCAGGTCTATGTAGTAATTTGGGGAAGCAGAAATTCATGCATTAGGAAATACGCTGTGCTCATTTGGAACAGTGTGTGCACAGCTGGCCTAACAAGATCACAGGAAAACAGTCTTGGAATGTACAGGTGCCCTTTGATCCTGTGAAGATTTACACTCACTATAGGCTCCCAAGAGTATTTACAGCAAGATACATTACTTTGACCTTAGGGTACAACTTATTACTTCTTACCAAATGTTACATTCTACCGAGCATTATAAAAATTTTTAACATTCTCAAACATCGTATCTTGTTAATCACTTATGTTAATTAACTGTCAAAACCCTATAAAATACACTGTTGAACTTCGAAAGAGCGTCTTTGACACAGGTTGGACATGGTGAGACTTCTAGTTTTAATTTCCAAAATTAAAGATGGACCTTCAGCTCAGAATGATGGCTCAGAAATTTCTTTATTTCTTACACTTGAGGAACAAACCCAGTGTCAAAGGCCATACAGTTTCATAACTCTCTGAAAGGATTCCAAATTGCTCTCCAAAAAGGTTGGTTCAGTTTACAGTTCCACCAATAGTGCACTCATGTTCACATTTTTCCACATACTTTCCAAGAATTATCACTTGGTCCTTTGATCATTTTAGCCAGTCTGAATGTGAGATGATATTTCAGAATTGTTTTGGTTTGTGTTTCTCTAATATTAGTGGTCTATAATGTTTCTTAACCCTAGTTTCATGATAATTCATTTGTTTCTTTTGAAACAAATACATAAATAATTGCATTCTTCATCAAACACCTATCTCCCAGAAACAATTTAATTTTATCTAACATTATTCTAGATCTAAGCATTTCAAGTTGAGAGAAATATCTAAACTAGCATAGAGTTTCCCAAGCTGGGTTCCTTGAGAGGCCAGACACAAATCTCTCTCCATCACTTACAAGAAGAGAGAAGTTAAATGGAATGAATAGCCAACTTGGAAGGAAAAGAAATTGATTAGTGAACTAAAGAAGATTGATTGGGTTGGTAGCAGCTTCAGCCTCTTTGTGTGGATTGGGTTTTTATAGCAGTTTAGATGTCTAAAGCAAGAGAATGGTGTAGCACTTTGGGACACAATCCTCTTGGGTTACAGATGATATTCCTTTGTGAATACATTGTAAATCCCCTGTACCTTCATCTTTATCCAAACTATCCAGTTGATTTGAACTTCGAATAAAGACAGGAGTTTGAGATTTTGATGACTTCAAACAGGATTGCAATGCTTCTGTAAGCAAGCCATTGCAAATTCTTGTGCAGTTCTTTTGCTTCACAGCCAGTCCTATTGAGGTGGAATATGTAAGCTGACCCCTTTTATAGTCATCACTTATTGTCCCAAAAATCTCTTGTCACATTTGCATTATGTCTACCCATTCTTGATCTTCTGCAACAGTAATGTCATTGTTTTCTGTGCAGCTTGCAATAGACATATGCTCTTCTTTGCCCAGTCTTTCAGAAACATCCATACTGCCTCTATCCACATAGGAAACTCCATTATTGGCATTGTCAGTCAATAATAAGGCCTCACTTCATAAGTGCTTTGGGATTGCACCTTCTTTCAAATACTGCTCCATCTGGGCAAGGGATGGTGACTGGCTATACTTCTTGCATGAATGATCACAGCACTGGTCACCATGTTTGATGTCTTCTGCCGTGCCAGATCTGCTAGACCATCTAGAATTATAATAGGTCTTCCTAGTATTGCTATCCCTTTGGTCTGAGCTGGTGTTAATTGCCCTTCCTGAAGTTTGTTGTTTATAGTGACATGGCTGTAACAAATGACCAAAAGACCCACAAAGGAAGCATCTTTTTCAAATTGTTCTTGTTCCTAAAGGTGCTAGGCTGTCTAGTCTGACTGCGCCCCCTACTGGTCTGGAGTGAAAAGTTCTTGATCTCAATTTCTTTGTCCTTTTTAGCTTGTTTTAACTGCTTCTTAAGGTCTGTAATTACTGTATCCTTGTCTGTTTCTGACTGACTAACAGCTTTAAGGTCTTTGGCCTTTGAGTCATGAATATACAAGGCATGTTGTCTTAAGTCCTCAAGAGATAGAGTTTCCCATTGAGGACAACTCTGCCTGAAATAGTTGAATTAGCAGAAGTGCACCCTTCACAGTGCCTGAGGACCTCAAGATCATTAGGGGTGAAGGCTTTATAAGATTTGACATGCAATATACCCCCCTCTGGCTGAACAATGGTTTGCTCCACAATCTGGAGAACAGAGATGGTAGTCTCCATCTTAGTAGCCTTGTCCTCCGTTTTACTAGGTCTTGAACTTGTGCCTGTGCCCATTTGGTTGTTTTCAATAATCTCCAATTGGAGAATGGTATGTTCATCCAATTGCTTTCCCTCACGAATCTCGTTATTAGCCTCAACTAGTAATTTGATTTGTTCTTTTAAAGCCTGGACCAAGGAATCATTGTTAGTAGGCTTGACCATTCCCTACAGATGCTCACATACCCTTCTTAAAGCCCAGAGACCTTGAAAAATGGAGAGCACAATAGCAGCCATAGTTGGGAGATAAGCTATAAACTCGGCTAGTGTCACCACAAGCCATTTATATGAATCATAAATTACAAGCATCCTGAGCAGATACTGTGGAATTGTCGAAAACCAGAACTGATAGGCTCCCTGTGAAATCATCCAAAGAAGCAAGCAGAAGCTGCTCACAATAAATGTCATTCTTGTTAAGGCCATTGCTATAGATGTTAATTGGCAAAAAATAAAATAAAATAAAAACAAAAAAACAATGGAGGTTCTTGACCTATGCTGTGCTCTCCAAACTGTTATGAGCAACCAGGGGGGCCTAGGCAGATGCTGATGATAGAATATAAATAGGGTGAGAGACCTTAAACATGGCTGAATGTGAGTTTAGATTAGCTCCCACACCAACAGGGTTGGATCTCCTTTAAGCCCAAGATTCTCTGGCAAAGCCCAGGGCCTTAGAACCAATCCAGCTAGCCAGCTGAAATGTTTCCAGGCAATAGATTGAGACTTCCTGAAATCTTAAATTGATGATGGATAAACCTGGCTTGAAAGGCTAGGCCAGCTAGTGATGTTAACCAGATCTGACTGCTAAAGACTAATTGTTGTTGGTAAGGTAAGCAATGGCTTCAAGTACATTTAGGCTTTAGGGTTTAAAACAGGGTTTATTTAAACCAAACTGAGGGTAGGTAAAAGGAATTGGAAGGTGGGTGAAAGGAAACCCTAAGATCTTGCATAAGTACTTGATGTTAAATAAATCTTGAAACACAGGTTGATGTTCCTAGGTGCAGAGTAAGAGAAAGTCTTGAGGGCACTTCCCAACTCTGATGCTTTGAAGCTGTACCCAGAAGCTGTCTGGCCCCTGGGTCAGATGCTGCTGTTCTTGATGATAGCTTAAAGTACCCAGCCTCCTACAGTGGACAAGAAATGGGGTTGGCAGGTATGGTTGGTGGAGAAGGAAGATTATGAAGACCTCAGAATCTCAGGAGTTAATAAAGATCATCTTTGCTCCTGTGGGAAAATGCATTTCTCTGTGATTAGTAATCTCTAAAATAGTGGAGATCTCTTTTAAATTAGAATTGATCCTATCATTTACCTTTAAGGGGAATAAAGTACCACCTGAGGATTATCTATTGACACAACTCCATAGCTCAGTTTCTTTGACCTCAAGTTTTTCCATGTGAAATGCTTACCCCAAACTTACCAGATTCATGTTCTTCCTCCTCCTCAGGTGCTTGGTCAGTGTCAGGTATCATTTTGTTCAAACCCTTCTCCCTATTCCTAAAGGCAACAATGGAGTTGTTTTTTCCATTCTTCTGGAATGTACAATAATTTTTTGGATCTTGTGGTCTCTTCTTCAGCAGCAACCTTGGTCCAGGTCCTTCTTAAAGGCTTTTGTTACCAGGTCAAGTTAGGATTGATACCGGTCCTTTTCAGTGGAAGCTCTTCCTTACCAAATCACTTTGTTCTCTCACTATTATTTTGACATCTGGCTTCCACTGGGTAGTGTATACTCCCAGACAACTTTTTTGCCTGGGCTTTGGCTTTTAATTTGTGTACTAAGCTCACAGCAAGGCAACTCCTTTTACCAATGCAGCTTGGTACCTCTTCTGCAATTTCCACTCTTAGAGAGTTCCTTGGGGCACTGAGAGATTAAATGACATTAAATTAGTCATTGAATGACTTACCTGGATTCCCACCACAAATATGTATCAAAAATAGGACTGGAACCTTCTTAACTCTGACTGACCAGGATTAAGACAAAGTATAAAAAATGGATTATGACTTACTTGAATAAAAAGATTACTGCTGAAACATCTCTGCCACACAAATACCAGGCAGATGCCTCAGGCTTACCTCTCCAGGCATTGTTCTCATGTCAAGGCTAAAGCTATTTTATGTGAAGACTATAAGACTCAACTGTAAACAACTCCTTAACACCCCCTTAATCCCAGAGTGGGGTCACTGCTGGCCTAAGAAGACCAAATCACCAGACTAAAGTTTATTTCATCAGGTGAGAGATACTGGGCCAAGCCTCCAGCTGCCTGTTTGTAGCAGTGCAGCAACCTCTGGCCCTGGGTTACAGTCACACAGTGATTTCACCAAGCTCTTCCGTTTATCTTGTGCCCTGATTTGAAAACATTCAATCTGGGGGAATGTGTCAAGGTTAAATCTTGGGAGGGATCACATTCTGTCTTCTGGCAACCATTTTTTCTGCCTCAAATGTGGATTGACAGTCACAGCTGTGCCATCACCATGTTCCCCAAACCAGGTTAAGACAAAGGCCATACCCGAGAGAATGGGCCAAAGAAATAGAAATCTGGGTCCAAACCATCTTACTGCTTTTCAGAGTTACTAGCCAGATAAAGTAAGCTCTAAGAGGCAAGGTCCTGGTTACAATGTGAGGGACAGTTAAGAGCCATTGTTTTCATTGCACTTGGCACTAACCCTTAACCATTAAACTGAGGTTATACCTGTTCTAAGTAACCAGGTCATAAGTCCATTGTCAGTATTAAGACCTCGAGTGCTGACACCTAGGCTTGGATACTAGGACAAAAATCCACTGTGACACAACTGCTGGGCTAAAGCCAATACAGGTCCACAGCACCTCCCTGATGTTGTGATAGACCCTGACTGCTAGCCCACACAGATGAGGAGACTGAGCCTGCAAGAAGCCTTGGAAGCCAGTCCCACTGGAAAGGTTAGGTCTGAGCAATGGAATGAAGTTCATTTCGGAGTTCGACCACTAGTCCGTCACTCTGCTGGATACCTATCATTAAGCACCGTCTGTCCTGTACAGAGGCCTGGTTTTCTGGACCTCATCATAGCTGTGTCTTAAAGATTAAACTATGGAATTCAGATCCCTGGACAATACCTCCATTGGCCCTGGACCATCAAAAAGGCTACCTGGAGCTCTGTCTTTTAAGCCCACCTGTGCCCTTCCTTAATAACAAGACTTGGTTGTACCAGGCCTTTGTTCCTGGGCCACACTTCCACTCTCCATAACTCTACCTGTCCCTGATCATTGGCTTACTGCGTATATATGCTCATGTCTCAGCACAACTCAGTCCTACATTAGATTTTAATGGTATTAGGCAACAATCTCCCTGATCTAAATTACTGGGGGAAAAAAATCTAGATTTGCAAAAAACCTCAGAGCACACTTCCAGCTAGTCTGTATGATCAGGCATAGCAGTCCCACCAAATAAATCCAAGTCATGCCTGTGTTAGGCACAAGCCACCAGGCTGAGGCTCTAATAATCTCTGACCACCATGCTGAGTCTGCACTGATGTCTGACCACTAAAAAGAGGCTCCATCTTGCTTCCAAAACTGGCTCCACACCATACAAATAGAGAAGTTCTGTGGTGCTTAAACGACATCAAATCATACACCTTTTGGTGTATGACCTACTGTCAATGGCACAATCAATTCTGTCAAAAAATGGAAAGTCATATTTATAAGCATCTTCTCTCACATTAAGGGGAATATTCCATTTATCACTTTGGTCGATACATGTTAGCTACTTACATGTTTTGCTAATTTTTTGTCTCTGGATCCCAAATGTCAGCCCTATGTTAAGGGAATGAAATATCCTTCTCAAGCAAATTTACTGGATATTCCTTCATCTCTGCATGGTCTTAAAAAGAGTGGGGTGAATGTTTTTCAATTTTTCCACCCCAAAGAGTGATCAGCCTTAGCTGTTTTAGCTGAATTTCTCTTAGCATCTTTGTGGCAGAGACCTGACTTAGATAATTAATCTTTGATGGCCACAGATCTTGCTTAAATACAAAGGCTTAGAAATAGAGAATAAAAAAAAGAAAATTTGAAGAGAGGAGCATAGCAGCATTCATCTGAAAGATGGATAGAATAGAAGGGAAAGGATTTATGGCAAAAGGAATAATTTCAACCATTATTAATAATAATTGCACCATAGAAAGAACTGTGAAGAGAACAAGAAAGATTGAATCCAATAATGAACAGTGAGCAAACAATCTATTAAAGGAGTTATTACAACTTTTAAGTATGTAAGAGCAAGTGAAACTGAGTCAAAAACTACAGAGAATAAGAGGTTACCTCAGAAATGACAGCACAGCATTCCCAAGAAGATCCAGAATGATTCAGATGATTAATAGCATAAGTTAATGAAGATGTTAAAGAAGTAAAGATGAAAATGAGATGTCTAAAGGAATAAGTGAGTTGAAAAAAGAGAATGAAGAATTTAGCTCAAGGGACAAGGATACTCTCCAAATAGTAATTTCTCCAAAAAAAGAGACAGAATTCATGCAAAAATTTCTAGAAGGAAATTAAACTAAATAAAAAACACAGCAATAATAGAATATGCTATAAAAGTAGAATTCTGGACATGACTAGAATTTCTTTATTAAACCCTTACTTTCTGTCTTGGAATCAATACTGTATATTGGTTTCAATGCAAAAGAGCATTAAGGGATAGGAAATGGAGGCACCATAACTCAACAAATCAATAAGAAAACTTAACCAAAAATATTGGAAATAGATGACCTAATATATAAATCCAGAGGATGCCAATAGACACTTCAAAGCATCATGGTCCATATGAATCTTGAGAATTTTTCTAACATCATATTGTTTGTCATTTGATAAAACTCACTATTCCATTGCAATCATATACTACGACTTGTTCAGCCATGATCCAGTGGATGGACATTCCCTTAATTTCTAATTCTTTGCTACCACAAAAGAGCTTCAATAAATATTTTTGTATAAATAGGTTCTTTTTCCTTTGTTTGGACCACTTTGGGATTTGGATCCAGTGCTATTGGTGTATCAAAGGCTCTGCAGTTTCAGAGACCTGTGGGCAAAACTCCAAATTATTCCCCAGAATGGTAGGATCAGATCACAACTCTGCCAACAGTGCATTAGTGTCCTAATTACCCACATCCCTTCTAATATTCATAATTTTCCTTTTCTGTCATATTGGCCAAGATGATAGGTAAGAGGTAATACTTCAGAGGTGTTTTAATATGCATCTCTCCAATCAAAAGTGATTTGGAGAATTTTTTTCATATGACTATACATAGTTTTGATTTCTTTGTCTGCAAACTGCCAATTGGAGAGGGACTTATATTTTTGTAAATTTGACTCAGTTCTTTATATAACTGAGAAATGAACCATTTTGATCTTGGTGAATTTTGTAAAGATTTTGGTCTATACTTAGATCCTATCAAACTACTTTCCAGTTGACCCAACAAGTTTTACTACATAATGATTTATGATCCCAAAAGCCTAGATCTGTACTTTTGTTAAATGTAAGTTTGCAATCTCTTTTACTATTGTTTGTTGTATGTCTGCTCTGTTCTACTGATTTACCTTTCTAAGGCAGCATCAGATAGTTCTGATAATTACTGCTTTATAATACAGTTTAAAATGTGATACTGCTACACATCTTTCCTTTAGATTTCATCATTAATTCCTTTGATATTCTTAATCTTTTGTGCTTCCAAATGAATTTTGTTATACTTTTTTCCAGCTCAATAAGATAATTTTTGGCAATTTGATTGGGATGACATTGAATAAATAGATTAAGGAGGATTGTCATTTAATGTATATTATCTCTGACTATCCATGGACAATGAACATTTATCCAATTATTTAGATGTGATTTTATTTTTGCAAAAAATATAATTAAGTTCATGTAGTTTCTGGGTTTATTCTAGCAAGTAAACTCTCAGGTATTTTATTCTATCTGTGTTTATTTTAAATGGAGTATCTCTTTCTATCTCTTCTTGCCAGGACTTTGCTAGCAATATACATATACATATATTCAAATATGTATATATAAATGAGGATGATTCATGTGGTTTATTTCATATCCTGATGCTTTACTAATATTGGTAGTTTCAACCAACTTTTAGTTGAATTTCTGGGATTTTCCATATATACCATCAAACTATCTGGGTAAAGAGATATAGTTTTACTATCTCTTTGCTCGTTCTGATTCCTTTTTCTTCTATTACTGATATTGCTAGCTTTTCTACTACTATGTTGAATAATATTGCTACAGTCAGCATCCTAGTTTCACCCATGATGTTAATAGAAAGACACTTATCCCCATTGCAGATTATACTTGCTGATGGTTTTAGATTGACACTCTTATTATTTTAAGGAAAGATCCATTTAATTCCTATGCTTTCCAGTATCTTTAACAGGAATGTGAATTGTATTTTTCAAAGGCTTTTTTGGCATCTATTGATAAAATCATATGGTTTTTATTACTTTTGTTATTAATATAATGTTGATAGCTTTCTTTATATAAAATCATACTTTGCATTTCTGATATGTATCCTGTTTTCTCACAATGTATAATCTTTGTGATGTATTGTTGCAGTTTCCTAGCTAGTATTTTACTTAGTTACTTATTTTGTATTCACATTTATTAATGAAATTTGTCTAGAATTTTCTTTATTTTTGTTCTTCCTGGTTTAGGTATGAGTACCATATTTTTAAATAAAAGGAATTTGGCAAAACACTTTACCTATTTCAAATATTTATTTAGCATTGGAATTAGTTGATCTTTAAATTTTTGGTATAATTAACTTTTGAATCTATCTGGTTCTGATGCTTATTTTTTAGTCAGAGATTATGTAAATTCTCCCTTCCCTCAGCTTTCTTTTTTCTTTGATTTCATTGATTTTGTTTGTACAAAAACTATTTTTAACATAATCAAGATTGTCCATTTTACATATTATAATTGTCTCTATCTCTTGTTTGGTAATAAGTTCTTCCCTTATTTATAGATCTGACCCATAAACTATTCCATGCTCTGTCAGTTTGCTATGTCTAACTCATGCACCCATTTTGAACTTATCTTGGTATATGGTGTGAAAGGCTGATCTATCCCCAGTCTCTGACATACCATTTTCCACTTTCCCCAGCAGTTTTTGTTTGAGTAATACGAAAAAAGTCAACTCTATCCATACTATAGCTTTAGTGTATTCTTGAGTGTTAAGTGGAGGGTGGGGGGAGCAAATAGGAATGGAAAAATGGAAGCATGGCTGTTGATAATTTTTGTGAATGGATCTTTGGAGGTATGGATGAGTGGGTTGTCAGAAAGGACTGAATAGCAATGAGTTTGCAATAAGTTTTGTGTCAGCTGAAGGGAAGGGCTCTAGTGGTATGAGAGTAATGTGTTCTTTGGATATTCAATTGCATAGATCTTTTTTAAAATATCCCTAAATTAGAACACTAAATAGAATTAGGAATTACTCATTTACAGTAAAGGAAGTATTTCTGAATATGTCATTCTGAATAATCTTACTCAATTAGACTTCTTTTAATCAGAAACTTATTTCATGAAAAGTAGTTTGATATAAATAATCTACTATATTGAAAATGAAATTGCAAATATAACAATAAAAAACTTATCACCACTGTCATAAGAGGATTCCTCTGTGTATTTTTGTTTCTGCCACATCTCGACCTCCCTTTAAACAGGAAGCAAAGTATTTAAATATTGATTTTCATTTTAAAATAGCCACTAGGCAAATAAGAAATTTAGGGAAAGTATTTTTTTAAAAGGTCATTTTTCCCAGGTATAAAGATCCCAGAAGATTGTGAGTGAGTATACCCAAGATAACTTTTCCCATTTGGACATATTTCATCTAGCTTGCCATTGGAATGTTTATTTACATTTGTGATAGTAAAGTGGAAATTTGTAAGTACATAGAAAACTAAATGGGAATTTTTAAAAATTGAAAGGTTTTGAAAATGCAGAGAGGGTCAAAGAAATACTTCTTATACTTAACAATATGAAAACATGTAGAACAACAAAAAAAAATGAAAAGGGAATGTTTTCTAACTTCAAGTATACATTTGTTATAAAATAAAAAGACTTTATTCTTTAGGCATGTACTGAATGGCAAGTGACAAAAAAAGGCACTGGGGTCTGAAATCATTATTTAAACAGTTGAGAAAATTGAGATTGAAAGAAATTATAGTAATCTTATTTTGGCGCATTTCTGTTGTGTGTGACAAATTATGTCTTTATCTCTGATTATATTAATATTTGTTAACATATTGTAATTCTATAAGAACCTCTTTCTTTAGACAGTTCCTTAGTAGTATGTTACAGATTGAGATATGTCTTCTCTGATCAGTCACTTGTTGAATCAACTACTTGGTTCAGGAGCATCTTTAAAAGCCTTCCTCATTTCGCATTTCTCCTCAGCCTTCCAGCCCAAGACTCACTTGACTCTATCCCTACAATTAGTGATATAACTGGTATACATTCTCAATGAACTCAAAGACTATGGAAACAATTCTAGCCAAAGTAGCTAGGTTTTATGGAGTAACTGACAATGGTCATTGAATTGTATAATTCATTAATCAACCTAGAATGAGAGATCCATTTTGAGAGAATACTAAGAAATCAAAGTAGGGGAACAGTGCTTATGTGCCTTTGCCATTTTTGTATTAGGACTCATTTTCTTCTGAATTATTTTAATTGTTCATTAATTAATTATTGTTTATTAATTTTTCTAAAGATCATTTGCAGATGATATTTATCCTTAGATTTTGTTGCTGTCCTTTAGTTCCCTAGACATTTTACATTGGTCTTACACATTTTAATTTTTTAACATTTTTATTATAAACTAAGTAAACATCAACAAGAAATATTTAAATAAATGCAAAAAATGACATACAAAACCATAAACCCCACTTGTTACAATTTCTTCAAAATATGTTAATTATACACATATGCTAATATAAATACCTTCTGCTTTTGAGCTCCCTTTGGATTTGTTTTACCTTGATATTTTCTTCCTCCTGACTTTGTGACTTTTTTCATGTAACCACAGTATGCGTTATTCTTACTCTCTTTTCATTTCTTCTTATATTTCCCTTTTCTTTATATCTGTCATTTAAAATAGCATAATACAGCCCTCACATTCAAATATCACAATCTTCTCAGCCATTTCCTTCAATCATTACATTTGTATAATTTCCAATTATTTTATCATTACAAAGTTTCCATGAATATTTTCACACACACACAATTTTTCTCCCCCTTAATAATGTCCCTAAGGTCTAATCCTAGTAATGGGATCCCTACATTATTGTACATGAACATTTTTACAACTCTACATTTATATTTCCTACATATTTTCTAAAAAAAAATCACTGTTCCTCTAGCAATGCATTATTAAGTGTGTTTCTCCATGTTCCTATCAGCATTTAATTTGATCAACTTAATCAGTCTAGTTCTCATATAACATACATTACAAAGATCCTATTTAGCTAATTTGGCCTATAGGCAGCAGAAACAGTCTGTTGCCAGGATCATACTTTTTCCAAGACCAAGTCTTTCCAACTTGATCATACCTACCAGAACTTAATTTTCAATGCCACAACCCTTCAGCAATGTAGGATTATCTCCCATAGTATGATGAATGTTGAAGTAAAACTTTTGCAGAATAGTCATACTCTCACCATTGTTGGTCCCACCAGAAACCACATTTGGATTATATGTATGCTCAGGCTAAGAGCTACAACCAGCTTCAAGGAGACATGCAGTAGCCCAGGCATTTATTTTGTGAATCAGTCTACAGTTCAAAGCTAATTCATATATGTCTATAGGCTAAAGTAGCTGCTTACTCTTCCTGATGATATCTGGCACCTTCAAGAACAAACATTTTGTTCACTCCCTCCCCCCTTTTTTTTTGCAGTTCTTCCTTACTTTTACCAGGTTCCAAATGCAACGTAACCTACAGTGATAAAGAGTTCAAATATGAAATCCAAAATTTATAGCAATAAGAAATGGCAGGCTATTTTCCATGGTACAAACATTTTTTTAAAAAGACATTACTCCTTAATTAGCAAAAGTATAATGGCAATTAAAGGCCATCACTAGTGTACAAAGGAATGTAAATCTAAATAGTATCACTTTATAACCTTTAAGAAATGGGGAAAGAGCACTCCTAAGGACTGGGATGTTAAGGAAACAGAGATAACTTTGGATATGGCCTTTGTCCTCAGGAATCCTATTTATCATAAACAAAAAGCCAATAAGAACCAATGAAAAAATGGTTTCTGCTCTATTGAAACACTGTATCATAGACTAGGGAGAGCTTTCGAATTTATAAGATCTACACATGGAAAAGAATCCATGAAGTCTAAGACTCTCATTGGACTTGTGAGACCACTCTAGCCCAAAAAAGACCACTCTAGCCCAAAAAAGACCACTCTAGCCCACCCCACCCCCAATGTCAAACAGGAATTAAGTAAAGGTCTACCCACAAGTCCCAAAGAACAAGGATCATTTCAGCCTCTAATATGTACATTTACTTCTAGACTACTAAATAACTCATTGAACCTATATGTGCTTAAGGCATCTGTCAGTATAAAATGGCAAGAAGATGCCTAAAGTTCAACTTAATTAGTAGAAGTTTTTGTATGAGAATTCCTGATATCAGTGCACTTACACTTTCTATCATCATCCTTAGCTACTTTTTGTCTCTGAAAAGTGACTGACTCATAGGTACCCTTTTTTTTGGCACTTTTCAGGAGATGAATAGATCAACAATACCTTTGCTATCTTCCCAAAGAGCACCCTTCCAACTTCTTTAAGATTAAAGTTGAATGATATCTCTTCTCTAAAACAATAGTCTTCATAATGAGAAATATACTGAAATTACCAATTGATTATATTATATAATGAGATGGCAGGATTATCTCTACCATTCAAACTGTCTTGAGTGTAAGAAATCTTTAGTGTTTTCTAAGCATGGTGTCTTTGGAAGCAACATGGAATCATCAGCCCTGAGGGAGGAAGGAAATGAAGTAAGATAATGAGAGTAGGTACAATCCTGAATGAATTACATATTAAATTAAAGCTAAAATTAATTCCCTTTCATTCCCATTCAGATATTGAAAAATAAACTTTTAAGCATAACTTTTCATTTATACTTTTTTATTTCAATGTTGTAAGGTAAAGAACGCATTTCGAGAATTTTTTTCTTTTCTCTTGAATTAACTGAACTTATAGGAAAATAATGAATTTATGTTTACATTGGCAAAATGAGATATTGTGCCATCATATTTCTCAATAAATTGGAATTTTATAAGCAATGGTCTTTTACCTAAATCACATGATTATAACATCCTTCAGGTTGATATGTATCTTTTCTGCTATATATAGACTTTAAATTTACATTCCTTCAAGAGAATAATTAATGCCCAATCTCATTAGCCTGCCATCATGAAACACAATTGACCTAATATCTACAATCCACAACAGAACTATTAGGTGTCCTCACTAAACTCAAAGGCTATAGAAAAAAATTTATCCTAAAGAATAAAATTCCATGGAGCTTTATGATTCTTGGTCAGCAAATGAAGAGTCCTATTTTTAAAGACCACCAAGAAAATGGAATGAGTGTGATATGATCTACTTTTGCCATCATTGACCTATTCCATTTTGAATGCTGCTATTGTGTTTGCCCCTTGGTTCTCAATAAAAAGCTAATTCTTATGTATCTATGTTTTAAATCAGCTGCTCAGCATCCATAAAGATTCTCAATGCCTTGTTCAGTTAAATCTTGTTCAATCCCTCCATGTTTAGACTCTTGAGATAAATTTGTGGTATTCACAACTCTAATAGACTCCATAATAAAAAGTTCAAATACAAATCCCTGAATCATTTAGAATAAGAAATGTCAGGCAATTTTCTAAGTTAATAATTCCCTAAAGTATGGTTGATTGGATGAACTGGTGAACTTGGCAAGTTCCTTATACGGATACCCTGCAATGCCTCTTAAGACCTGAACCCCACCACCAATGAAAATGCATTTATTCTTCAATGTGCATAATAAGTACACAGTGAATCCAAGGCAATTCTCAAGGAACAAAGGAGCAGAAATCTAAAACTTTCTGTGGCATCAATTACAAAGCCATAGCAAATATGGGTAAGACACATTTTTGGTCAGGAATGCTAAGGAATGAGAGATGATTATTGACATGGCCTGAATTCTCAAGTAATTTAAGAATATTCTTTGACAGGAATATGTTTCATAAGAGTTAATTGGGCTAAATCAACAAAAGTCTATTCAATCTATGCATAAAGTATCTGTTAAATTCTGACATTTTTCTTGGACAAAAAGGACTTTGAAAAGACCAGTTGAAAAAGGAACCTTAGATGCAGGGAGTTTGGGCCACTAGTATGGATTTGGGATTGTATAATAATGACTCTCCTTTTAACACTTGAAATGGATTCTCCTGTTTTGTTCAAGCATAGCCTTTGCAAGTTCCTATGCATGGATGGTTCTCAAAGAATCACACATTGGAATCTAACTAGGATATTGTATTTATGGTGGAGTGAGAGGAGCTGTGGATTTTTAGAGACAGAAAAAAGGAAATAATATTCTAGAGCAAGAAAGGATGTCAGAAGGGATCATTGATTCTGATCGTCTCACTGAAATCTGAAACAGCTGAATCCTACTAAAATTTGGTCATGCTCTCAATGTCTTTAAGGAATAAATGTTAAGAGTCCTGTAGAACAAGGAGCAATAAGACATATATTTGTTATTGGAAAACTAAATATTTCATTGAACTTCTATGTGATTTAGGTATCTGTCAGTATAATATAATGAGAAGATATCCAAACCTCAGTGGAGGGGGAAGCTGGGTAGCTCAGTGGATTGAGAGTCAGGTCTAGAGACCGGAGGTCTGAGGTTCAAATCCATCCTCAGACACTTCCCAGCTGTGTGACCCTGGGCAAGTCACTTGACCCCCATTGCCCACCCTTACCACTCTTCCACCAAGGAACCAATGCACAGAAGTTAAGGGTTTTAAAAAAAACCTCAGTGATACAGGGAGTTTCTTAATCTAGAAGTTTGTTTTTTAATTTTTAATATTTTCCCATGGTTACATAATTCATGTTCTTTCCCTCTCTCCCAAACTCCCCCCCCCCCATAGCCGACACACAATTCCACTGGGTTTTACATGTATCATTGATTAAGACCTAATTCCATATTATTGATAGTTGGACTAGAGTGATCATTTAGCATCTACATCCCCAATAATATCCCCATCAGCCCATGTGTTCAAGCAGTTGTTTTTCTTCTGTTTCTACTCCCACAGTTCTTCCTCTGAATGTGGATAGTATTTTTATAAGTCCCTCAGCATTGTTGTGGACCTTTGCATTGCTGCTAGTAGAGAAGTTCATTATGTTCAAAAGTACCACAGTGTATCAGTCTCTGTATATAATATTCCATGTGAACTGGAATGACCTCTAGGAATTGATGCAGAGTGAAAGGAGCAGATCCAGGAGAACATTATATAAAGAAGTTCATTATTTTTTGGTTTTATCTTTCCTTTATCCTGCCTCCCAAGCACATCCTTTTTTAGGAGACAAATAGGTCAGTACTTAAATTTTCTTACCAAAGTATTACCCCTCAACCCTTAAGGTGAATGGCTTGATGTTCATTTCTGCTCTAATACAATGGAATTTATGATGAGAAATATCTTAGAACTGCCAATAGATTATAAACATACTACATGGGATGGGACTGTAGTATAATTCTCTACCATTTAAAGTATGTCTTGAGCTTAAGAAGATATTGATATCATTTGAGCACAGTGTCCATGGAAGGGACAAAGCTCATAATCAGCAGTGAGGCAGGAAAAAGATTAAAGAGATTGAGGAGGGATAATCTAGGAACAGATTAGATTAGATGGAAAAAGAAAATCTCTTAATTGTGATTTTCTTTTTATTTCAACATTGTGAGCTAAAGTACAAACTTGCAGAGTGCTTTATTTTGCTTAATGAATTCAAAAAACATTTATTTCATTTATCTACATACTCATTCTAAGTGAACAATCTCATTAAACCAAAACCCCAAATTATATACCCAAATAAACAAATTATAAATCAAATGTTTGCATTTGCATTTCTAATCCCAACAGTTCTTTTTTCAGAGGTGGATAGCATTCTTTTTCACAAGTCCCTCAGAATTGACCTGGACTATTGTGTTACTGTCAGTAGCAAAGTCTATCACATTTGATTGTTCCATGTATTTTACTCTGCATCACTTCATGTAGATCTTTTCAACTCTTTCATAAATCATCCTTTTCATCATTCCTTATAGCACAATAGTATTCCATTACCATCATATACTAAAATTTGTTCAGCCATTCCCCAATTGAGGGACATCCCTCCCTTTAGTTTTCAATTCTTTGCCACCACAAAAAGTGCAGCTATAAATATTTTTGTGTAAATAGGTCCTTTCCCTTTATAAAAATCTTTTAGGGATACAGATCAAGTAGTGGTATTACTGGATCAAAAGGTATGCATTCAAGAAATATTTCTTGAACATGGACATATAGTAAGAACAATTGATCCATTTCTGTTGTGTGTGGCAAAATCTCTGAGTCCTCATAACCTAATGAAATAAATGTCCATTTATTGGAATTTTATATAAGGAATTCTTTCCTAAAGCAAACATTTTGTGGTATTTCCTAATAACCACCATGCAGGTAGAAATGTGTACTCTCTGGTCAACCTGTTCTTCAATTGGATACTGGTTCAGAAGCATCATTTAAGCCTACTCTTCTAGGCCTTCTATCACAAGAACCATTTGACTCAAATACTTCACTGAGGGCCACAGTTAATATACATTCTAATTGAACACTGAGTACTTAACAAATAACTTGGGAGAATGGGGCAAAGCCAAGATGGCAGACAAAGGACAGAGATCTATTTGATTTCTACTAAATTATCTCTAAAAATGCCTCAAAACTAATTCTGGGACAAAATAACACACAAAAAGGCAAGGTGAAGTAATTTTTCAGCCCCAAACAACTTAGAAGCCTGGTTTGAGGGATCTTATTTGTGAAGATGGACATTTACTGCAGTGTTCCAAGGTAGACCTCACCTAGGGAACAGACCCTGAGCACCACTGAAACAGCAGCCATGCCTTCCAGATCATCCAGTCACAGACAGCAAGGGGGTTGGAACAATGGCTCAGAAGGAGATTACAGAAGTCTCTTTGCTGGTTCTGAGTGAAAGACTTTTGTTTCACTGCTAATACACAGAAACAACTTGCAGTCGTGGGGCACAGCTGTAGCATGAGAAGGAAACCAGCATATATTAGCACTTGTAGCCATAGAGGAGCAGGGGACCCTGGTCATGGTTTCAAGGGAGAAAACAGTGCTTGGAGTTATTCACATGCCAGAGTTCAGCCCTGGAGAATAATAAACACTTCTCTCTTTACATCATAACTTGGAAGAAATGAGAACAGATAGAAGCACAGTGTCTGTTTTGAAAGGACCTGCACAATAAACCTGAAGGTTGGAATAGTGTTCCCTTCACCAGTCACAGACCCCAACTTTAACAGTTGTTCTTTTTTAAACTAAAATAAAAGAAGATGCAGGAAAATGAGCAAACAAACAAACAAAAAAGAAACTTAGCATAGAAAGTTATTTTGGTGACAGAGCAGACTCCAAATCAGAAGAAGACAGTAAAGTCAATACTTCTGCATTCAAAGCCTCAAAAAATGTGAATTGTTCTAAAGCCCTAAAAGAATATATGAGCTCAAAAATGATTTTAAAAATCAAATAAATGACAAAGAAGAAAAATTGGGAAAAGAAATGAAAGTGGTACAGGAAAGTCATTAAAAAAGAGCCAACAACTTAGTAAAGGAGGCACAAAAATACTGAAGAAATTAATACCTTAAAAATAAAATAAGGAAATTGGTAAAAGAGGCAAAAAATACAAACAATAAAAGAGCTTCTTAAAAAGAATAATTGGACAAATGAAAAAAGATAGACAAAAAGTGTACTGAAGTGAAAGACAGAATTGGTTCTTGGGGAAAAGAAGTACAAAAAATCACTGAGGAAAAGAAACCTCAACAAAGTAGAATTGGCCAAATGGAAAAGGAATTATAAAAGCTCTTTTTAAAAAAGCATGATTTAAAAACCAGAATTGGGCAAGTGGAAAATAATGACTCCATGAGACATCAAGAAACAAATAAATTCAAGAAAATGAAGAAATAGAAGAAAATGTGAGATTTCTCATGGAAAAAAACAACTGATGTGGAATATAAATCCAGGAGAGATAATAATTCAAGCATTATCAGACTACCTCAAAGCCATGATCACAAAAAAAAGCTTAGCCATTATCTTTCAAGAAATTATCAAGAAAAAATGGTTCCAATATTTCTAAAACCAAAGGACAAAATAGAAATTGAAAGAGTCCATTGATCAACCTTTGAAAGAGATCCCAAAAGGGTAACTTCCAGGAATATTGTAGTAAAAATTCCAGAAATCCAAGATAAAGGAGAAAATATTGCAAGCAACTAAAAATAAATAATTCAAATACAGGCCAGAGTCAGGATAACACAAGACTTAGCAGCTTCTATATTAAAGGACTAGAAGGCCTAGATTTTACTATTCCAGAGGGCATAGGACTTCAACCAAGAATTACTTATCCAGAAAAAATGAGCAGAAAAACTTCAAGGGAAAAAATGGGTATTCAAAGAAATAGAGGATTTTCAAATATCCCTAATGAGAAGACCAGAGTTGAATGGAAAATTTGATACTCAAATAGAAGACTCATGAGAATCGTGAAAATATAAGCAGGAAAGATAAATAAAAAGATATTAAATAAGATTAAATTGTGTACATCCCTATATGGGAAGGTGATTCTTATAATACCAAAGAATTTTCTCATTGGAGCAATTAGAAGTAGTATATATAGACAAAGGGGAAAGGGTATGAGTTGAATAAGATGGGATGATATAAAAAATTAAGGTATGAGAAATAGGAATGCATTAGAAGGAGGGGGAAGGGAAAATAGAATGGGGTAAATTAATGCACATAAAAGAGACAAGAAACAGCATTCACAGTGGAGGGGAAGATGGGATAGCTGGGGGTGGGGAATCATGTGAACCTTACTCATCAGATTTGGCTCAATGAGGGAAGAACATTTGAGATTAATTGGGTATAGAAAGCTATATTACCCTATAGGCAAGTAGTAGAGAAGGGGATAAGAGAAGGGGGTAATGGAGCTGACAGAAAAGGGGGCAAATTGGGGGAGGGGAAGGTCAGAAACTAAACAGGACTAAATAGAATGGAAAGTAATGTACAGTAATTATAATGGTGAAAAACTTTTTGAGTTGAATATGTAAGAATACAAATCATTCCTTAATTGATAAAGGATCAAAAGATTTTGAACAAGTAATTCTCAAAGTAATTAAAGCTCTCTATAATCATGCAAAAATACTCTAAATCACTATTATTTAGATAAATGCAAATTAAAACAACTCTGAGGTACCATCCCACACCTATCAAATTGACCATTATAACTAATAAATAAAATGACAAACTTGGAGGGATATGAATCCATTGTTGGGAGAATTGTCATCTGATTCAGTCATTCAGGTGAGCAATTCAGACCTTTACCTAAGGGATTTAAAACAGTACATACACTTTGACCAAAGCAGCAGCATTACTAAATTTCTATCCCAAAGAGATTTTTTTAAAAGAGGAAGGACCTATACATATACAAAATTATTTAAAGCAGCTCTTTTTAAGAGGAGCAAAGATTTGCAAAGTGAGAGGATACCCATCAATTGTGGAATGGCTAAGTTACATTATATGATATAGAATAGTGTGCTATGAGAAATTACAAGCAGGAGGAGAATAAAAGAACCTGGAAACATTTACAAAAACTGAATCAAAGTGAAATATGCAGAATTAGGAGATCACTGTATGCAATGTCAGAAACACTACAACTGTGAATAAAAACGATTTTCAGGAGAACAATGATCCAAAACTATGCCAAAGGACTCAAAGAGTGTCATTTATTTCCAGTTGGCAAGGTCTGTGTGGACTGATGCAAAGAGAAGTGAGAAGAGCCAAGAGATGATTGAGCACAGTTGAAAATAACGTTATGATAAAAAAAAAAGCAGTACATCCAGCTAGTTTTCGTGGCTTATTAATATAATTGAGGTGAGAGATGAGGGAGAGAGAAAAAGAGAGAGAGGGAGAGGGAGGAGATAGAGGAGATGGAGGTAGAGGTAGATTTCCTTTCAGGAAGGATTAACCTGATATTATGCTCTTCTACAGTAGTGCTGTCAGTCCTCAAGAAGTTCAAGAAGTAAAAGACCTAATGCTTTCTCACTGACACCCTTTGAAATTCCACTATCTCAAAAATGATTGATAGATGCATTGACAAAAAGCCAATTAGAGGGCACTCCTCCCCTTTGACACAAGAATTTACAATCAAGATATATGGTAATTATACCCTCCCCCAATTCATTATTTCCAAAAGTTCACTCCAAATATCTTGATGTTGGTAATTTTTATTTTCCTAAAATCACTTTAAAATTCATTTTTGAGTTCTCCCAGAGCTTGAGACCAATTCCAGTTTTATATTTAAAGTTTTGCTTGTAGTTGCTTGGATCCCACTATCCTCTGTTGGTTGTGCTCTTTGTTCTTTTTTCTGTAGTTTTCAAGGATTGAGTGTTTTTTCTGTTTGCTCATTTTACCAGCCTCTTTTTTGGGGGGTTTAGCAGGCCTGTGGACTGGGAATTCCACAAGCTGCTTGCCAATTCTGTCTCCTCTGCTAGTATGTCCTGAGGCTGTCTTCAAAGCAGCCACAGAGGCTTGAAAGGGTCCATCCTGATGGATTTCTGGACCTCATGTGGGCTGTGCCAGTGCCTGGGACTTCAAGAAGTGGATCTGAGATGTTCTTTTCAAGGTGTAGTCCCCCTCTCAGTATCCTGATAGCCTCTGCCCAAATCACAGAAACTAGCACAGTAGGGGGGTGGGGAGTGTTTAGCCAGCACTCCTCTGTGTGCAGTTCTGCTTCATTACCCCTTATCCCATGAAAATCAACTCTGCCTAACTTTCAAGTTCTGTTCAGCAGGAGAGCCTCCTGACTCCATCTTAGTATTGGGCTTTGATTCTTGTTGTTTTGAAATGCTTTTTAAAGACTGATTTGGAAGGAGAGCGAGAGTAGTTTTGGCTTTTGCTGCTACTAAGCCTCCACCTTGGCTCTGCCAACCTCCCTTGTAATTTTTTGACAAATTGTCCAACCCCCTTATCTTCTATAGGCTATATTCTAGTAGCTACTTCTCCTTATTCAACTACTTACAAGTCCTGTTGCTGGCTTGCTAGGACATAACCTGTACTAATATAGTCTATGTTACGCTTTGCTCTACTCTCACCCTATGAGGCAGTTTTCTTGTGAAGGAAATTTATTTTACCCCATCTTTTCATTGGTCCTACCTCTCTAGAATTCATTTTGAGGAATGATTTTAAAGTTGTTTGGAGGGGAATTTGAGAGTGTTCAGGAGACTCCCTACCTTTACTTCAACATAGTGACTCCCCTCCCCCCAATAACTAACTTTACCTATATGCTTTCAATAGCCCTTTATTAGATATGATTTTATTGTATTTTGACCTGAAATGATATATTTAATATTTCTGCTTTTCTGCCTTTGATTGTGAGGTTTTTATGCCCTAATAAAAGTCAACATTTGTGAAGGTACTATATACAACTAAGAAACATACTTACTCCTTTCTATTTCCATTCAGTTTTCACCAGAGATCTATCATATCTATTTTTTTTTCATTCTGTTCATCTCATTAACTTCTTTCTAGGAGCTTTGAAATTTTGCTATTAATTTATCTGGGAGTTTTAGTTTGGGGACTTTTTCAGGAAGTGATTGGTGGATTCTTTCAATTTCTATTTTACCTTCTGATTCTAGGATATCAAGGTAGCTTTCCTCCTTAATTTCATGAAATATATATAGGCCCCTTCTTCTATTAGGAAATATTCCTCCTTTATGCAGGTCATTTCCCCCTGTATTCAGTTGTTTCACATTTTCTTCTTTTGATTGTTTTATTGTTCCTTGATGTATCAAGGAGTCATCAGTTTCCATTTGCCTAAACACAATTTTGAAGGAATTGTTTTCTTCAGTGAATTTTTCCTACCTTTCCCCTTCCCCCTCCCCTCCCCCCTCTTTGATCAAATCTGTGTTTTTTTAAGGGTTTGGATTTGGTTTTTTTAGGATTTTTTGGATAACTTTTATATATATCACACTGCTCATTATCATTTTATAGTTTTCTTTCATTGATTTCATTTCCTTTCCAATTTTTTCTCTTATCATTTGCATTTTATTTTTAAACTCTTCTAGGAATCCTTATTGGATACTGTCTTATTGATTTTTTTCTTTGAGACCTTGCTGGTAGCTGTTTTGACTCCTTTGCATTTTTCCAGGTTTGTTTCTTGATTTTCCCTGTCATCATAGTAGTCTTTTTTTATAATCAGGTCCTTTTTTGTTGTTACTTTATTCATTTTCTAGCCTATTTCTTGACTTTGAAATTTGTTAAAGTTCCACTCTGTTCCTGGGGTTGGTGTGGGCCACTATTTCCAAGCTTCAGCCTTTGTCTTCCTGTAATTTTTAGAGCTAGTTGTGCTAGTTGGGCATGGAAATTTTCCAAGTAATCTTGTATTTCCAAGGTGGTGTAATCTGGTAATATATATCATTTATGCTTCCTTTGCAACAGTTAGTAATACTGCTCCCTCAGGATCCCTCTTACATTTTGACTTTAAGTGGTCCTTCTCTGTCATGGAACTGTGACCCAGAAGCGGGTATAGTTAATGGAATTGGCAAACAGTGCCCTGCCACGAACACAGTGCTAGCACAGGGGTCCCTTGTGGTCTCTTTCTGGTCAGTTGTCCAAGTCCCATAGCTGCTGTTGCCACATACTTTCTTGGTCTACCCCAATCTCAGTATCACAGACCTTTCCTTCTACCCTTCTAAGTTCTCTTTGGGATGGAAAAACATCTCACCCTGACCTTTTGTTGAATATGACCTTCTAGAATTCAACTTGAGGTATTACTTTAAATTAGTTTGGAAGGAAATGTTGGAAAAGTTTGGCTGTATTGCTTCTATTCTGCCATGTTGGCTCTGCCCTTGAAACTTAATTCCTTTGCAACAAATATTTCTAGCCTTTTAAAAAATACTTCTGTAAAAGTGTTACAAGTCTTTCTTTCAAATCATAAGTTTCTCAAAGCTACACACTATATTTTACAGCTTTTTATATTCCCAGAGCTTAGTAGCCACTTATTAAATTGAATTGAAATGTTTGTCAATTAGTAAGGACATGAAGAATTAAATGGGAAGAGAATACATTGGTCGAAAAGAAGGGAACAATTCCAAAAACCTTTGCTTGCCTTACAATTTTATAATTGATTGATTCCTCACCATTACTACTCTTTGTTGTTCATTAACAATCTTTTTGTCTGAATATTCTATTTCCGGCATTCTTTCCATATTATATTAATAAGACCTCTCCAGAGTACTCTCTTAGATACATACCTTTACTGCTCTTCTGCCTTAGAACTTATACTTAGTGTTGCTTTTAAGACAAAAGGTAAGTATTTAAAAAATATAAAAGAATACTACCCCTTGAAACCCTTAGCAGGAGATGTATTTGTGATGTTATTATGAGAAAGGGGGGAAATCAGAGGGAGGTTAGATGAAGGGAGTAACAGTCATAAAATAAACTCAAAGGTTTAATATATACATATATATACATATATATATATATGCACACACACACATCTTTCGTGGCTAAGAATGGAAATGTGAAGGACTCCCCCCACATACATGTCCAGAAGTTATATATACCTACATATATATGTATATATATTCTGATGTTATAAACAATTTATTTTATATATATATGTATATATGAATATGAATATGAATTCATGAAATCCAAAAATCAAATTCCCCCAAAAAATCATAGTCAAAAGATATGAGGGGGCAGCTGGATAGCTCAGTGGAGTGAGAGCCAGGCCTAGAGACAGGAGGTCCTAGGTTCAAACCCGGCTTCAGCCACTTCCCAGCTGTGTGACCCTGGGCAAGTCACTTGACCCCCATTGCCCACCCTTACCAATCTTCCACCTATGAGACAATACACCGAAGTACAAGGGTTTAAAAAAAAAAGATATGAGTAGTTCTCAAAAGAACTGGAAAAATATAAAGAACCATATGAAAAACTGCTCTAAATCATTAATATAATTGAAATTCAATTAAGAATAACCCTAAGGTCTTACTTCACATCCAGCCAATTGTCAGAAGATGGGAAGAATTAAAGTGAAGGGATGTGGGACAGCAGGCACTCTGATGCATTGTTGATGGAACTGTGAATCAGTACAGCCATTTTGGGGAAAACACATAAAATATTCTTAAGTCCTTTGACACTGAGATTTTGCTATCAAAGATTCTCTTTGCTCTGCTAATGGTATCCTAGCAATAGGCTTTCATCTCTTGACCTTTGTTATAAAGTCTTTATCTTTCCTAAAGGACTAATAAATGATCTACTTATTACAAAACATCTCATCAGCTTTACTCTTTCAGTCTGGTGGCTTTCTGCTTTGCATCAAGTAACACATACATAAAATATTTTGAAAGTCTTATTTTGTGTGGTAGAGACAGCTTTTGATTCATCAAAAATATTCATTATCAGTACAGAATGATCATGTTCAATTGGCTTCCCAATTACATTCAGGTGGATTATGTTCCACCAGCTGATACTCCACTTACGCAATATTCTTAGCTAGGAAAGTTTTGGGATATCAATTTGCTCTAATTTCTCTGCCCTCCCATATGTGTTCTGTTCACATATTTCTATGTAAATCAACTGCCAAAGGGTCCTTTTTGCCATATGTTCTTCCCATCTCCCCCATATATGAATCCTAAATAGAAATACTTTTCCCAATGAGCTTTTATACATTTACAAGAGAATGAGCTGAAAGTTTAGGGGGAAATTTTATGAAGTTATTTTCATTGCTATTTAAAATATTTTGATGGAAAACTGGACTACATTCTATAACAGGCTGATAAATGTAAAACAATTCTATGGGGCTCTTAAGCTGTGATTTGGAGAGGATTATGACAAAAATAGAGAACCTAATGTATCAGTAGTTAATGGGAAACATAAGATGGAGGTCTCATGGGTAATAATATATAGATATTTATCATAGGAAATCTATAACAAACTTCTATATGCATTTATTTCTTTTGTTCATATATGTATTCTTAGGCAAAATTAAAGTATACACAGAGCTGAACTTAAAGAGAAGAAGACCTTGATTCAAGTTCTACAACTAATATCTATTAAGGACCCTGGTAATAATAATAAGCAAGTAATGATCTGGTGTCTGAGGCACATTCTCTACTGCTAGTCTAGGGCAGTGGTAATGAAGAATTGAACAAAACTGAAAATGACTAAGAATTTCTGTTAGATTAGAACGATTGCTTTTTGCATTATAGTGTACTGTAGTAATATTGAGGAAATTCCATATCAGACCCCACAAAAATGAGATCATATATGAATATTAGAATCAGTTTATTCAAAACCACTATAATACATATTACATGTATGATATTAACAATTATTAAAAGATGCAAAATTATCCTCTATCAAAACATTTATGTAGAAGTTAAATGATTAAAATAAAATAAATAGAATAGAATATTACAGAATGGTACATTTTCTTCTTTTTGCCATATCTTCTTTCCCTTGTATTTCCATTATTTCAATATTTAATAAGATTATATCTTCTTCTATCTTTCGAATTTTATTTATATTCTTAAGTAGTTTCTTCTGGTCTCCTTTACTCTGGATACCTATGCACTTTTGAAAGAAAATTTAAAGTGTTATTTTTCATGTATTGTTCAAATGAACAGATATTCTAATTCTTTATATTGTGAACCTGAAAATGAAACTTCTCAGATTTTACATTAGAAAATGTTCATCAGTCTGGATGAAGTAAATAATTACACTGGAAAACCCTAAGATACATTAAGCAACCACCATAATAGCTAGAAATTCTAAGAGTGTTGGAACTTCTAAAGTAAAATTTCTCATGAATCAATTATTTGCTTAACAGATTGGGAGCCCAACATTGGTTGCTTTTAGAACATTCTATATTTTTTCACTTTTAATGAACAGATATTGCATTATTTGACTTCAAATTGAAGGGTCAGAATATCAGAGATTTACAACTTAAAGGAACTTAAATAGTATGTTTTAGGAAAATTCTAGAACTATGTTAGAGAAGCTATACTTAAATACACTCAGAATAATGTGGTCCTAGGTGACAAACTGAATCTAAGGAGTTCTTCTGATTTGTAAGTCACTTATCATATTCCTCTGATCAAATACCTCTAGACAATGACAAAGGGGTCTTTCTAAATAGGACTTGAAATTTAAAGCTTATAAAAAAGTGACATTTTATTTACTACAAATGCAATGGAATTTTGCCACTTTCCATGATTGTTTTTGTTACAATACTGCCTTCTCTGCTTATCAGTGTTTCTTTATACATAGAGTTCTAAAAAAGAATGACAGGTAGCTCAGTGCTTTGTGAGCTAGGACTAGAGACAAGAAGTCCTAGTTTTGAGAGTGGCTTCAAATACTTCCTAGCAGCAGTGTGACCCCTGGACAACTCACTTACCCCATTGCCCAGTCCTTACAACTTCCTCCTTGGAACCAATACATGCCATTGATTTCAAGAGGGATGGTAAGAGTTTTTTTTAAAAAAAGAATAAAAAGGAATGATCATATGTCAGGAATACTAAAAAAGGATTTAACAAATCATATTAAAAAAAGAAATCCTTGACACTACATTCAAAATGGAGGTTTAACATGATTTCCTTAAAATCATAAAGTTGGCAAATAGGTCATACATAAGAATCTCATTATTGGCATCATGTTTTATATATATTTCATATAATTATATAATGGTATGTATAAAAAAGCCAATTCTGAAGCTTACTTTTAACCCATTGTTGTCTAGTCTAAGGAGTTCTTGGCCATTTATTCTTTTCAGATCAAATCTCAGAACATATTTTTTCATTCCAATGCTCCTTAGCCAATTGCCAACTTGAATTTCTGTCCAGTCTGACACCAACTGCCTTGGAGCACCAGTATAAGTAGAGACATCATCCAATACCTAGAGATCAAGAAAGATAATATTAAAAAACTTATATAGCCATATGTTAATATAAGCAGAGACAGTGAAAGCTCAAAGGGGCCTTAGAGATCCTTTGCTCCAAAATGATCCCTCATTTGACAGCACATGTTTTGTAAATTTTGCTGTTCAAACCTGCTATGTAAGGCATGTTTTCTATCCCCTCTTTCATCTGCAATAATTCATATAAGAACAAGAGATTTGAAGGGAGTTTTGTAAAGAGGGAATTTTATTTTTAGTACTGAAAACACTGAACCCTTTTTAAAAAAAGTATTGCTCTAAAATAGGCAAAACACATAATGTATTTTCATGTTCAGAAAAGAGATAGGGCTTTGTAAGGGAAGGTATTAATACTAAAATGTTTCAACCTATTCCCAGAGGCTAAGCAAGACAAAATTAGAGGGAAACCGCCTGCATTCAAAAGCATGTGCAGTACCTTTCTTTGGCCAAAATAAAATAGAAATCTACCTAAATACAGGGAAGTTTTGTCTCCTGTTCAGGCCAGGAGCACTGGCCATATAACCCAATATCCACCAAGAAAGGAAGTTGAGGCAGCTTGGCAGGGCAAAGTGGGGAGGAGGTGCTGAGTTTTTCTGGGTCATGGGAGGGCAGAGGAAGAGTCATTAGCATCCAAGGCTAAGAGTTAGGATATAGTCCAGTAGGTTTTAGCTGCTTTAGAATCTAGTGATGGTTGTTAGGAAGGCAAAGAATCCTCAGTCCCCAATTGTGTCTTCCACTGTCTGACATACCATAACACTACAACATAGGCTTACCATATCAGTTGAAAATCTTCTCAGAAACTATTAAAATGAATCCTGGTTTTTCTATTTCTACTGATGGGTAATATTTCTTGAAAGTAAATGGCAAAATCCTACTTTTTTCTTAAGGTTTTGGCAAGTTGCCAATCATTACTACACACGCTAACTTAAGTATATTCAATATTGTTAACTTTAGACTTGGATGAATGCTTGTTATTGCCATTCATTTTATGAAAAAAGGAAAATAGAAAAAATGTCTATCTCCATTAGTTGGTGTTTTGGGAGTTCTATTTCAGTATCTGTTAAGAGACATGAGTATTTCTGAGGATTCAAAGAATTTCTAATCTGAGGCAATTCAGATTTTATTCTTGCTAGAACACAAAATTGGGCAGCTCAGAAATACCTCCTAATGCCTGGTAGGTTGTGAAGTCCTTAGTTGGACTTCTCATTTTTACGTGTATGTATATTCACTCATATTTATTTGTACATGTTATATATGTGCATATGTGTATGTGTCAATAAACATTTTCTCAATAGGCCCTCATGTTCTTTTCCTTATTAACACAGGTATAGTAAATCAAGACATACACAAACAGCAAAAAGACTTCAGCAAGTGATCACGAGGGTTATTCACTATGATCAGGTGGGATTTATACCAGGAATGCAAGGATGGTTCAATATTAGGAAAAGCATCCACATAATTGACCATATCAGTACCCAAACTAACAAAAATCACATTATCTCAATAGATTCAGAAAAAGCCTTTGACAAAATACAACACTCATTATTAAAAGCATTAGAAAATATAGGAATAGGAGGGCCATTCCTCAAAATAATAAACAGAGTATATTAAAAACCAAACGGAAGTATCATCTACATTGGGAACAAGTTAGAAGCCTTCCCAATAAGATCAGGAGTGAAACAAGGATGCTCATTATCACCTCTATTATTTAATATTGTACTAGAAACACTAGCAGTAGCAATTAGAGAAGAAAAAGAAATTGAAGGGATTAAAGTAGGCAATGAGTAAACTAAACCATCATCACTGCAGATGATATGATGGTATAGTTAAAGAATCTGAGAAAATCAACTAAAAGGCTACTGGAAATAACATATTTAACAAAGTTGCAGGGTACAAAATAAACCCATATAAATCAGCATTTCTATATATTTCCAACAAAACAAAGGAGTTAGATAAAATCCATTTAAAAATGGGTCTAGACAATATAAAATATTTAGGAATTTATCTACCAAGACAAACGCAGAAATATGAACACAACTACAAAACACTTTATACACAAAGATAGATCTAAACAATTTGAAAATATTAATTACTCTTGGGTAGGAGGAGCTAATATAATAAAAAATGACAATTCTATCTATTAATCTACTTATTCAATGCCATACCTATCAAACTTCCAAAAAACTTTTTTATAGAATTAGAAAAAATTATAACAGTTCACATCGAAAAACAAAAGATCAAGAATATCAAGGGTAATAATGAAAAAAAGTGAAGGATGGGGGCCTAGTAGTACCAGATAAACTGTATTCTAAAGCAGTGATCATCAAAATATGTTACTGGTTAAGAGACAAAAGGGTGGATCAATGGAATAGACTACAGTAAATGACCTCAGCAAGCTACTGTTTGATAAACCCAAAGATCCTAGCTTTTGGGACAAGAACTCACCAGTTGACAAAAACTGCTGGGAAAATTGGAAAATAATATGGGAAAAATTAGGTTTAGATCAACATCTTACACTTCATATACCAAGATAAATTCAAAATGGATAAATGTCTTAAATATAAAGAATGAAATCATAAATAAGTTAGATGAACTGAACATAGAATAGTATACTTGCCAGATCTGTGGGAAAGGAAGGAATTTAAGACCAAGTAAGAGATAACATTGCAAAATATAAAATGAATGACTGGTTATATCAAATTAAAGTTTTTATACAAACAAAACCAATGCATCCACAATTAGAAGGAAATCAAACTGGGGAAAGATTGTAATAACAAAACTCTCTGACAAAGGTTTAATTTCCCAAATATATAAGGAACTAAGTCAAATTTACAAAAAAATCAATTCTTTCCCCAATTGACAAATGGTCAAGGGATATGAATAGGCAGTTTTCAGATAAATAAAAATTATCAATCATATGAAAGTGTTCTAAATCCATCATGATTAGAGAAATGCAAATAAAAACACCACTGAGGCACCACCTCACACCTAGCAGATTGGCCAATATAGCAACAAAGGAAAGTGATAAATGTTGGAGGGGATGTGGCAAAACTGGAACACTAATACACTGCTGGTGGAGCTGTGAATTGGTCCAGCCATTCTGGAAGGCAATTTGGCACTATGCCCAAAGGATTTTAAAAGAATGCCTGCCCTTTGACCTAGCCATACCACTGCTGGGTTTGTACCACAAAGAGATAAGGAAAAAGACTTGTGTAATAATATAGCATCAATTGGGGAATTGCTGAATAAATGGTGGTATCTGATGATGATAGAATACTATTGTGCTGAAAGGAATAAAGAACTGGAGGAATTCCATGTGAAATGGAAAGACCTCCAAGAATGGATGCAGAGCTAAAGTAGCAGAATCAGGAGAACATTATACACAAAGACTGCTACACTGTGGTACAATTGAATGTAACAGACAGAAGTCTAGCTTCTACTATTACTATTTTATATATATAATATATTATTATTATTAGCTATTACTAGCTGCAATGCAATGATCCAGGACAGTCTTGGAACTTATGAGACAGCATGCTATCCACATCCAGAGAAAGAATTGTGGGAGCAGAAACGCAGAAGAAAAATATATGATTAATCACGTGGTTCAATGGGGATAAGATTGGGGTTTTGGCACTAAAAGATCATTATTGCAAATATGAATAATAATATGGAAATAAATTTTGAACAATGATAGATGTATTACCCAGTGGAATTGCTTGTCAGCTCTGGGAGGGGGGATGGAAGATGGGTGGGAAAAATCATAAATCATGTAACCATGGAAAATATTCTAAATTTAAAAATTTAAAAGACACATATACAGACACACACAAACACATTCATTTTAATTTTTAAAATGAGGCTAAAATTGCTTAAATTTCATTAAAGACCTCAAAGAAACGTCTCTCTCCTCTTTTTGGTCAACAACTGACAGTGGTACTTCTTGGTTAACGACCTACCTATTATTTTTAAAATAATGCACAGCCCCCTTCAGAGATCCTCTCTATCTCATGGAGGGAAAATTATGCTAATATGCTGCCACTTCCAACATGCCTCAGCACATAACAATTTGAATTACAATTTTCTCTATAGTTTTAGTGTCAACACTCTCTGACATAATCTTAGAAATTTTTAACCAACAATATACTGAGATGATATTATTTTGTAAAAAGTTTAATCAATTATTCCTTGATCTTACACCATCTAAATAGAGACAAGTTTAATGTTTAAAAACACTATAAATCATTCCTTGAGAGAGGTATTGACTGATCTCTGGACAAAAAGGAGACTTCAAAATTTGGCTAAACAGTTGCCTCTATGGTACTGTTGCTCTTAACTCTTTAGATAATTTTATTCTTATGCACACTGATTAGTAATTATGACAAACTATCAACCCCACATTAAAGTTAAACTATGGTTTTCTAATTCAAGTTATAAAAAAGCTCATTAGCTAGTAACTAAAGTGGGGAAACACATACTTAAATCTTTATGACAAATTCAATATAATGAAAATTTACCTTTTGATCAGTTTCTTCCTGCTTGTGCATATTCTTTACTTGTTTATCATATCTTTTAAAACAAAAGAAGTTCAGCCAGTTGTATTGTTTGATATTGTTAGACTCATCCAAGATTTGAGAGGGAAATTATTATAAAAGCATAAAAAAGACATTACTGCGATGCAAAAAAGTTGCATAAGGAAAAGCACACTATAAAAAAAAGTCATGAATTTCAATTCCAAAAGAAAGACAATGTCACATGCTAAACGAGTCTGAAGTTGTGGTTTTTTTTTTTAGATTACATGTCTTTGTGTCTGCATGTGTACAAGAAAAGGAATAAAAACTAGCTTAGCTTATGTGTAAAAAAATAAGATATGCGAAGGCAATTAAGTTAAAGATGTGTGCTTCTGTCTCAATCTCTTCCTACTCTATATTAACCATAATACATGATTTGTATTGTAAAGAGTGAAGATCACTGATGTAGAGCTGGAAGGAACACTTGCTGTCAACTTGTACTACTCCCTCATTTTATAGATGAGAAATCTGAAACCTACAGATCAGAAATTACTTGACTTCAATAATAAAACAACTCGAATCGATAAAACTCCAATTTGAACCCAGATGTTCAGATACGAAGTCCTCTACTTTATTCTGTTTGTTGATGTTATCAAACTCAAAAAGAAAGGGATCTCTTTGTGCCACATCCATAGGCTGTGAGTTTGACACCTCTGCTCTAGGCCAACACCCATTTAAAGAAGATGTGAACAACCAAGAAACTACATATAAATAATGAGGTTCTTTTATATAATGGAAAAACCACAGCAAAATTTTAGAAAATAAGGTAAAATCCAACAGAAATAAATTTGTATTAAGAATTTTAATATCCATATATAAAAATGTATCTCTTACCGGAACCAGAAAAAACTCCTTTGAGACATTTCCACTGTAGGTTTGTCATTGCTAATTTCTTCTTTTATTACTAATTCTCTTTGTTCTTCTTTTTCAATTCTGGTATCTAAGAATATAAATAATTAAATGAGTAGAACAGCACAAGTATCTTCCTAGGATTAGCTATAAGGATATTACAGTGTTCTATCTTGTCCTTCCTCTGTGATCTTCAAAAAACTTTAAACTCTTTGAAAAATGTACATTCCTCTTCATAACACAGGTGGCATATATTACTATTGACCTTGAAAACCAAATCCTAATTTTTCAACAAGTCAGCAAGTCAACAATCATTATTAAATGCCTCAGGTGTTCATGGCACATACAGAGAAAGTAAAAAGAAAAAGTCAATCTCTGCTCTCAAAAACTTCACACTGGGGAGAAAACATTTTCAACATCCTTTGAAAAAGATATTTATAAAGAAGCAATTATATGCATTCACACACAGACATACTTTGTATGTGTTTACATATATGTACAAGTATATAATATGTGTATACATCACTCAACAACTTACTTCTAGACTTGTACTTTCACTTTTTTTATTCAGATTTTGCATGAAGACAAAAGTTGCGTGCTGGAAGATAAGATGGAGGAAGAAAGGATGCAATACTCCCTCAGTCCAAAAATATAAAATAAATTGCCTCAAAACTAAGGAAAGATAGAGGAATATATCTCTCTGGGGGAAAGAGAAGAGAGCAGTCCAGGCAGTATAGCATCTGAAAGCAATGACAGATCTTGGAGCAGCACACAACTGTGTTAAAGGCAACAAAGCTTCAGAAGTGGAATGAACCCAGCTGGAATTGAAGCATACAAATTCTCACATGACATCAGAGCTGTGGGGATAAAAAGAGTAAGGATGAGAACTAGAACTACAGTGATCTATCTACTCCCACATGGCAGCAGATCCATGAGGCTACATGGAAGCAGAAAGAGAGAACTGGAACTACAGTGAAGTAATTTGTTCACTCCCATGTGGTGGTGGAAAGCCTGGAACAGTGGAGCCCAAGGAAGGGAGCCTTTCCAGAAGAGGGCAATTGGCAGTGGCAGGGAAGCATCATAGTGGGAATCAGACCACTTCACAAAACAACAGAACTTGTAGCAAGGTGTGCTCAATCTAGCTGGACAAAACAGTTGCCAACCTCTCCAGAGCAAGCCAACAGGCTACCTCCTTGACATACACACCATGAGGAAGGGCAGCCAATCATACACTCAACACCAGAGAAGAGTACTCTAAAAGCTTGAAACAATATGCCCCTTCTACCTTAGGAAACGAGAAAAACCTCAACAGATAATAGATAAGGTAACTGGGGAAAAAAGTAGAAAGATGAGTAGAAGACAAAAATCAAACAAAACCTGAGCCTAGAAAGTTAATTTAGTGATAGGGAAGACTAAAATATGAATTCTGAAGAGGACAACAGTGCCAAAAAGGAACATATGAAGCCTCAAAAGAAAGTGTGAAAGGATGTTAGGCCTTAAAAGAATCCTGGGAAGACGTTAAAAATCAAATGAAGGAGAATTGATGGAAAACTCAATTGCTGGAGAAAAACTCCTTAAGAAATAGCGTTTAGCAAAATAGAAGTGGAGGTGAAAAAAACACACTTCAGAAAACAATTATTTAAAGAGAAGTATGAGTTAAGTGGAAAAGGGAGCCCAAGAATTGAAGGAAGTAAATAACTTCTTACATATGAGAAATGGACAAATAGAAGCTAATGAAACCATAAGCAGGAAAGAATCAAAGAAAATTTAAAAAGTAGAAGAAAATCTAAAATACCTTGATATAAATATGGTCAACCTGGACAACAGATCCAGAAGAAATCTTCTAAGAATCATCAAAATACTTGAAAGCCATGATCAAAAAAAATCCTGGATGGTATATTATAAGAAGTCATAAAGGAAAACTGCCCTGATATTATTCTCAAAGAAAAGGGGAAAATAGAAATGGAGAGAACTGACAGATCCCTTCAGAATAAAATACCCCAGGATTTTACTGTAACCAAATTCCAGAACAGTTAGGTGCCAGAAGGAAACAATTTACATATTGAGGAGCCATAGTTAGGATAATCCAGGACCTAGCAGTTTCTATATTAAAGTACTGGAAGACATGGAAGATGATAATCTGAAAGGGAGAGGATTATAGCACTACAATCTAGAATTTTACATACCAATTAAAACTCAACATAATCCTCTAAGGGGAAAGATTAATGTTTAATGAAAGAGAGGAACTTTTGATTTTCCTGCCCAAAAAAAAAAAAACAGGGTTGAAAAGAAAATTTGATGAGCAAAAATTCAACACACATGTATAAAAAGGTAAAGTGAAAAGGGTCTTAGCAATGTTGAATTGAATTCATTCATACCTGGGAAGGTGATAATTGAAATAATTAAGACAGATATTTGAGAAAGGCAAGGTATTTTAAAATTGGCAAGATACCTAAGGGTATCTAAAATATTTAAGAATTGTATCACTATTAAAACAATAAAAAGGAGTATAGAGAGAGGCTAAATACAGTGGGTTGACATAAAAAGAGGGGATGGGAAAGAGGAACACTTGGGGAAAAGAGAAAAGGAGAGAAAGAGGGGGACAAATTACATTTCCATAAGAGACACATGAGCAGCAAATTGAGTGGAGGAGAAGATGTGGGGTGGCTATAATTGAATTTTTAATCTCATTGGAACTAGCTCAAAAATGAGCAAAACGCCTATATTGATCTATAGAAACTTGTCTCTTACCTTATCAGGAAGTAGGAGGCTAGGGAGAATAAGGGGGAAGGGATAAACTAAAAAAGGAGGGATGAATTGGGGGAAGTAACTGTCAAGAACAAAAATTATGTGAACATGGAAAGGCTAAAAAAGGAAAGAGGGAAGAATAAGTGGGGAAAGTAAGATGTAGGGAAATAAAATTTATAATCATACCTGTGGATGTGAATGGGAAAAACTTACCCATACATTATGCTCTTCACAAGAAACACATTTAAAAGGGGGAGACACAAACACAGAATAAAAGTAAAAGACCGAAGCAGAAGAAATTATGCCTGTTAAAATAATAAAAGGAAGAATAGCAATCATGGTTTCAAATAAAGCAAAAATAATAACTGAGATAATCAAAGGAGATAAGGATACAAAAATTACATAATTGTAAAAAGCACCATAGACAATGAAACAATATCAGTATTAAACATTTATGTGCCAAAAGTTATAGCATCCATATTCCCAGAGGAAAAGTTACAGAAATTACAGAAGGAAATATATAATAAAAAGTTACTAGTGGGAGACCTCAATCTTCCCCCTTTTCCCAGGAGTAGATAAATCCGACCAAAAAATAAACAAGAAATTAAGGAGGTAAATAGAACTTTAGAAAAACTGGACATGATAGACCTCTGGAGAAACCTGAAAAGAAATAGAAAGGAATACACATTTTTTTCCTCAGCAATACATGGGACTTACACAAAAATCAACCACCTATAGCTGGGCATAAAAGCCTCTCTTCCAAATGTACAAAAGCAGAAATATTAACTGCATCCTTTTCAGACCATAATGCAATAAAAACTATACTCAACAACAAGAGGGCAGCAAAAAGACTAAAAATAAATTGGAAATCTTTTCTGAAAGAGCAAATGAGTTGAAGAATAAAACAAAGAAACAATAATTTAATAAAATGACAATGAGGAAACATATAACAAAATTTAAGGGATGCAGCAAAGAAGTGCTTAGAGGGAAATGTATATCTCTAATTGTTTACATAAATAGAGAAAGAGTAGATTGGTGAATTGGTCATGCAACTAAAAAACCCATAAAAGAAGAAATTAAAAATCCATAATTAAATATCAAATGGGAAATCTGGAATATCAAAGGAGAGGTGAATAAACTGAAACAAAACATTAGAAATGATAAATAAAAAAAGGAGTTGGTTTTATGAAAAAAATCATGGCTTAATTAAAAAAAAGGATTTTGATTTCATTAAATTAAAATGGTTTCACACAAATAAAACCAATGCAACTACAATTAGAAAGGAAATAACAAAATTTGGTGGGGGGAGGATTTATAGCAAGGATCTGACAAAACCCTCATTTCTTAACTATATATAGAACTGAGTCAAATTTATAAGAGAAAAAACATTCCCCAATAGAAAAATGGTTATCAACAGGTAGTTCTCAGAAGAAGAGATTAAAACCATCCGTGTTCATAAGAACAAATGCTCCAAATTATTTTTAATGAGAAAAAAGCAAATTAAAACAACTCTGAGAAATTACCTCACACATGAAAAATGATATACGTTGCAAGGAGATCAATGATACACTTGTTGATGGAACTGTGAACTGATACAACCATTCTGGAGAGCTGTAAGGAATCATACCCAACAGCCCATGCAGTTATGCATAACCTTTGAGCCAGCAATCCTACAACAAGCTCGGAACCTCAACTTGATGAAAGACAGGGGAAAAGGAACTACCTGTACCTAAATATTATTAGCAGTTCCTTTTGAAGTGGCAAATAATTGGAAACTGAGGAGTTGTCTATCATTTGGACCTGAATGAATCAGTTGTGGTATATAGTTGTAATTGGATACTATGCTATTACACCATAAGGAAAAATGAACTGAATGAGTGAAGAAAAAGTAAACAGAACTAGGAAAATGATGTAGGAGAATAATAGAAATATCATAAAATGATCAGTTGTGATTATTTAATAATAAAACATTTTTAGCAAATCAAGACTCCAAGATAACTGCAAGGGACTCATGAAGAAAACACTATCCATAGCCAAAGAAGAAACTATTAGAATCTGAATGCAGATAAAAACTTGTCTTCTACTATAATATATACCCTTCATGAGATTTCTATTCTATGAGTATGTGTCTTCTATCATGAAAGGAACAATATGGAAATATGTTTTATATTACAGTATGGATATAATCTATATCAAACTATTCACCTCCTCAGGGAGGTGGTAAGGAGAAAAATTTGAATTTTAAAAATGTCAAAAAACAATTGTTAATGTAAAACCCAGTGGAATTGTGCATCAGCTATGGGAGGGGGTGGGAGGAGGGGAGGGATGGAACATGAATCCTATAACCATAGAAAAATATTCCAAATTAATTAATAAAATAAAGATCTAAAAAAAAAACCAATTGTTAAAAATCATTCCTACTTGTAACTGAATAGAAGACCTAAAAAAAGACTGTGTGAAGAGAACAATAGAAGGTTGGTAATCCAAAGTGCAGCTCACTAAAACAGGATGCATAATAGACTTTCAAGTCTAAGTGATATCCCTAGGATGAAATAAAAAGTCATATAATGATTGTTTTGAAACTGAACATGGTTTCAGAGTTTTTCAAAAGAAGACTGAGGTGAGAAATAAGTTGATTTTATATATCTGGTGGATAGTCGTAGGGAAAGAGGGACAAAATCTTTTTCTATATAGTTTCAGAAGAAGGGAAGAGAGCCAAATTATTAAAAAGCTTAAGGGAAAAATTTGTTATTATAAACTGAAATCTGCCTAAAAACTTGAGTTATTAATAGTGTGCCCTGGATGTTGAGATGAGTTTCCTATCACTATTCATTTTGAGGTAGATTCTAAATGGCATTCTGTCATACATGTGGGGTACATTTCTGTAGAAGTTAAAAGGTCGGAATATTTCTAAGGTCCCTTCCAAATGAATCAGCAAGAAAGAGATTGTACCAGGTCAGAAAGCCTTACAGTTTGCATCCACCATATTAGGTATGAATATGGAAAAAATGTGGACCACAGATTCGGTGAATTGATGGAAGCATTTTTTCCAAATTTCTATCTTCTGTTAGGGAACTCTAGGTTCCAATGATTCAAGCAGGGATATATGCCTTTTAGGAAATCATTGAGACAAGATAAAGTTTTTATAAGTAAAACCTATTTCACCATCAAGAAAATCAATAGATTTGTTTGGCTAACTTTTTTGTGAAGTTGTCCCAGAATTTTGTTTGTCTGTTATTCTAAAGGTCACTTCTTGATTGTGAAGAATGAGGGTCACTCAAATTTCCATTTTTCTCAAAAAGCAAAATTGTGTCATCTATTTTATTTTCAAATGGAGAATTGAGATATTCATTAAAAGTAGATATACTCTAGTTTTATCCCCAATAAAACTCCCTAAATAATGCTATCTCTTTTCTTGAAATATATTGATTCCTTTCAGCCCAGTCAAAAATCGAGTTGTCTTACCTGAATTGAAATCCACTGGGGCCAGTGATTGTGCTTGTGATATGTCATCTTTCTTGGTGTCAGGCTTGTGTTTCAATTGCCTTGTTGATACTATGGCTTCCTTATCTTCCTCCTTGAATTTGTCTTCCATATTCACTTCAGATGTGTTCATGCATTTTTTATGTTTGTCCTGCAAGTTGTTAGCCTGAAACTTTTTCAACCAAAATGATTCTATTATCTTCAAGTTATTCAATCCTTTTCTTCTCCAACTTTCATAACAGTTTCTATAAGTAACTCCTTTGTACCTGCTCCCACTTATCTGGCCTCTCTGTTCTCTAATTAACCCCTTAAGACCTATACATTCAACAAATATTAATGCACAAATTCCATGGCTATTAGCTGTTGGGGAATAATAATCAGGATAGAACTAGGGATGTAAAGACAGTTAGGCATAGAGATAGGGATGGGATTGAGGACAGATTCCAAAGGTGAAAAGATCTCCCAGTGAAGAATTTATCTTTTTCAAGACAAGATGGTAGTTTCACTGCCATTTTGTTGCAGAGAGCTGCCCAGATTACTAAGATACTACTGACTTGGTAAGTGTCAAACATCCAGGATGGACATCAGGAGAAGGACTTCAATGAAGGTCTCCCTAACACTATAAAAATGAAGGCTCTATTCCTGTGTAGTATTGATATGAAGGGGAAAAGACAGTTTCTGCCTCCAGGGGGATTATAATTTAGTAGAATGGACTAGAAGAAATGTTCAAAAACAAAATCATGGAAGTGCCATAAGAGTTGGGAAATTATGGTGACTAGCCCATTTACAGCTAGACGAATGTATGGGGGGTTTTGATGAATAAGTAACCTGGTTTTAGAAAAAGGTATATATGTATATACACACATACATATGTAAATAAATGTCTGCATATATGTGTATATATAGAAACACAGGTTTATATGTTTAAGGAAAGAAATAAAAATGACATTATGTGTTTGTTATGTGTCTAGTCTTCTGCTAAACTCTGGATATACAAGATTTATATACCTATAAATTTGCATATACATATATATATACACAAATGTTTATATATGTGTATATATATATATAAGATTTATGTCATGGTACTTTGGAAATTAAGTATGGAAACCTCTGATGTCAGAGTGAGGAAGGCACTGGATTTATCCACTTTATTCACTAAGCAACAGGGATACCTTGATAATACATAAGCAAGATACTGAGTTTAAATCTAGGAAACAAATAATTTACAGATGGCAGAACCACTCTAAATAATCTGAGAAATCATTCCCAAATGGTTCTTGCCATTTTCTTGCCATCAGATCCAGACATTCTACATTGAAACCTTAGGACTTCTAAACCATTTTATCTTGTGCTTCAGCTAAACTTTGTTTTAGATGTTGTCCACTCCAATTATAGAGTATGTGCATTTCAACACCAGGAAATGTCTAGTTTTTTTCTACTTACATCCAAAATATTTGTGTATATCCAGAGGTTCTTTGAATTAGTAGTTACAATGAGAATATGGAGTATAAAAGTGGGGGGAAATACATGATAAGACCTACAATCTAGCAGACTTCAGAGGCACATTTACAGAGAAGATAGTAAAGCCAGATGGGCTCCCATCTCATCAGGAGGAAGAAAGATGCTGGATCCCATCTTATTTAAGATCTAGGAGTAGTTAATAGCTGAGATGAAAAGCAGGGAGAAGCAAGAAAGAAATATACCCTAGCTGATGATCTCTCTTGATCAAGCAGATATCCCACATGGGGATTTGAAATAATTCATGGATTTGCAATGGATGAATAAGAAGGCTTGGGTTCCCCAATGGTTTCCATACTGGATTTTCTCAAGAGTGATAAATAGAACCTGGTAGTGTATATGGGTAGTGATACAGGAGTTTTGGTCAATCATCTTTCATGATTTATGAAAGCAATCCTGGTAGGCCAAGAAGTGTTTTTAGTAAGATTGAAAATGATTGTTTGGTCTGTTCACAAGAATGGAAGAAAACAGGAAGCATTTATCTCACATGCTCATTATTATGGGCACTAATTTCATTCCTATCTTTAATAATCATTCTCACTGTCTGCTTTCCACCACTTTGATTACGTGAAGACAACCTACATTCAATAAAAACTGAATGAGGAGAGGTGGAAGTAAACAAGAACTGTATCATCTTACCTTGTCATGGAGAGCTTTGAGGTCTTTTCTATATTCCTGACATTCTTCTTCTATTAATTTTTTCAGTACCACAACAACAAATTCCAGTTCACTGTGGAAGAAAAAGGGGGAGTTTGATACAACTGGTAGTGAAACCACCTTCACATTAAGGAGATTTGTACTCTTAGTTCTAGAACTAAGTTCTAGAACTAAGAACTAGAACTTCTAGTTCTAGAATCTTGTTGTAGTTTCCACTAATTAGTCGTATCTTAGGCAAGTCATTTAGCTTTTCTGACCTTCCATTCGCTACCTTGATTAAATGAAAGCTTTGAACTCAAGGAAGCATGTGGTATCTTCCAATTAAAAAGATAGAGTGAAGAAGTAAAAGTCTATGAAAAAGGCAGTTTTCCAGGGGAGAAATCAATCTTAAATAGTCTAAAATCACTAATAATTAGAGAAATGTAAATTGAAGCAACCCCGAGCTTCTACTTCATACCAATGATATTGACAAAGATGATAACAAATGACAATGACAGTTAATAGAGGATATGGGAAAGTTAGTGTATTTATATTGGTAGAACTATGGGTTGTTCTAGGCATTCAGGAAAGTAGTTAGGTCCTAGGCCCCAGTAAATTGTCATTAAACTTTAATCTAGTAATATTATTTCTAGGCCTGTATCCCAAAGAAATTAAAAAATAAAAACAAAAAGATAGGGCTCATAAGTGCAAAAACAAATATAGGATACATTTTATTTTTATTTAGCAGAAATAAGAAGCTGGAGACTAATCAGATGTTCATCACTCTAATGGCTGAACAAATTATGCACAACAAAAAATTATTTCAAGAATGGTGCTAGAGAAACCTGGGCAAACTTCTATGAACTGATATAATGAATAGTACCAGAGAAAATGTTCATGTTAATATGAAGAAATTTCACAATATCATGTGGATTTTATGAGAATTACATCATGAAGAAAAGGAAATCTGAAAGATTTGAAAACTCTTAATTATTTAACAATCAACCACAATTCCAGAGGATTAATAGTGAACCATGTTACCCACCACCTAAAAGAGGAAGTGATGGACTCACAATGCAGAATGAAACACATAATTTTGGATAGGACCAATGTGGGTATATTTGTTTTGTGGGGCTAAATATGTTTGATGTAATAATTACCCCCTTTTTTCTCTTTTTAAGGTGTCCAAAGGAAATAAGTGATTGGAAGAGTAAGGGAAAGAAGTTGTTAGGCATGGTTTTGCAAAAAATACAAAGAAAGAAAATGGATTGAAGCATTAATATAAAAAACAATGAGAGAAGGAAGCCCCAAATGAACCATATATAACCCATACAAATGGGACAAATTTTGAAAGATACTTTTTTAATGTAGTATATGCCCTTCAAAAAGAATACAAACTCCATATAGAAGAGATTTTTAGTTTTAGGTAGAAGCTTCTTTTCTACTCTATGTGACATGTTCACTTTATGTAATATTTTAAGTTTGACATAAAGAAAAATATTTTAAATCATTCTAGAATACAGCAAAACTAGATATGAATACTTTTAGATATATAACAAATGATTGAATTTTTCACTTCAAATGCCCAACAAAAGATCTTTCTACTTCCTATATAGCTCATTAGGGAAATATTATTTCCTAAATAACTGAATGAAATATAGATACATATTTATATTTTTGTCATGCTTAGTGAGCAAGCTAGTATGTGTGTATATTTTATGTGTTTGTATGTATATGTATATGTATAAGAACATGCCTATAGAATCAATCTAACAGCATATAGAGAGGAAGTCAAGAAGACCTGGGGGTTCAAGTTTGTATATCAATTTATTTAGACAATTAAGTTGCAGAAGTGTAAGCCAGTATTAGTAGGGGAAAGTTTCATTACCTATGAGCATTTCCTATATATCAATGAAATTATGAATCCAGCCCATATCTGTACTTACCCAAATATGATTTAATGAACCCAAAAATTAAAATAAAAACACACAGTTCCAAATTTATGCCACATGATTCTCCTAGCAATATTGAGCATTGTTGAGCATTGTAATGGCAGGAATGGCAGTACTCTTGAATTATGATTTTTCTCAAATTATAGGCTCAATAAAGACTTAGGATTCCATTTAAAACAAATGTGATTAATGAATTTCATGTAAAAGGCTTTATCTTTTTATGCATGTCTGTGTGACTCTCTTCTCATGCTAATGTCATGGTAATGGGGATGGAACATGCTCAGAGCTGTCCCACCTCCCTCCTATGGACCACATATGTGGCTCAGTACAAGGAATCAACACATGGTCCTTTGGTCCTCTTCCCTACACGGTAACAGGAGGAGGCAAGGTGAGGGTGTTGCATCCATTAAAAAGGAGAGGCTTCTTCTGGCTTGTTCTCTTTCTTTGACTCTGTGTAAGGCATGTGGCAAATAATTCTCTCTTGATGAGTAGGAGGATGGGCTATCCTTCTCACCCTGATAGACTGACAGCTTCTTCCATGTGGCCACAAGAGCTTTAGGGCCCAACTAAACAAACTTGAAACTAACCCTCTGAATATGATGATATATCAAAGTCTTGAGATTGTTGTGTTCTGTATAAAATCAACATTATGAATTTCAGAGGTCCAGAGACACTAAATTGGATTCAGATCCTGAGTTTATTAAGCCCATCTTTTGTGAAGAGGAAATAAGTAGTTGTCTCACAGAATAGACCGAGTACCTTTCTAGTTCCTTATTTGGCCACATTTTTCCATTTAGTTTTCCCTAGAGCCACAGGGTAGAGGCAAAAAGAATCAAAGGCTGTGAGATAAATGCCTGACTTTCTTTTCAGGTGGTCAGGTCTCTCCCAAGACTAAAGCGGCTTATTACATGATTAGGTCCAAAACAGGGACACTCCTTAGTGGAAAGGGAGAGAGCATCTGGACTCCAATATTCCTTTTGTCAGTGTTATACTATTTGGGAAATTCCCATCACTACTTGGTATCACAGGTGCAACAGCAGGATTTTATTTTGCTTTTTCCTCTAGGTAATCAGAGCTCAAATTGTGAATACTAAGGGCAGCAAGTGGTAGTTAGGTGGCACAGGGGATAGAGCACCAAGCCTGGAGTTAGGAAAGACTCATATTTATAAGTTTAAAACCAGTCAAATTAGACATTTACTGGCTATGTATCCCTAGGCAAGTCACTTAATCTTGTTTGCCTCAGTTTCCTCACCTGGCAAGCAAGCTGAAGAAGAAAATAACAAACCATTCAAGTGTTTTTGCCAAGAAAACCCCAAAGGGAGTCATGGGGAGAAATATACAACTGAACAACAACATGACAGTAATTTGTAATACCAGGAAACTAAACAGTTTTAACTTAGCATCTGTCTTGTAGTGACCCTATTAGTTATTTGAACATAATACTTTCCTTCTTGAGTGTCAATGTTTAAGAAGTCCTGAAGAGGTACACTCAGAATTGTAATTAGATGCAAAAAGCCTAAAATAAATTGGCCATTTGCAGAAATTTAGACAAGTTCAAACTTGGTTTAGTAACCTAAGGAACCAATCATCATACTTAAGAGTTCCTAGTCTTTTTATGCTATTTATTTTGAACATGAATTTAAATATTATTACCAATGTTAGATAAACATACTCTAAAATAACTTACAATTGAGTGTTCTATTCTGCCTATCACTTTTTGCTCATCCATTGCTCTCTCTCTAGTTTTCCTTTTAATTCTTGAAAATGCATTCTCATGAGCACCTAGGTGACACAGTGTATAGAGAGAGGCTGGAGATGGGAGGTCTGGGTTCAGATTTGGCCTTAGACATATTTCCTTGGTATGTGAACCTTGGGCAAGTCACTTAACCCCAATTGCCTAGCTCACACTACTCCTCTTCTGCCTTGGAACTGATACTTAGCATCAATTCTAGGACAGAAGGTAAGATTAAAAAAAATTCTCCTGTGTATTTTTTTTTCCTAATCTTACTCTGCTCCATTTGCTTTACATCAAAGTTTATCAAAATGTTGCCAGATTTCTTCTTTTCCTGATATTTAGTGATTTTAATGAATTACATTATTTCATTGCATTTATAAACCAATTCAGTCATTCCTCATTTGTCACACTATTTTAATAATGTCAATCACAATAATAATATTTTTATACTTCTTAATATGTACACCAGGCACTGTGTGAAGTGCTTTTCACAATGCTGGTAGTATTATTATTATCCCTATTTTACAGAAGAGGAAACTAAGGCAATCAAAAATTAAGTGACTTGTCCAGGATCAGTAAGAGAAAATATTATATAATAAATACCACTGAACATGTAATTACTTTAAAAGTATTACTCTGTTTGGAAACATTCCCAGTAAATGGTCTATAGGGGTATAAGCATATCATTTTATTATTTAAGTTTAGCTATGTTTTATATAAAGAAATCTTTAGTAATATTCCCAATAGAAGTTTATAGATATACCTGACCATCCAGATCCATGATACTGGAGTTTTAACATTTCTTGATTCTTTAACAATAGTGATATCTCCAACTTTTTCCTTTAAATGGAGAAAATATTTAGAAGGTATAATTACAATATAGACCCAAAGCTAATAAATTATAAGAACATGTTTAATATCAACAAACCAAATCCATTCCCCATATGTACTAGCATTCAATGATTATATATGGAACAGGAAAGATGTTTTAAGGAGGCTGTAGCCAATTCTTTTACATTCTTTTTCCTAGATGAATTATATGCACATACCTGCATATATGTGTGTATATATACATATGTACATATATACACACCCTTTGAAAGATTAAATATAAACTTTGATCTTGCTTCCATAGACATTATCACTACAGTCTATGAGATAAAGGATGGTCATTTCAAAATGCTATTAAAGATTTTAAAGAGCTCTCCAAAACAAAGGGCTATTAAATAACACAGATTTTTTCAGAATAGAAAGCAGGAGCCTACCAATGCATCTGTGTAACCCAATGTAAGTAATTTAACCAGAATTTCTTAAGCATCTGTTAAGTGCCAGCCCTATACTTGAGACAAAAATAAAACACTCCCTGACCTCTAGGAGATTACAATGTAGAGAGGTCTGTTGGTGATACCATTAGGAATAGGAAAGAGAAAGACATAAAAAAAGTGAAAAGGTAAATAACTTTAATGGAAATGATAAAATAAAAACAAGAAGGACAAAAGAGGTCCAGAGTCCCGCATTAACATTCTCAAACTGAACCTTCAAAATTAATAATTATTCAAGATTGCTAGCAATGATTTAAAGAAAAGTAAATTCATGGAATAGACTACATAAAGAAGTGCCAGAATAAACAGAACTCAGCAATCCAGGATTCAATAAATTGAAAATCAAAAATGGGAAAGGAAGAATTCTGTGTTCTAGAAGGACTTTTGGAAAAATGAGAAATCAGTGAGACAGAAATGAGGATATGAACAAAAAAAACATATATCATTTTAACACAATGAATCCAAGTTGAGCATACAACCTTAATATTGTCAGATATCCATACAGCATTTCAAAATTAGAAAAACAATAGGAGATAGATCTCATACACCTGTACTTATGGGGCACATTGATAAACAAAAATAGGGTATTAAATATCATAATAAAAGAAAAAATAGGGATCTCAAGACTACTAAGAAAGATTTACATGAGCAAAATCAATGCAATAGAATAAGAAAAAAAGCCCTGAAGTCATGAAAGACTGTAATTAAGGCTATGTATTGGTACACTCACATATTCTTTACTGAATACAAAGTTTCCATTAATTTGGGAAAACCTGAAAAAATAATGTGATGTAAGTAGAATGAGATAATATTTTCTTGTAAGAAATTAAGATGAATTCTAAGAGGCATGAAAAAAAACCCACATTGACTAATGAAAAGTGAACAGAAGGAGAAGGCTCTTTAAAACTAAGGCAAATTAAAGTAGCAATAAAAAGCTGCCATATTCTTATTAACTATAATGAAAAATCATATTCTGGGAGAAAAGATGTTGAACTAAACTTTGTTCTTCTTGGTAGATAGAGAACAAGATAGGAATTGTAAGAGTGAGCTTAAGTTATAGGATTCAGTCACTCTATTAAGATAGTTTTGCTTAATTCATTCCCTCTATTACAAATGACAGTTCAATGGTGAGGGTTGGAGTTCCTATCAAGAAAAGGCACAATGTAAATCCCAAAGGCATTGAAAAAATTATATAAATCAGCAATAATTTAAAAAACACTATGTAATAAATTAATATAAAAATAACTTATTAGTGATTAAGATTGTTGTGACTAGGAAAAGAAACATTTTTTAAAGAACAAATTAATTTTTTAAAATATCTTGTAATGGAAGAAGTAAGAATTTTGAGTTTTTGCATCTTTGGATGTTTCATATAATACCTGAACGCTGACTGAATCCATAAAATATTTCTTCTTTTCCTCTGACAATTCGAGGAGTGTGATGAGTTCTGACTTGATTTCAGGTGATTCTCGTCCAATTTCAATCCTGAATTCAAAATATCCATATTTAATTTATGTGCATTGTATAAGACATAGTCATGCAAATAAACTGAATGGGCACCCAAACTTTCACTCTTCCAAAAAATCTCTTTAGCTCCAAGTAGCATTATTTGCCAAGAAAATGCTAATTCATTAACTAAAAATAAATCCAAGTTGAAGGGTTTGCTTGAGATGTGATAGAGCATTCCAAAGGGAAGGTGTAAGATCTAAAACATCCTATGAACTGCTGAACAGAAAAAAGAGGATCATTTATATCTAGCAATTGAAGGGGAAAAAAGAAATTAATTTTTTTAAAAATTTGTCTTTCTCCCCAATTATTCTGTGTGAATACAATTGCTCTAGAAATGTTAAAATCAAAAACAAAGACCTAATAATTGATGCATTTTAAAGAAATATCAGAAAACTTACTTACTGGAAAACACAATTTTCTACTTTTTTAAAAGCAGAGAAGATTTCTTCTTCATGTAATCCAATTAGATTGGTGTCACCTATTTTAATAATCTGGTCAAATACCTGAATGCTGAAAGATAGAATTACAGAGTAATTAAAACTACAGTTGAAGATTTTTATGAACCAACAGACAAATGCATGCATATGATCAGAAGACCAAAGAATGGCACAATTGTTCTTAAAGAGATTGACTTCAGTGACTCATCATAACATTAGTATAATTTCTACCTCTTAAAAACATTCCAGTTACCACTTCTCTACAAATTAATTAGAAGATTTAGAGGACTGGTATGTCTGAATAATTTTATTACCCTGCAGCCTGTTTGGGGATCATGTTCTTCCCTGGACTCTTTAAGCAGGCTTCAAAGGTGTAATGCAGGATCTTACATTGCAATATTAGCTTAGGCAAAGCTGTCAATTGCCCTAGATGGAATGTTGCTGATGGCATACACCATGGGCGAGGTGCCAGCTGGTAGTTGGGCTGAGACTATAAAAGCCCCTCCAAACCCAAGCCTGGGTTATGTTTTTCCCCAGACTTCACCCTGTCCACTCATCTACCTCTTCCCCTGGGCCCAGGTGGTGGGAGTGGAGAGGGTTGAAGGGAGGAGGATCATGGGTAGGAACTTAGGATAGCTTAGATATTAGAACCTTCTTTAAGAGCAACTCAACAATAACTATTTCCATTATCAACTAAATTAGCCAGAAGATCTGATCAATCTCTTGACCAGAGACAGCTTAAGCTCTGGCCAAGGGCAGCCAGCCTTCAGCCTGCCAAAACCTTCTTAGGACCTTTGCCAGCATCACCCAGTAAGACCATAGCAACAGCCTAGTAATACCAAGCCCTCTTACCTTGCCTATTCCATATCCCCAGTTTCAATAAATCCCTTAGCCTAAACCTGAGAATCTTGTGGTTATTTTTTTACCAAGACTAAGGAGGATAGGGAAGAAGAGAGAATTCTGAGCAGTTGAGATTCAATCTACCCCATTGGTGGGGCAGGAAATTCAAAGCACCCACTTCCTGCCACTCTGCCACCATCCAATAAGAGGCAGTTACCTCAGCAGGGAGTTGCTGGCTGCCTGTCATCTTAAAGGAGCCTAGTAAAAGTTAGCAGTGAAGGTTCACTAGGCACTTAGCTTTCAGGGTTTGGATTTGAACCTGATAAAGTTCATTCCCAGCTGAGTTTGCTCATCCTTCATAACATCCAATTCCAACCTCCTGCTAGACTTGTTACTGGCTCAAGGCCCATTAGTAACCATTTACTCCCTCATAACAAAGGATGATAGACAAAGTGTTTATTACTCATTCTGAAGTAGTCTGAATAAATGAAATAGGTTAGAGAATAAAGTAGAATTGAAGTAGATGAAGTAGATTAATCCATTCCTGCATTATTTAGAAAACTGACCCAGTCCCTCCAGGAGGTCAAGCAACCTAATGCAGGTGGTGGATCAGAGTCCAATTCCCCTATGGCCAACAAAGGAACATCAAGAAAAACAAAGAGATCAGGATAAAATGCAAGGTGAACACATAGCTAACTATGAATGAGTGACTTGGTACATGTCAAAAGTAAATATCATCAGAGTAATCTGAGTGCTATCCATTTATCACTGACCATAAACACCTGTGTTTAGCCTAATGAATTCCCTCCCTCCTCTCTCTTCCCCTTCCTTTATGAACTCCCCACCCCACTTCCCTCATTGGTTTATCCCTTCTGACTTTATCCATAGGGTTAGAAAGAATTTGATATCCCCCAATGGATCTAGCTACTCTTCCGTCTCTTCTGCTGAGAGTAAGGTTTAAGTATTTCCTATTAATGCTCTCTTCCTTTCTTATAATAGTATTCATCCCTTCCCCCTTTTCCCATGCCCTCTTTGTGTGGTATAAATTATTCTATTTTTCTTATTCCTTTTCAAGTTACTCTTGGTGCCATGTTCTATTCCCCTCTACCCACTCACCCCCCATATCATCTTAGACCATATTTATTACTCCAACCTCTCCTTATGACTAATACTTCTAATTACTATAATAGTGAGTACAATTTTTTAGAATTACACATAATATTTCTCCATATAGGAACACAAATAATTTGACCTTATTGAAGCCCTTGAAGAAGTCAATTTAAAGATAAGAGTTTTCTTTCTTTCCCCTCTCTTATTTACCTTTTCATGTTTCTCTTGCTTTTTGTGGTTGGATATCAAACTTTCCGTTTAGTCCTGGTCTTTTCTGTGCAAATACTTGGAAATCGTCTATCTTGTTGAATGCCCATACTTTCCCCTGGAAGTATATAGTCAGTTTTGATGGGTAAGTGATCCTTGGTTGTAGACCCAATTTTCTTGCCTTTCTGAATATCATGTTCCAAGCCTTGTGGTCTTGTAGTGTGGAGGCTGCCAGATCCTGTGTAATCCTGATTGGTGTTCCTTGGTATCTGAATTGTCTCTTACTGGCTTCTTGTAATATTTTCTCCTTAACTTGGAAGCTTTTGAATTTGACTATTACATTCCTGGGGGTTGTCTTCTGAGGATTTAGTACAGAGGGTGTTCTATGGGCTCTTTCAATGTCTATTTTGCCCTCTTATTCAAGGATATCGGGGCAGTTTTGTTGCATAATTTCTTGTAGTATGATATCTAGATTTCTATTTGTCTCTGATTTTTCTGGAAGACCAATAATTCTCAAGTTGTCTCTTCTAGACCTATTTTCTTGATCTATTATCTCCTCATTGAGATATTTCATGTTTCCTTCTATTTTGTCAGTCTTTTGACTTTGCTTTATTAATTCTTGCTGTCTTCTGAGATCATTAGCTTCTACTTGCCCAATTCTAGCCTTTAAAGACTGGTTTTTGACTATAATCTTTTGGTTTTCCTTTTCTGTCTGTTCTATCTAGCTCTTCATTGGCTTCCAGCTGGTCATTTCTGGTCTTCAATTTGCTTATTTCATTTGATTTCTGAACCTCAATTTCCAATTGTGAAATTCTGCTTTTTAAACTGTTATTTTCTTTTTGATCTTTTTTCCACTTTCCTTGACAGGTCTCTTCCATCTTTCTCATGGCCTCAGATTTGAACTCTTTTAAGAGGTTATGACCAATTTTCATTTTTTTTGGGAAGGTTTGGATGTCTTTAATTGTTTGTCCTCTGTTTTCTGGGTATTTTCTGTGCAGAAGTTATCAAGTGTTAGAGCTTTTTTCTTAGTCTTTTTGGTGGTTTTTTTCTTGGGCCTTGCTTGCCATCATCATGCTTTCTCAGCCAGAGGTCTGAGTAAGGCAGGCAGACTCTCTTTGTATAGAGCTAAGGAGCAGTTTTTGCCTGAGGCTACTTTGCGAGTCTCCTGGCTTCCACTGTCTGCTAGGCCTCTGCTGTTTGCAGTCCCTTTGAGCCTCAATTCTGAGCCCAATGTCTGTGCTCCCTAGCCTCCTGGGGTCTCTGTTCTAGCTGTTTTCAGGGTCAAGCTCCTATGGTCCTACTTGACTGCCCAGAACCCGGAAATTGACCCATGCTTGCTCCTCCACCTGAGGTTTTCCCTTGAGTCTCAGCATGCTGAGATGCTTCCACTGTCCACTGCCTCTCTCAGCCCCACTCCTTCGCTCAAGGTCTGTACTCTCTAGCCACCTGTTGTCTCAAGTTTTGCTGCTCTCATAGGCAAGCTCCTAGTGGTCCCAGTTAGCTTCCAAGGACCTAGATTTTGGGCCCCCACTTTCTCCAACTCTGGTATGCAGCCTCTGACTCCGTTACTGTGGGTGGAGTGGGGGAGGGTTGATCAGCTCACGTTTTGATGGGAGCTATTTACCCCCCTTATAGAGTGTAAGTGCCCAAATCTCATGTATCTTCGATACTGTGTGCTATTGTGGGGTTCTTTCTTTCATCTGTTTTTTGAGGTTTTTTTTTGTCCTTTGGAAGTATGCTATTTGGGTTGGTGAGGAGAGTAAAGCGCCCTGCTTCTATTCTATAACCATCTTAAACCGGAAGTCACACCTGTGTTTGTAAAGAGGCTTTTGCTTGATTAACAAATAAGAACTTGTATGTGAAAGGAAATAGCCTTACATCTTGTAACCTATATAAACTGTCTTATAATGTCAGTCTGATACAGTTTCCATTAGGGAAGGCTGTTCTAGCTGGTAGATGTTTTTCTCTTCCTTTTTTTTAATCAATAAATAACAGTTCCAATTATTGAATTTCTGGGTGTCTAGACTCATGTTACGAAGCACTATACTTCAATTCCATATTCCAAGATTTTCCAGCTGGGTAGGACATGTCAGAATAAAGACCACCTCCATTCCACACTAAGGCATGAGGAAATGAGATTGAAAAAAGTAAAAGACTTTGTCAGAATTTGGAAAACAAGGTGAGAAGGAGCTAGGAAAAACAACAATCCCTCCTCCAATAAAATATCAGTTTGTTGTTTCAACTTTAGAAAAGGCCAATAAGATCTTCAGAAACTAGAGTAAAAGATTCCTCTGAGGTATTAGACAATGTCCCATTGAGAATTTGGGGACCAGTCATGAGACAACATAATTCATAAACAGATTTAATGATAGATATTTTGAGTGACAACCAGATAAATGTCATCATAGAAACTGAGGAAAAGACAACAGTGTTGGAAGGTTGGGAAGAGAAAATTTCCACCATATATTTGGGATATTCAAGGTGTGTAGCTAAAGAAATCAATTCTGTTACAGACTAAGGAGCAGGAAAAGTTCTAAAAACCCAGGGGCCTAGATGAATTGTGGTCAAGAAGCAATGACCCTCAAGCTTAGAAACAGAATGGCTAAGTTTTCCTTCCTATAAAGGAGTTAACTGAAAGTAAGGTTCTGCTTAAAATTTTTGATTTTGCTTTTGCTTTTGATTTCTATTCTGTTTTAACAGTGTAATCTCAGAGAGAATTCCATATTAGAGTTAAAAATTGTATTATAAAGCAAGGGCATAGAATGTTTCATTTCATTGCTGCTGTTTATCAAATTATTACATTTTTAAGTTTATGATGATTTGGCAATATATTGACATTTCTTATTTTTTTATTTCTCAAGGACCTATGTTAGGACAATTTATAGTAATATTTTGAAAGTACATTCCTACTCAGATGAAAAATGTGTCTTCCTCAAGTAAAGTATTTGGACGATGATAATGGAACAAAAGGTCCTAAACTCAAGGGTAATAAATAGTTAACTTCTCTTAGGATGTTAGATGTAACTTTTTCTTATGTATATTTTGATATTTTCTTGTCACTGAACCTAAAGACATGTAAGACTATAAATTTACAACTCCAGGCTGGAGCTGTGATATGAAGGCAGGAGATTTGGGGTGGTGGAGGGGGGAAATTGTTGTGATTAGGAGCCTATATATATTGATCTTCTGAGCTTGACTAATTCTCATTCCTTTTGAGCATTAAAAGCCCAGAATGCCTCCTTTCATAAGAGGAATAAAAGTGTTGCCTTTTCACAATTGCTTTCTGACCCTACTTTGTTTGTAACTCTGATGTTCTTTCCTAATCTGGCCTCAGACACTTACTAGCTATGTGACCCTAAGCAAGTCACTTAACCTCCATTACCTCATCACCCTTATTCTTTTCTGCCTTGGAACCAATAACCAGTATTTGGTCTAAGACAGAAGGCAAGGGTTTTTTTTAAAAATGGGCAAAGAGAAGATTGATTAAATTTTGTTGTTTGAAGTGGGTTGGACTTCCCCATGCTAAGAGTGAAGTGTTTTGGTCTAGGTTTGGTTTCTCTGAGGACCAAGTGTATCAACTTTTCAATCTTTTTGTCAATGCAAGGCAACCTAGAAATGAAGAAAAATGTGCTTATGCTGCCTTCTGGTAGCCAGAAGTGGAAACATTTGTTCTAAAGGGTAAAAAGGAGGAGATTTTAGAATCATGTGAGGAGGAGGAAGATGAAAATTTATGGAATCCACTTGAAGCCCTTCCTCCCCCATATGTACTAGCTTGGGATCCCCCCTCCCTCTTCTTCCACTGCCACACCTCCTCCTGTTCCTCAGACATCACCACCCACTTCCATCTTAGGAGAGTTTTAGTTCCTCCACCTATTCCTTATGGATCCCTGTATGGAGAAATTAAAACAGCTAGTGGAGGATCAGAAAAATCTGAAGTTCCCATTAAGACAGGTGATTAGATTTGTTAATGGTCCCCCGAGCAGTTCCAAAGTTAGAAATTTTAGGAGATAGATGAAAAAATCTGTTGGAAGAGCTGATGGGATTAGCAGACCAGTTCAATTGCTTCCTTGGTCCTAATATATATACCTGCTCTGAGATGGAAGAAGAAGAAGCCATAAGAACATCTGTGCCCTGCAATCAGAACCAGAATAAGTTGTCTGAAGTAAAGCAAGAGAAAAATGAAACCCTCACTGATTTCCTGAATCAACTGAAAGATTTGATGAGTAGAAACTCTGTTTAAGATGTGCCTGATATTGTAAGACAAGGCTTCCTAAAGACCTATTTTGTAACTAATTCCTGGCCAGATCTTAGTAGAAAGCTCCAGAAGGTAGAATATTGGGTGAATAGGTCATTAGATGAGCTACTACAGGAAGCCAATTGGCATTTGTGAGAATGCTGAGCTTAATCAAAGAGTAAACAGGAACATTACTTCTGAAAAATTGATGGGTACAAGTGAATTTGAAATTCTTGGTAGGCAATCATTATATTCAGAACAAAGCTATAATCAAATTGCATTTGGCTGCTAAAAGGGCATGGCAAACTTTACCTGAAAAGGTAATGTAGCAGATTCTTTTATGGAGACAATTCAAAAACCATTAAAATCCTATCCCGATTTCATAGAAAAATGAACAAAAGACATAAAACATTGGGCCTCACAATGCCTAGCAAAAAAACAGTCCTAACCAGCCACAAGCAGTCAACTAGTCTCCAAAAAACTCATTGGAGGACTGGCCTTGGGCCATTTAAATATAGCTGGGAAAGAAGAGGCTTTATCTCCCAAGAGTTTTAAAACAGACAAAAATTTTTCTCTAGGGAAAACAAATAGTATTTCTAACCAGATGCTGCCTGCAGGTAGCATAAACAGCTGCTTTGCTTTACAAGAGACTTTGACTATGGTTTTAACATCTGAAATGGGGATCTGTGAAATTTCTATAGATTTCCTCAATCCAGTCCCAGAGAATGTGATCAGTCTATTGTTAGGAAGGAAAGACCTCATTTGTCAGGGTTTATAAGTCTTCCCTGAAGTCATTAATAAGGATTGTAAGGGAGAGAAAAGAATCTTAGCCAGAGCTCTTAACATTTTTTCTATTCAAAACAAAATGAAGCCTGCTCAGCTGATCTTCCCAGCAGCTCTTTAGGAAAGCAGGAGTTAGTGAGAAGAAAAATGTAAACTCAGATATTTAAAATCTATTTTGGACACAATAAATTGCTAGGGAAAGACTGATTATGTTCCTTTAAGTAGATTTTTTTCTGGTAGTTTAGATATTCCACAGTCTCTTTGAGGAAGAGATGTTTTTATCTGAAATGAATTTAACATTAATTACATGTAATACAGTACAAAAAGATTTCTTAGAACCCTTAATGGGATCTCACACTAAATTTGCTGATCCAGTCATACAGCTTACTTCTAAACCCATTGGGGTAAATCAATGACTCTTAAATGGAGAGAAACTCCGGCAAATTAATCCTGCCACAAGGAATGCATAATAATTCTACCTTGTGTCAAAAGCTTGTAGCACAGGCATTGAAACCAGTTAGAGAAAAATCGAAAACTCAGAACATTTGTCAGTATCTGGATGACATTTTGCTATCTAGTGACATTGTTCATAAGATGCTCTCAGAAGCAGAAGTAGCATTAGGAAAAGCTAAATTAGTCATTTCTCCAGAGAAAATTCAGATCAATCCACCTTATAAATATTTAGGAACCATTGTTTATGAGCAGGAGATTAGACACTCCCCCCCAAATGGAAATTCATAGAAATTGCTTAAAGACTCTGAATGATTTTCAAAAATTTAATGGGTGATATTAATTGGCTTAGAGCATTTTAAAAAACAATCAAAAGAGAGCTAAAATATCTACTTTAAACTTTAAGAGAAGATGCTTCCCTTTCTTCCCCCTAGGGAGCTTTCTCCTGAAGATGAAAGGGAATTGCAGAAAGTTGAAATAGCTTTATCCAAAAATAAATTATTTAGAATTGATCCTTCTCAACCTTTAGTAGTCACAATTTTAAAGACTAGATATACACCCAGAGGCACCTTACATCAGGGTGTATGATTAGAATCTGTTACCCTAAAAAAAAAAAACTGTGATCCTCATCAGCCCACTCTCTTCCTGTCATTACATACTGATGCAGACAGGTTATATGTTCTGTGGATTTGTATCAAAAAGAAGCAGGTTTTTTGAGCAGTTAGAAAAAACTTAGTCATGTGGTTCTGTTTTGTTAGATAATAAACTTAATAAAATATAATACTTGAAATATTGGACATTAATTTAAATCTTACATTTATGGCAACCACAGAAGTGGAGTTTAGAACTCTTAATTCTCTGAGTAGATTAGTTTGAAAGGAAACCACTTTTCTTCTTCTGTGGCCTCTCTTCAGAGTTTCCTGCCTCCCTCCCTAACTGTCTGGGTGGTCCTTGCCAAGCTACTACTGCAGCCTGCTGTTGCTGATTGTTATGTCTTTTAGAACACACAAGCTGGGAGGCATTGGAGCTGCTCTTTGGGGAGCTGGAAAAGTATAAATCTCTTTTCCCTTACATTGCCAATATCTGAGTGCTTGTTCACTGCTTGCATTGAAAGCCCAGGTGTGTTTCTCTTAAGCAATGATTAGCCTCCTAAAGGGCTTTTACCTGAGGAGATGCTTCTACTCTCTTAACTCCCTTATCCACTTGACAGGGGAAGCAAATGTCTCCCTGGCATTTTTACCCTGGGGGAGGGGGAAAAAGGTTACTCTTCTAAACTATAGACAGGAAGTAGAATTGCAAGCATGGCCCACTCTATGAAAGAGCAGTGCACTACCCATCTCAAATAGCTTCCAGTTTTAGCATGTCTTTTCTTCCTACTGTCCCTGGGTGCACAGGTCCTTGTGATTAGTTTGAATAATCCTGATTTAGGAAAGAAATTCATCTCCCCACACCCCCTTGCCATTCTAACCTGCCCAGTCTCTGTAACACATTCAATATGGGATTCCTCCACACTATGCTCACTGCAGAATTCTCCCTCATTATGGGAAATCCCAGAGATGTGACCAAAGGAATCTAGATGGATGATGATACTGGGGAGGGGAAGGAACTTTAAAGTGTCTGGAGGTGAATTTTTAAGCCTTTTCAGACTCCATTGTTTTATGGAAGTCTCTATATTGGAATTAGAAAAAAGAACTCTTGAATTCAGTGCCTGTGTCCTGTCACATATATTGTATTTGCTGATTGCTTGTTTTAAGATTTTATTTTGTTTGTTATTCTGTTACACTGTCACTTTAAGTTACCGTGTTTTGACAATTGACTATATCTGCTGTTACATTGTCTTTATTTGTACCTCCTCATATGAGATAATACCATTGTAAGTACCTTTGAGTTGATTGTAACAAGAGGTAAAGGTCCATTTAGTAGTTGAAGTGAAGTGCTATAGCACTATTATAATCCCTAACTCTGCATTTATAAAAATGTGATGGATGAGACATATAAAGACATGCCACATATGACTGTTACAGTCTAATCCAGGAGAGGTGGGAAGTGGGCATGGCATCTCTGGATGGCTCTCAAGAAGGGAGCATTACCCAGGTAGCCTCATGGCTTCTGGATGTTTTTTTCTATTTGTAACTCTTCAACTTACTCTAACCCTACACCAGAATGATCTAGATACTTAGTGATGTTTTAGACCCAAAAGGTTTTCTTTAATTAGCTGCTATACTACTGTTTCTAAAAAAAGCTATTTTCTTAGTGAAAATTAATGAATCCTAAGTTGATCTGTGTGTTTGTCAACACCCTCCTCAGGGTGGACTGTGTAATTGTCATAAAATTCTAGTTTTATAAAAGTTTTTCTTGTCTGAGAGTAATTTTAGGATAAGAAACTTGCTACCTCCCAGAATCCAGGAAGTGAACTGCTGGGAGAAGGTGCCATGGAGATGCCTGCAGAAACCTCACACTGCACTGAAAGATCCAGAATGAACTTTGGGATGTAGTGAAATTGAATTGTGGGATGTAGTGAAATTGAACTGTGGGGGGTTGGAATGCATTTGTTTGAATGTACAAATGTACACTTTTATGCCAAAGGGGACTGCCCCCTAATTGGCTTTTTATCAATGCACCTAGCAATCATTGGCTTTGTTTTCTTTCCCTTTTATCCCCCCAAATTATTGCAATATTATGTTTACATGATCCATTGGAGAGACTAGTCTCTCAAAGAATCCCAGAGGGGATTGTGTAATCTGTTGCCCTTAAAAAAAAAACCTGTTTCCCAGCAGCCCATTCTCTTCCTATTTTTACGTGCTGGTGTAGACAGGATATAAATTCTGTGGAGTTCTGTCTCTTGCTCTCTTGTCTTCCTGTTGTGTATTTGGTGGAGTGAGCTTTTTGAGCGGGTAGAAAAACTTAGTAATGTGGTTCTGTTTGTTAGATAATAAACTTTATTAAATATAGTAATTGAAGTATTAGACATTAAATCTTACAAGGGTGAGAACATTATTGAATGGATTCACTTATCTAACCAGCAGACTAAATCATTTACCAGTTATTTAGAACTGATAGTTCTAGTAGGTACTCAGATTAGGAAAACATCTCAACAATTGATTAATTCTTATCCTGACACTATTTATCTCCCCATTACACAAGAACAGGTTCAAAATATATTCACAGTCTCTATCTTGGCAGAAAGCTTTTGCAGATTTTACAGGAAAAATTGATAATCATATTCCAAGTAACAAAATCTTGCAATTTGTAAAATTAACTCCAATTATTTTTCTAAAGACATCTTTGCACCCTATTGCTGATGCTATGTATATTTTCACTGATTATATATAATAAGGGAAAAGCAGGAGCAATAGTAGGAAATTATGTCATGTTAATGCTCACACAATATAATTTACCTCAAAAGGCAGAATTAGCAGCAGTCAGAAATGTGCTTAGACATAAAAGAACCTTATATTATCATATGTGATTCAGAACCATATAATATCATATAATATTCATATGTTGTTAATCTAGTTAATTCTTTAGAGACTGCAAAAATTTAACCAGTGCAGGATGCAAAATTATTTGTTGTCTCGTACCACATGAAATATAATTTTACAAAGACAGAATAAATTTTTTATAACACACATCCACTCTCACATGAATCTCCCTGGACCTCTGTCTGAGGGAAATTCAAAAGTGGATAACCTGGTAGCCACTGCTTTTCATGAAGCAGTTAAATCTCACTCTTTTAAACCAGAGTGCTAAATCTCCTAAATCTCAATTTTCTATAACTAAAAGACAAGCCAGAGAAATCATTCAGCAGTGCAGTTCTTGCAGTCCTTTCTCTGACACTCCTTTACCTCCAGAAGTTAACCCCAGAGGTTTAAGAGCTAACCAGTTGTGGCAAATGGATGTAGCACAATATGCTCCTTTTGGAAGATTAAAATATATAAATGTAATCATAATTACAAAACCCAAGCCTGTTAATCCAAACAAGCTTTCAAAAATGGTACTTTTAACCATTAATCATTTCACAATCCCAGAAGGGTTGAATGTTACTGTGTAGAAACATGTTGAGAGTAACAAAAAGGAAACCTCTGGGCAAAAATCTTTGGTTTTTTGGAGATTTCCAGGAGAAAAAGATTTAATGAGGTTATCACTTCAGGTTGAGATTCTGCTTGTATATTCACAGATAATGGAAACTCATTGGTTAAAATCAGAATCATCAAACATTCCCAGAGAAGGCCAGCTCAGAGAGCAAATAAAACAGATGTCCATCCAAGACCAGCTCCAGGACACAAAAGCACAGTGACCCAGCTGAAGAACAGGAGCAGAAAAACAACTAAGGCAGAGCCACTGACCTGAGGACAGGTCTAAAGAACTATCTACATAAATGAACTTTCACTAGAGGCAGCCCACCTGCCAAAGTCTGTTATTTTGCTTCCAGATAATCTATTCTAAATGTCTATGGGCATTAATAATAAGACCAACTCTTTTTTTTGTACCTAAAAAGTTTCAAACTTGAATTGTAAAATGTGTATCTTGCTATAATTTTGTTGGAATTGTTTCATGTCACACATATTTGATCAAAAAAATTTTTTATGATTGGAAACATCATAACTGTACATTGGTTACTGTTCATTTGCAACAAGAAATTGATTATATAGACCAAAATGTGTATGAACAGAAAGCTGTGAAAATAGCTTCTAAATGGGAAGAATCCTTGAGTTCTTTAGACCCTAAAAACTGGTTTGGTAAAATCAATTTGACAAGCATTGATAACATCATTGTTCTAATTATTGTCCTAATTTGTTTATAGTAAGCAAGTAGAGATGCCTGAACAAGGCTTATATCAAAGAAATGCAACCTGAAATTGCTCTGTCTCATCATCATCATCTTTTAAATAAAAAGGGGGGAAATGAAGGGTTTCAGTTATAGCAAATCATGAAGTTATTAAAGATGTATTCAACAGTTGACTCTAATGAGCAGTGTTCATGGGCCAGACTTACGGATATATTTCTAATATCTCACATGACTGATTTCTCAATACTTAAATTGGAGTGGACTTACATTTGTTGAAGTTAAATATTAAGCCTCTTTTATTATCTGCAGTCTGAAAGCTGGTAGACACTTTGTAAAGGTCCTTTGAAATGTCAAAGACCTACACTTAACATCTAAATAACTTTGGGCCAGTGTCAGGAAGAAGGTTTGACTAAAGTAGGGAAGGACTTTCACATGAGCTTTTTTCCTGGGAACCTGGTTATATGATTGTGTCCCTACTCATTCTTTTATCTTGTAATTGGACCTAATATTAATATTATGTTAATACTTTTGTTTTTCACTTGTTTGACATCCTGAAAACCCCCAATCCTACCTATAATAAATCAGTGCAATGTGGTCAGAGCTCTCTCAGACTCCATGCTGAAGTGCTCTTTCTCTGTGTTCCTTGTGTGTCTGCTCAATCTAGGTCTCTCCCTCTCTAGTCCTTTACCTATTGCTTTCCCAGTTTTTAGCTCCCCTCCACAGGTGATAAAATCCATGAGAGAACTTTTTGTAGGGGTTGGTTAGCTACAAATACTGTTTTAAATCACAAAAACATTTTGGTGGTTTATCTAACCACTGGGAGACAAGCCCTGTCAGGAGGTGATTGATAATGGAACAAAAAATCCTACCTCAAGGACAATAAATAGTTCAGTTACTTTTTTTTTATTTCTTAGGATGTTAGATGTAATTTTTCTATTGTATATTTTGGTATCTCCTTGTACCTGAAAGTAGAGATTTATAGGTATAATAAGAGTATAAGTTATAACTCCAGGCTGGCGCTATAATAGGAAGGGAGGAGGCGTTTGAGTGAAATTGTTGTGATTAGGGACCTGAATATTGATCTTCTGAGCTTAACCATTTCATTCATTTCCAGCACTAAAAGCCCAGAATTCCTCCTTTCGCAAAAGGAATAAAACTGCTGCGCATTCACGTTTGCTTTCTGACTCCAGTTTGTTTGTAAGTGTGATGTTCTTTGCTCAATTTGCATCCCATACACTATATTCCATTATCTAGGAAAGTCCTGTCTTGATTCAGGCGTTGGTTTATTGTATAGTCAAATTTCAATTGTTTCTAATGAAATCAAAGTGGACTAACCTCCACTCTGAGATTATCTCACATTTATCTTGTATAGATCTTTTCTGTACATGATAATTTTTTTGTTGCCTTGACAATTCTATTATTTGTTTCTCCAGATCAAGGATTATTTCTCCCTTTCTTTATATCCCCTTCATGTGATAGCACAGGGCCTAGAACAATGTAGGTTTATAAATACTTATTGAGTTGAATTAACTTGGAAATAGTTAGACACATTTACAACAGACTCATTATAGCAATTATTGAAGGCCTCCAAAATAATCAAGAATAAAGTCATGGATTGATGCCCATGTATTACAGACCACTTTGGAGTAGAATAGTTGGGATTATAGAATCTTTGTTGCAGGGCAACTCCATTTCATTGATAGTTTGGTCATGGAGATATCTTTAAAGGTGGTATTTCCATATTTTCTAGAGATTTTATTTGTGTAGTTGCTCTTTATGCTTGCAATATTAACCCCACTTAGAATCATTTTAAATCCTCCCTACAAAGTTAATTCTTGTAAAATTATAAATCCAAACTCACCATCCAAGTGTGTGGGCTGCACTTCCTTCAACAATTTCAGTAATAAAAACACCTGGTTCCTTTTTATCTTTGTCTGCTGGATCAAAGAAGATACGAGTACATAGCCCAAGTTCATTTTCACCTATAAATAAAAAACAATAATAATGATGATGATGATGATGATGATGATGATGATGATGATAATAATGAAACAATAAAGCATTTAAAGCAACATTAAGAATAAAGTTCCCTCCCAGTACAGTTGGCCAGATCATTCTGTAGCTTCACAATAGAATTATAAGACATCCACTAATATTTTTTCCTGCACCTTTTCCTTAATAATTAGCAGTATCGAACTCCATTTTACATTCCCTAGACTAGTGTTGGTGAAGACGTGACACACATGGCCATGTGCTGGTAGAGGGCTGCTCCATTCCCCCTCACAACCATAGCTGAGGACAATGTTCACATACCCTGCTTCTCTGCCCAGCAGCCCAATGTGAGTATGTCCTCCCTCTGCTGTCTTGGGTAATGTGGGGGACCTTACAAGCAGCTTGAAGGTGAGGTTTGGGCATGCAGCCTCTAAAAGGCTCACCAGTGCTACCCTTGACCAACATTTTTGCTGAACTTCCTACCTAATAGCATACAATTCTATTAAAAAATTTTAATATTTTAAATATTTCTTAATTACATTTAAAAACCATATTAAGTTCCAAATTCTTTCCTGCTGTCCCTTGTCTCTAAGAAGTCAAAAAATTTGATAAAGATTATATGCATACAGTCATGCAAAATGTATTTCCATATTAGTCATGATGAGAAAGAAAACTTACCAGAAAAAAAACAAGTAAAATAAAAAAAATTTTTTGCTCTGCATTCAAATTCCATCACTGAAAAAGAAATTAAACCCTTCCCCCTCTCCATTATGTGTACTTGGCATGGGGCCAAGAAGCAAGGACTACATGAGGGAAATCATTGATTAGATTAGGTCACAAGGATAGAATGGTAGCTGGAAAAAGACTGCAATAGAATAAAAAATATCTTTAGACAGGGGACAGGGAAGGTTACCCCTTGGACTACCCCCCTGGACTACGCAGACAAAATAGAGAGCCATGGATGGCTCTTGAAACATTGCATGTGAGAGTTAGTGGGTGGAGAATAGATTTGATAAACTGAGGCAAGAATGAATTTCAGCCTCTTCTCTAACTTGTTTGTTGCTGACTGAACCTGCCTGTGAGTGTGGTGAGGGGTGGGTCCTTATGGCAGCCATAGAATAGCCAGCTAAATGAAGCAATAAGGAAAGTTACCTTTATATATCTTTCTCCTGTTTTTCCATCTTTTCTCCTACTTTTGATTTAATAAAATTATTAATTTATGGCCAGTCTCTTAATTTTAATTCTTACATACTTTTTTTTCTCTAGAAGTGGATAGCATTTTTCAATCCTTCAGAATTATCTTTCAATCTTTGTATTTCTGAGAATAGCTAAGTCATTCACAGTTGATCATTGTACAATATTGCTGTTCCTGTGTTGTTCTCCTGCTTGTGCTCACTTCACTTTGCATCAGTTCATATAAGTCTTCCAGGTTTTTTTGAAAGCATCTTGATCATCATTTCTTGTAGCACAATAAATACTCTATGTTCACAATCATATACCACAACTTGTTCAGTCATTTCATCACAATTGAATATGACATTCCTGCAATTTCCAGGTTTTTGCTGCCACAAAAAGGAACTACTATAAATGTTTCTATACATATAGGCAATTTTCCTTTTCCTTCTTTTCTAAAGAATCTCTTTGGGATACTGACCTAGTAGTGATATTGCCACATCAAAGGATATGGAAAATTTTATATCTCTTTGGATACAGTTCCAAGTTGCTCTCTAAAATGGATGGATCAGTTTCCAACTCCACAATCACTATATTAGTGTTCCAATTTTCCCACATCACCTCCAACATTTTTCATTTTGCTTTCCTGACATTTTAAACAATCTGATAGGTATGAGGGAATAAAATAGAGTTGCTTAAATTTGCATTCTTCATAGTGATCTAGGGTATTTTTTAAAATCTGGCTGTTCACAGTTTTAATTTCTTCAAATGATAACTGCTTATCCATATTATTTGACCATTTATTAATTGGGGATTGACTTGCATTCTTATGAAGTTGATTCAATTCTCTATATTTTTGAGAAATGAGGTCTTCATCAGAAAAACTTAAAAAGATTTCCCTAGTTTTCTGCTTTCCCTCTAATCATGGCTATATTGTGGTTTTGTTTGTGTGAAAATTTTTAAAGGTAATGAAAATAATCCATTTTGACTCCTATAATTGTCTGTCTGTTTGGTAATAATTTCCTCCCTTATCCATAGATCTGATAGGTAATCTATTCCATCTCCCTTCATTTGCTTATATTCTCAAATTTTTCATTTTTTTATTTTGTTTTATATATTCTTGCTGCCTTGTGAAGTCATTTGCTTCTAGTTGTTGAGTTCTGTTTTTTTAAAGACTGAATTTCATCCCTGGCTTTTTGGTCATCCTCCTTCTGGTCTGATTTTCTTTGTAGATCATCTTTTGCCTTCTTTGGCTTCATTTCAAGCTAGCCAATTCTGGCTTTTATGACTTTATTTTGTTTTAGTTCATGTATTTCCTTTTTCAAATTGTCTTCAGCCTCTCTTAATTGCTTTTTGAGTTCCTGAAGTTCTTGAGTTTATTGAATTTTGAGATCTTCCAAAACCTGTGTCCAATTCACTGGAAATTCTTCCTCTCCTATTTCTATTTCATTTGCTCTCTTTTCACTTCCTTGAAAGAAGCTGTCAATTGTCATTTCTTTTCTCTTTTTCTGTTGTTTACTCATTTTTTTCCCTTTTTTATTCTTCTAGTTTGAGCAGATGCATTTAATGATCTTTGATGAAAGATCTTCCCTCCAGCTGGCAATGGAGGTTTGTAGTTACTTTCTCTGCTATCTGAAGATTTCTTGTCTTTCCAGTTGTTGGTATTTAGCCTGTATTGATTGGATTAGTCTTTACTTCTTAATCTGCCCTGAGGCTAAAACGTAGAGAGGAGAAAAAAAGCAAACAAAAAAAAACAACAACATGGGGGGACAAGGAGGAGGGTTTTTGCTGAGCTGAGCTGTCCAGTAGTAGGGTCTCCCTGTACTATCCTTGTGTTTGATCTGGTTTTCTTTCCTCTTGAAGCCCTGTGTTCTCTATCTGGGTGTGATGAAGCACAGTCTGAGGTTTGGCTCTCTCTAAGCCACCATCTTCTGAATGTTTTTTCTGTGTTTCTCTGGCTTTTTCCTCCAGTCACCTCTCCAGTGCCTTTATGTTCAGCTCCCTGAGTCCAGCACCAGCAAAGCTCTCTCTCCAGGCTGGTGTGCCCGCCCACCCTGAGATTTCAGGAGCCGCTGGAGACTCCGCACAGCGCATGGGGGAAGCATCCTGGGATTCCCCTTCTATATCCTCAGACCCTACAGTTCAAGAATTGAAGCCTTTTTCTTGGTTTGCCTCTTTAGTTATGCAGCAGTAGGGTTTCCCCACTCTATCCCTTGTTAGATTTGTTCTTCTTTCTTCTCGAAGCACATTGTTTTCTATCTCAGTGTGTAAGAGTGCAGAGGTTTTAGGATTTGCTCCATCTAAGCCGCCACCTTCCCAGAATTCTTCCCTTCATTTGCTTATGGCATACACTAAAGGTATAAAGCATGTATCCATTTTGACCTAATGTTGGTTTATGGTGTGAGTTATTGGTCTATTTCTTGTTTCTGCCAAAATTCTTTCCAGTTTTCCCAGCAGTTTTTGTCCCAGTGAGTTCTTATCCCCAAAGTCTGCATTTTTGCATTTGTGAAACACAACATTACTAAAGTAATTTCCTATTGTGTGTATTGTGTACCTAATTTATTCCACTGATCCAGTATTGTTTCTTCTTCACCATTAGTAGATTAGTTTGATTATAAGTATTTTGTAATATACTTTGAGATATGGTATGACTATGTCATCTTCTAAGAAATTTTTTTTCATTGAATCCATGTATATTCTTCACCTTTATTTCTTCTAGATAGGTGTTTATTATTTATTTATAGCACTACATGTATTATTTCTAGGTCTATTAAATATTTTGTTGATAGTCTTATTGTTATAGCACTGAATAAGTATTTAATTGGGGTAGAATTGTCATTTTTATGATATTGCCTCAACTACCCATGAGCAATTAATATTTTTCCAGTTGTTTAGGTCTAACTTTGTTTCAAAATGTTTTGTAACTGTGTTTCTTTCTTTCTTTCTTTCTTTCTTTCTATCTATCTATCTATCTATCTATCTATCTATCTATCTATCTATCTGTCTGTCTGTCTCTCTATACTAGGTTTGTCTTGGCAGGTAGACTTCCAAATGTTTTATATTTCCTAAAGTTATTTTAAATGGAATTTCTCTTTCTATTCCTTACTAGTGGACTTTGTTGGTAATATATAGAAATGCTGATGATTTATCGATGTTTATTTTATATTTATATCTGCAACTTTGCTTAAGTTGTTCATTATTTCAACTCATTTAGTTGATTATGAAGTTCTTCTCTAAGTGTACCATTATATTGTCTGCAAAGAGTGATAGCTTTGTTTTCTCATTGCCTATTCTTATTTCTTCAATTTTTTCCCTTCTCTTCTTTTTATATCTAGTATGTCTAGTACAATATTAAACAGCAGTGGTAATAATGGGCATCCTTGGTTCCCTCCTAATCTTACTGGGAAAGCTTTTGACTTATCCTCAGCAAATATAATACTTGCTCTTTTGTTTTGAGATAAATACTAATCATTTTAACAAAAGCTCCATTTATTCCTTTGATTTCTAGAGTTTTTAATAGAAATGGAGGTAGTATTTGATCAAAAGTGTTTTTATTCATTTATATTGATAATAATCAATTACATACTGATATTTATTGATGCTGATACTTATCCTAATATTATACCATTTCTGGTATAACTCTCAATTGTTCTAAGTGGATCCTAGAAATATTTAAAGAATAAGTAATTTAATTTCTACATAAACTATTTAGGAAAATTTGCAAAGAATGAGTTTTATCAAATTCTTTTATGACAAAAATTTGATACTGATACCTAAACAAGGAAGAGTGAAAATAGAGAATGAAAATTGTTTACCAATTTTCCTAATGAATACTGATGAAAATTTTAAAATAAAATACTAGTAGCAAGGAAATTACTCTTATTTATCACAAAAATCATACATCTTTTCCCTCCCATTTTAAAAGCTCCATTTCTCTTTAATGCTAGATAATTTACTCCATTCTACTTCTCCCTTCCCCATTTTCTCCCTGTGCATCCAGTCTTTCCAAGCCCTTACTTTTTTGTCAATTTTTGGGATATCATCCCATCATAAACAACTCATATCAAAGACCTCTACCTTCCCTAATAAAGTGCTTAGTTCTAATTACATAGGAATGTAAATAATTAACTTTATTGAACACTCCTTCTGATTTCTCCTTGTTTACCTTTTTATGTTTCTCTGGTTTTGCATTTGAAAATCAAATTTTCTATTCAGTCCTGGCATTTAAAACATCAACACATAATTTTTAAGCATTTATTACTTTGATTTTGCATGTTAAAGAGGTATTTCTTTCTCCCTACTAAGTCATGCATCCTTGATCCCATCCCCATCATATTCTCTTGTAGATTTGTCTCCAAAGTCATTGCTACTCTTTTTATATTCTTATTTACTTGGCCTGACCTGGCTTCCTATAATCACACCCATATCTTCCTTGTCAATACCAACAACAACAAAAAAGAAACTTCTCTTGATCTGACCATCTCCAATACTTATTGCCCTAAATTTTTAAATTTAAATTTAAAATTTTTATTTAGCAAAACTTTGAAAAAGTTATCTACCCTAAAGTGCCTCCACTTCTTTCTCCTCTGAGCTACTTTTCACCCTTCTGCTATCTGAACCTTCCTCATCATTCAAATGAAAAAACTTTCGGTAAAGTTAGGAATGATTTCTTATCTGACAAATCTAATGGCTTTTTCTTCATCTTCAATCTTCAAAAGGAATGACAGAAAATCACCACCTATTCCCCAATATTCTTTTCTGTGAAGATTTTGCTAACACTGCATTCACTTTTCAAGTTCCCTTTCTGTTTTTCTAATTGTTACACCTCAGTTTCCTTTGTGAATTCTTCAACCAGTTAAACTGTAAACCCCAAGTTTCTTTTATGCTAATGACTCTTCTATTAGCTGTTCTTAGCCATTTTTTAGATCATAGATCCCTTAAATGAAACCCATGGGATTTTTTTCTGAATTAAAAAAATTGTTTTGAAGTTTGTTAAATTTAAGTTAAAGGTTATTGAAAATAAACATGTAAACTTTTTCTCTTCTAAGATCACAAAACCCCCAAAGTATATCCATACTCCTTGTGTCTTCATGTATTCCTAGGAAAAGAAAAATTGTATGAAAACTCATCTCAATCTATTTCCAGTTTTTTCAGGGGTTTTAAAAAAGTAATAATTCCTGATTCTGGTAGTCTGAAGACTTTGTTTTTCAAACAGTACATTACAAGATACATTTCATTCTGCATTTTATATGCCTAATCTGTTCCACTCATTGGTTTTTTTTTATTTATCTTTATTTTTGTCAATTGTATCTGATTCTTTGTGACCTGATATGGGATTTTCCTAGTGAAGATAATGGAACAATGTTCCATTTCCTTTTCTCCAGCTCATTTTACAGAAGAGGAAACTGTAGCAAAAATAGTTAAATGATTTGCCCAGCATAACACAGCTAGTAAGTATTACAGATCTATTTCTTAAACCACACCAAACAATTTAGATGGATTTCCTCTGGAGATTTTTTTGAGATGCGAACAACTAGTGCCTATCCTTTCTTTTAAGCTTTTTGTTTTTCATTATGTCTTTTGTGTTTCTTGACCTTTTTATTCCTTTAGATGAGTTGTTTTTTACTTTTTTACCTCTATAAAGCAATCCTCTGGTAGTTTATTAAGTACAGCAATTAAGTACATTAATTTAGATAGGATAGTATTTTCATTTCACAATATTGATTTGAGGTACAGCAAATTTAATTAATATTTATTTCCAGTTATTTAGATGTTTATTTACATAGAGAATTTTGACAATGCATACATTTAACCCTTGTGTATGACTTTATTTTACCCCAATTATATGTAAAAAGTTTCCAACATTTTAAAAAGAATTTTGAGTTTTGATTCTCTTCTTTTATCTCTCCATCCCTCACTGAATGAGATGGTAAGCATTCTCCTATACATTTTACATGTGCAATCCTGTAAAACATTTCCCTATATTAATCCTTTTATTGATGGAAATTTTGACATAAAAATTGAGAGTGAAAAAGTTTGCCTTGCATCAGTTTTTTCTCCCTAAGCAGATGGCATTTTTTTTTATCAGTAGCCTATTTGGGATTGTTTGGGATCATTGTTTTGCTGAGAAAAGCTGTTACTGAGTTGTTTATAGTACAGTACCTCCTGGCACTATGTACAATATTCTTCTGGTTCTTCTTCACTCTGATTTCAGTTCTTGCCTTTCCAATTTTTTCAGAACTCCTCTTGTTTGTCCATTTCTTACAGGACAATAGTATTCCATTATAATCATATACCACCAACTTATTCCGTCATTCCCTAATTGATAGGCATCCCCTTACTTTCCAATTCTTTGCCTTCCCCCCAAAAGAGCTGCTTTAAATATTTTAGTATGTATATTTCCTTACCCTTTTTATTTTTTTATCTCTTTAGGATATAAACCTAGTACTGGTATTGCTAGGTCTAAGGGTATGTCCTATTTTATCTTTTGGGCATGGGACCAAATTGGTTTCCATAATGATTGAATCACTTCACAACTCCCCCACCACCAGTGCTTTTACTGTCTACAGTCTTTCCACATCAACTCCAAGTTTTGTCATTTTCTTTTTCAGTCATAACTGACAATCTGCTAGGTTTGGATGGTACCTCAGAATTATTTTAATTTGCATTTTCCAATTAATAGTGATTTAGAGCATATTTTTGCATTACTATAGAGAGCTTTAATTACTTTTGTCTGAGAACTTCCTGTTCATATCTTTTGACCATTTATCAAGTTGGGAATGACTTATATTCTTACATATTCAACTAATTTCTCTACATATTTGAAAAATCAGGCCTATATAAGAGAATTGTAAACATTTTTACACCATTTACTGTGAATTACTCCTCTTCATCTTATTTCCCCCTATTTAGTTTCTGACCAACTGTTCCTTCAATTTGCCCTCTATTCTATCAGCCCCACCACCCTTTTCTTATTACCTCCTCTTCCCTCCTGCTTTGCCTGTAAAGTAAAATAAATTGCTATACTCAATTGATTGTCTCTTCTTTCCTTATTGAGCAAATTCTGATGAGAATAAGGTTCACATTATCTCCTCCTCACCCCCCAACCCCCATCTTCCACCTCCACTGTAAATGCTCTTCATGCCTCTTTTATGTATGATAATTATTTATCTCATTTGTTCTTTCCCTTCCCCCTCCTCCCATTGCATTCCTATTTCTCATGCCTTCATTTTTTTAACTCATCCTATCATATTCAACTCACACCCTTTTCCTCTCTCTATGTATACTCCTTTTAACTGCTCTAATAATGACAAAGTACTTTGAAGTTACAACAGTTTAACCTTGTTGAATGTCTTTTGATTTCTCTTTCTTGTTTACCTTTTTATGCTTCTCTTTAGCCTTTTATTTAAGAGACAAATTTTCCATTCAGCCCTGGTCTTTTCACCAGGAATATTTAAAAGTCCTCTATTTCACTGAATATCCATTTTTACCCTGAAAGCATTCTGCTCAGTTTTGCAGTATAAAGTCTTAGTTGAAGTCTTAGCTCCTTTGCCCTCTGGAATATTCTATTCTAGGTCCTCTGGTGCTTTAAATTAGAAGCTACTAAATCATTTGTTATCCTGAACAATATTTGAATTGTTTCTTTCTGACTGTCTGGATCTGCATATGGACAATGCATCAAAAGTCTTGCCCTCAAACCAGGTAATCTCCTTCTGATCAACTGTTTGACTCCTCCTTACCATCTGTGACTGAGAGCTCTGGAAGCCCTTGTTGCAAATTCAGGTGTATCCTGTTTCCTCAGTGAGGCCTGCCTTGTTGCACTGATTTTGCACTCCACTTTCACCACAGTGCAGTAGATCTTTCTTGTTGGCTGAATAGTTTTAGGCTGAAAAATGTCTTTCATACCATCTTTTTGTGAATTATGCTTCTCCCATATTCGTCTTGAGGTATTATTTCATAGTTTAATTTGGTAAATAGAGATCAGATGGGTCTGTGTTGCTTCTCCACCATCTTGCCTCTGTTTCCCCATTAACCCTTTATCTTTTTGGATAGTCTTCCATGTATTATGCAATCTCTATCATTTTAAAATGGAATTTCTCTATTTGTTCCTGCTAAGAGGTTTGGGGGTAATATATAGAAATGCATTTAATGCTTTATGTGAATTTATTTATTATCTTGCATTTTCTTGAAGTTATTTTAATTCCTTTTAATTGGTTCTCTAAGATTATATAATCTATAGAAATGTATAATTAGAATTTTGAACCCCAGAACCCTCTTTCCCAGCTTCCCATGTTCCTTCTCACATTGCGTGCTAAGATAGGGAGGATATAAGTTTTGTGTAGCTCCACCCTCACCATCTCTTTTCCCAGGATTGTGGCTGGGAAAGCAGGCTTTATGCAAGGCAGGAGAATCTACACACATGGTTTTACTTTTTATTAGATAATTAGGTTTGAACTTCTATTTCTTTTAGTTTATTTTCTTTCTACTTCAAGTGATTATTAATAAACTATAAAATGTAATACTGGGGTTAATGATATTGATTTAAATCTTACAGAAAGTAATAATTTAATTCTCATTATGCATTTGTTTATTATTCCTTCAACTTTTCTCTTGCTTTATTTCTATAACTCATATTTCTGATACCATTTACAAATAGTTGTGATGATAGCAAAATTCTTTACTAGTTAGAATTGCAGTCTTTTATCTTCATTTGGGAGTTATTTCTATACTTTATTTTGAAAATATTCTCCATATTAGACTTTTATTGATATAATATATGAATGCTTGAATAAAAAGATATTTGTATGAAAGTTAATGCTTACCTTTGTCTATTTGACAAGTAAATAAATCTAGTTTCTGGACTCTTCGTTGCATCATCTTTTTCCAGAGAAGAGTAAAAGATATCAAGCTCCTTGCTTCAAATTCCTATTCTTACTTGAATGGAAGAGTAAAAGATATCAAGCTCCTTGCTTCAAATTCCTATTCTTACTTGAATGGAAAATAAAAACTTCTTAAAGATGTGTAATCAACAAAATATAAAAATATAATTTCAAATTACAAATATTGAGTAATTTTACTTGGAAAAATTAGTTTTCATGATCAGTCCCCTTGACATGAAATGAACCCCCCTTAAAAATAATTCCTTTTATCTTGGAGTTTCAGCCCCAAAATATACAAGAATTACTTTTCCTTTCTCAATGTACCTCATATTTCAATATTGCTCCTCTATGTTCATAAAAACTGAGATAAAAGATCAGCATTATATCTAATGTAATGTAATTAGAATTAGAAAAGGCAGGAATTCTAAAATGTAGATATAGTCCAAGTAATGCTTATAGTAAGAGGCATGAGGCACATTGAATGAGATCTTTCCAGAGGAAATCTATCCTTTACATTCTTCAAAAGAAATGCAGTTTTTTAAGACAGACATCATCTGACAGTCTGACCACATACCTATGTTCTCTTATCTTGCCTGACATTCTGTTTCCTTTTCCAATTTCTGCAAGGCAAGAGAATTCCAGCATTGTAGAAACTTATTGTCATGCATCCTTCTCTGCCTGTTATATTATAGATCAAAACCAACTAATACATGTTAAATTATATTCTGTATTCTTATCTCTTACCACCAAAGAAACACATCATTACTTTTTCAGTTTCCTCCAACTACCTTAAAACATGGAAATGATTATGGGATTCAGAGGAGATTGGTGTAGCAGTGCCTCATGTCCTAGCATTAGCCTCTTACAGGAATACCAGAGCCCTAACTCTACTGAAGGCATTCATACCCCAGGAACTTAAGACATCTGAAGCCGTAAGTTTTATTCCTTTCAAAAAATGTCTGTCTTGTTAGATTTTATCACCTAAGAAATTTGTTACTTGTCTACTGCTTTGCTTCTTCTAATTTTGAAGGTGTTCCCTTTGCTATCTCATTTGATGAATATGCAGTCAATTCACAATAGAATTATCATATTCTTTCATCTTATATTCCTAGTTCTTTACTTTATAGAAGGAGTAAAGGCTGAAGTTGGCCAACTTTTCAGATATACTATTAAATAGATATATGTATATCTATCATAATAACATGTAATATTATGTTATATTTATAGTAAGTATATAATACATATAGAGAAAAAATATTAACATGGAAAGGATATTCCATTAATGTGCTGGCCAAATCAGGATAAAAAATTATAACATCAGAGTTCAAGAAATTTATAGCTAGGAAGAACCTTAGAGATCTTTTATTCCAGAAGCTTTTAATCTATTTTGTGTCATCAACTCCTTTAGTAATTTGGTGAAGATACTTTCCCAGAAGAATGTTTTTAAATGCATAAAACAAAATACCAAAAATCATAAAGGAATTAATCATATCAAAATTTAAAACAAAATAAACTCACTGACCATAGGTTAAGAACCCTTTTCTAGTCTAATATCATTATTGAACTAAGGAGCAAGTTAAGGAACAGAAAAATTAAATGAAAGAATGAGTGATTAAAAATTTTAGTGAATAGAAAGGCACTTGCCTTATAACATTAAAATGATTTCTGACAAACTGCCTGGCAGCAATTTCTCTGTGTGTGTGTATGTACATGTGTGTGCACACACATATGCATAGAAATAGAAGGAGAGACATAGACATAGATGTAGATACTAATAAATGAATGTATATATAAATATAGTATGGCTGGGTAATACAGTGGAAAACGCTTCAGAAATTTACTAGCTGTTGTGACCCTGAGCAAGTCACTCAACCCTGTGTGCTTCAGTTTCCTCATCTGTAAAATGAACTGGAGAAGCAAATGGAAAACCAGTTCAGTATCTTTGACAAGAAACAAAACACAACAAAACAAAACACCCAAAATGGGGTCAGGAAGTGTCAGACAAATGAAATGACCAAACAACAACAACCAAAAAAAAAATATATATATATATATGTATATATATATGTATAATTATATATGCTTTTATTTAGATAAAAATAGATATATGGTACATATCTTGATGTGTATGTGAATCTCAGTATCTGCTTATATTCTTACAAATATAATATTTATATGTAGCATATATATTACATACATATATAGACCCATTTATGTTTATATTTATATAGAGAAAAAGAGGTATTTCCATTACTTATCCCAATCCTTTCCCCATAGATTTGTTCACTAGATTAATGACCAAAATAGTGAAGATCATTATAAAACTATAAACAATTAGAAGAAATTGGTTATGATATATTCTTTCCCTAGAACCTGTGATATCAACTTATAATATTTATAAATTCCTCAATATGTTAAATCTCTTTGGAACTAGATAAAACCTTAGATATCTGATTTAGAATTCTATAATCTTATGCTGCTGTTGAAAAATATCAGTGAATTCCTCAAGAGTTCAAGAAAAATTTCTATATCAATTCCATAGTAAACCATTCCACAACAAAATAATCCACAGCAAACTACTATGTAACACAAAATTCTACGATTTATCAAGCTGCCACCCTCCAAACTTTAGCACATCTTACCTCATTTTTCCTTTTCAGAAATAATCTCCCCAGTCTAAGCCCCTTATTTATCATCATCCTTCCTGTTACCTGTTTCCTTGGTAATGTGACATAACATCATAAGGGCTCTATGATGTAGTCATCTTTTATTGGCTGTTGAGTGTTTGGCCCCATGAGAGAACTACTGATCCTTTATACTGAATAAATTCTCTATTTGTTTTAAAACTTATAATGGTCAGCCAGCACTCAAAATGCATCAGCTGGAGTTGTTAGATAGGCCAAGTCTACCTAGTTTTTCCATTTTACATTATACAGTTGATATGCAGACTTCTTTTTCTTTCAGTTGAGACTTTTATAATTTCACTTCCTAAGTTTCAGAACAAGCTTCCCTTGCAAGGAGTATGTATCCAATCCCACCTCTCAATCCAATCAACCAGTAAGTATTTATTATTAGTCTGCTCTGTGTCAGACACAAAGCTTGAGATAAACAACAGTGTGCAACTAGTCCCTGCCCTCGAATATCAAACACAGAGCCAGAAGTTGCATGCTGGGCCAGATTAAAATGTAATTGGTAAATATTTAACAAAATATAAAAGAAATGAAATAAAGATAATATTATTATAGAGTTCTCTAAGTCAACATGACATCCACAGGGATCTTAATGTACCATTTAATGGTTTCTGTTTTTATTTCCTTTTGATACTGATATAGGGGTACAAGTTTCCCTCTGGATACCCTAAAACTCCAGAAATATTCCAGGTCAAAGAGGAATTGTGAAACTCCTCCTTTCTGTTTCCAAAAGAAGCATTCAACTCCCTTTGGACTTTCCCTAGATCTTCAATTAGCATACATATGCACCTCCCAGTTCTACTCTGATAAAACACAGGATGATACCTAATATAATCATTCTTTGAATTCTATAGACCATCCTCTGCACCCCAGACCTCAGTGAAATTACTTCATTCCTAACTCACTCCATCCCCTTTTTTAAATTCTGTAACCCCTACTAGGAAAGGTCATAAAATCCCTTTACCCCATCTCCTCAGGGAGGCAGTGCCAATCTGCACTGTTCTCCCAGCCAAATCAACATGAATAACAAATTAATAAATTTCTCTTTTCATTTTTAAACTAAGTTTTGGAGTCTTGCATTCTTGCAAAGTGTAACCTGTCCGAACCTGGGATTCACCTCAAGCTCCCCTACAACAATACTACTGATCTAGACAACAAGGATTGTGTATATGTAAATATGAGCTACAAAATAAATACAAAGGGGAGGAGTTGAGGGATCAAGAAACTTTTCCTAGTGCTAGTGGAGCTTGAACTGAGCTATTAAAGCATTTAAGGATTCTAAATGAGACTTACCATGCACTCTTATCTATGGTTTTCCTTTTACTGGACAGCAAAACTTTGCCTGATGGAATGATATACTCCATTCCCACACTAAGTGGGATCATGGCTCCCAATAGAATCTGGATTCCTGAGGATGAAAGCCCTGATGAGTCCTGGAAGGACAATAAAACAGTAATGAGGAACAAGAGGCTTGATGTCTCTCCCAAGGCTATTGAATGTTTTGTATTCAATTCCTAATTTCTGTCCTCAGATTGCACATATGTCAGATGTTAGCAAATGAGGAATTGTTAAAGGCCAACATAAGCCTTTGAAATTGAAAAGGAAGTTACCTAGGTTGAGCAGGGACCAGTAGGGGAACCTTGGATTTCTTTATCTTGTAAAGTTGCAATAGGAGCTCCTGTTGGAGCCACAACAACCTCCCTAGTTGTCCCAGAATGCTCTACTGTTAACACCCCATTTGGTTCAATCCTTGACCTTTCACTGTGGACACTAAAAAAAAAAGGCTCAAGTCCATGGAGGAGAGAAGTGACAAAAATATGGTGAAATTATGCACAGAGGAGGGCTTGTTTTAGATTCTTCACTACTGCCTGTAAAGAAACATCCTCAGAAACCCCTCACTTTGCATTTGCCTCCTAGCTGCTCCTCAACTTAGGTATTTCATTTCCCAAACACTGGCATTTTCCCCAGCTATTTCCTTATGCCTGGTATGCCTTCTCTCATTATTTCTACCTAGCAGTTTCCCTAGCTTTCTCCAAGTTCATGCTGAAAACATGCTTTTAGAAAGGAACCCTTTCTTGAATTCTCCTTATTTCTAGTTCCTTATTATTTCTTGATTACTTCAACATTGATTCTGTATATATTGTGTATTTCTGCATCATTCTTAGCAAGCTGTCTCCCCTAAAAGACTGCCAACTTCTTAAGTGTTCTCAAGGAGATTTTTTCTAACCATCCTTCAGGATCTCAGGACAAACCACATTGTCTTGGACAATGGAGGTACTTCATAAATGTCTACTGACTACCTGCTGGTCCCATATTAAGAGAAATTCAGTACGAATTCATGTATATATAGTGAATGAAAAGTCATAGATGGTAGAATGAAGGTAAAACTCTTTTCAGTCCTCACAGTTTAGAGCATATAACTCAAACATCAATGGATAATCAATTTTACTTCTCCTAACTTCTTTTGTAATTTTATGTTGTCCATTTCTTATATTCATTTGATATTCCATGTATTCAAAGAAATGCTACATTTTTGTAATCCTTTCCCTTTTCTCTGGTGACTAATCTCTTACTTAAATTTATATTTCTGGTAGAATTTATTCACAAGATAGGGAGAATTTTTGGTACTTATATTTTATTATTTCAGTACTGTTGCAGTGAAATCTGTGACTTCCTGATGGGACATATATTGTGTACAGGTATGGGTCTTTTTAGAATTACATGGGCTCATTTATCCACCATCTAGAATCACCTTTCATTGTCTTTCTACAATTACTTGATAAGTTTCTGGGAATAATTTTTTCATGGAAAGCTTTAGTTCTTCAGAAACTGTCTGAGAGAACTTAACATTTTCAGATTCATATGGATAACTTGGATCATTTATTTAACCCACCCAAGAGAAAGTAACTTTTTAAAAACTGAAACAATGCGTTCAGATTAAGGGCCTTATTAACAATGTAAAATTGAAAAATGAAAAAGAAAAATCCATATATAAATATGAAAAGCATAGAGCAAAACATTTAAAATAAATTTTTGAATCTGGACAATTCAGAGAGATGCCTAATTACAATCAAGTTTTCATTGATCCCCACTCTCAACAGTTGACATAAAGTGTCATAACTTTTTTCCTTATCTCCATGGGAGCAGGAATGGGCAGAGCATCTGAGGAGTGTTAGTCCTGATCTCAAAATAGTAAAAGGAGGTTCATTATTTTGTAACTTTCCATGTATTTAGAATTAATTTTGGAAGGTGAGATGGTGGTGAACTTTCCAGATCCCATTCTGGAATCTTTGGTAAATGATACTTTTCCAATTTACCATTATCCTATAAATATCTTATATTCAAAACTCCCAAAACTGAAATTTTTCTCATATGTAAATTCCCCTTCTTTTTCACTTTCCTCTCACTATTTAGTCACCCTGCTTCATCAACTAGTTTGTCTTTTTCATATCCTCCTTCGTTCTTTACCCTCTCCATCCAGACAGTTGCCAAAGCCTGTCTGTGAATATGGCATTTGTCACATCTCTCCTAAATATACATTCCTTTTCTTTCACTGCCAAAACTTTTAAGGACTTCCTCCCTTTAAGCCTGCATTCTTGCTGCAGTAGCCTGCTGGTCCTACTACTGGCCACAAGTTTCTTGCCACTCTAGGGCTTCCTCCATTCATGTCTTTTCATATCTGCCTTATTCACAGATTCCAGTGATTTCCTATCTCCTACCAGATTAACTATAAAATATTGTTTAAAATTGACACCTATCAACAATCTCCCACCAGACTCTCCCCCCTTCCTTCCTCCCTCCCTCCCTCTCTTTTTCCCTCCCTCCTTTTCTGCCTCTCTCTCTCGTTCTCTCTTTCTCTCTTGTTCTCTCTCTCTGTCTCTCTCTGTGTCTCTCTGTCTCTGTCTCTGTCTCTGTCTCTCTCTCTCTGTCTCTGTCTCTCTCTGTCTCTCTGTCTCTCTGTCTCTCTCTCTGTCTCTCTCTCTCTCTCTCTCTCTCTCTCTCTCTCTCTCTCTCTCTCTCTCTCACACACACACACACACACACACACACACACACACACACACACACACACAAATTCCTATGCATTTCCCACATCCCCAATATAAACAAACAGCACCTTTCCAGGCTTCTTTCAAGGTACCCATTTCCCTCTTAACACCAAACCCTTGTCCCCATTTCCTCTGGGATCTATCTAGTAGCACTTGCCTCCTAGTTGTTCTTCAAGGCTTTTTTCCTGGCTTTTTCCTCATGCCTAATATACAAGCCCAACTTTATTTCTGCTCACAGCCTTCCTTGACTTCCTCCCATGTTTAATCTGAAAACATACTTTCTAGAAAGGAAGCCTTTCTTGAATCCCACTTATTTCTCATGATTCCCTTTGCTGATTCTTCTATTTTTAATCTACATATGACTTGTTTATTCATAATTGTTAGCATATTGCCTACCCTAATAGAACGTGAGCTCCTTCAGAGCAGAGAATGTCTCTGACCATCTCAGCACAAACCACATTATCTTGGACAGTGGAGGCATTTCATAAACGCTTACTGACTGACTGACTGGTTAATAGTTTGATGTCTTCTCAAACTCACTAGAAATCCATTTGCAGATTTTGAGGGTAAGGCTACAGATGACAGAATAGAAATCACATGGTGCTCTTTTCATTTCTCACTGCTTTGAGCACATAACTGTCCTTAAAGAAATACTACATTTTAAAATCTTTTTTTTTTCATTCTATCCACTGACATCTTAAATTTGCAATTCAGGGAGAAAATATTTTGACCAAAAAGGGAATCTGGTTCCAAATTAATGAATCTTTTACTCAGTCCTGTTGCAGGGAAACCTGTCTCTACTTCCTAGGACATATCACATATACAGAAATATGTGCTTTTAGAAATTCATAAATTCAGAAAATCCTTTTTCTGGCATTGCTTAGAATCAGCTATTATTGTTTCCCTAATGGTGACTGGCTAAGTTTCTATGGAACATTTTTCTCATGTTGGCTTCAGTTCCTCAGAAACTATCTAAGAGAACTTGTGAGTTTCAGATACACTTGGATGACTTGAATCATTCATAACCCACTGAAGGAAAAATAACTTTTTCAATTTTCTTTCAAGAATGAACCAGTTTGGGGGCAGCTGGGTTGCTCAGTGGATTGAGAGCCAGGCCTAGAGACCAGGAAGCCTTAGGTTCAAGTCTGGTCTCAGACACTTTCTAGCTATGTGACCCTGAGCAAGTCACTTAACCCTCATTGATTAGCCCTTATCACTCTTTTGCTATGGAACCAATACACAGTATTGATTCTAAATGAGAATGTAAGGTTTTTTAAAAAGTGAACCAGGACTTTTAAACTAAGGGCTGTGTAAATGTAAAATTAAAAAGAGAAAAAGTTCAATTTGGTCTCAGGCACTTTCTAGCTGTGTGAGCCTGGGCAAGTCACTTGACCGCCATTGCTTAGCCCTTACCAACTCTTCTGCCTTAGAACTGTATTCTTGGGTTCAAGCCTTGGGTTCAAGTTTGGCCTCAGACACTTTCTAGCTATGTGATCCTGGGAAAAATCACTTACCCCTCATTGATTAGCCCTTATCACTGTTCCACTGAGGAACCAATATACAGTATTGATTCTAAATTGGAAGGTAAGGGTTTAAAAAAAATAAAAATAAAAGGAGAAAAAAGTAAAACTTTTATGTAAATGTGAAAAGCATTGGGGAAAAAAATTTTAAGGAATTTTTTTGATGTGATCAACCCAGGGTCCCAAACCACTCTCATATTTCCATATAGCCCCACTGCCAACAGCTAATGTGAATTGTTGCTGACATCATAAAGCATGTTTTCTCTAGCTCTATGACAGCAACAGCAGGCAGAGTGGTGAAGGAAGATCAATCCTGATCAGAGGACAGTGAAAAAGAAGTATATTGGGAGGGGTTTTTGGTTTTCCAAATATTTGGACTTTACCTTGGATGTTGAGATTGTGGTAAGCTTTCCAGATCCCATTCTGGAATTTTTGGTAGTTGATGCCTCTCTAAATTATGCCATTGCCCTACAAACATCTGATATTCAGCATTTCCAAAGCTTAAATTCTTATTTTCCCATCTGCAAATCTCCCCTCTTCCTCTTTTTCCTCTCACTGTTTAGATACCCTGCCTCACCAACTAGTTGTCTTCTTCATATGCTCAGTCCATCTTTGCTCCTCCATCCAGGCAGCTGCCAAAGCCTGTCTGTGAAGGCAACATTTCCAACATCTTTCTCTAACATGGCTTGCCCTTCTGTTTTGTGGCCAAAATAGGGAGCCATTTGAGCCATTCTCCTCTGAAGCCTGGATTATTGCTGCAAAATTTGCCTTATCTTTCCCTCATCTAGTGCTTCCAGCACTCAACTTTCTAAGAAAGGTATAACTGTAGGTCACCTTATGTCTGTCTTTCTACAGAATAGGCTATAAAGATTTCCTATCTCCTCCTAAATTAAATGTTAAATATTGTTTGCAATTGAAAATTATTACAGACACACATCACACACATACACACACACACGCACACACACACACACACACACACACACACACACACACCAGGCACCTTTCTAGGCTTCTGATACGATATTTGGATCTCTTTAACAGCAACCCAATGCTGTCTGGGATCCAGTGACACTTTCCTCCCCAAATAAGACTTTCCATTTCTCAAACAGAGACATCTATTCTGCTCTTGTTTCCTCATGCCTAGAATGTGCTCCCTCATTCCTAGGATTACACTCCTCTGGCTACTTCCAAGTCTAAGCTAATAACATAGTTTCTAGAAATGAACCCTTTCTTGAATTCTCTTTATTTCTAGTTTTTTTCTCTCTTGATATTTCCATTTTTATCTTATTGTAGATTGCTTTTTCGTGCACCATTTTAGCATCTTGTCTCCTCTACTAGACAGCCAGTTTCTTGAGAACAGAGATTGTTTTTGACCATTCTTCCTGGCCTCGGCTCGCATCAAATTATCTAGAACACTAGAGGCACTTCGTCAATGTTTAATGATCCACTAATTCCATATTTACTCAAACTCACTGAATCCATTTTCAAATATTAAAGATTAAGTCGCAGATGACAGAATGGAGGTGATGCTCAATTTTCACTGTTTTGAGCTTATAACTCTAAAATATCAATGGTGAATTTATTTTACTTCATTTAGGATTTTGTTCATTTGACCATGTCCATTTTTTATTGTACTCTTTTTTAATGCATTATATTTTTCTATTCCAGAGTTCATATAGATACAAATTTTAATAATAATTTCCTGATATTTTGAAATCCCTGTTCTTTCTCACTTCCCTTTTTCCTTCCCCAAAATGGCAGGTAATATAGATTATACATGTACTATCATGCAATACATATTTTCATGTCTGTGTATTGTCAAAGATCACATATGTCACTCAGATAAAAAAAATTCATGAAGGAAATGAAATGACTGCTCCAATCTACAATCAGACTCTATTACGTACTTAAAGAAATTCGACATTCATTCAATCTTTTTCTTTTTTTTTTTCAGTTTCTTAACCTCTTAATAAACTTACGTTCATGATAGAATTTATTCATATGTAAAAGAGAATCTGGTTCCTAATTAATGAATTTCCTATTTTTTTTAGTCCTATTGTTTTAGTCCTGTTGAAGTTTTTTGTTTAGTACTATTTAGTTTTAGTCCTATTGAAGTGAAACTTGATTCTTCTTCCTAGGCCATATCATGCATACAGAAGTCTGTCCCTTTAGAAATATAAAGGCCCCTCTCTCTCTGGCTTTAGCCTTTAGAATAAAACTGTCATTGTGTTCTCAGGTCTGTCTTGCTTTCAGCAATAACAGTCATTGGAGATCTTCCTGTGGAATATTATTCTCATGATGGAAATTCTCAGATCCTAAGAAATTATCTTGGATCATTTATAATTCTATATGCACTTGGAAAACGTAGATTATAATATGATCCTCCAAAGACCAAGAAACTTTTCCTATTTTCTTTCCTAGTGCATTTGGCTCCTTCAGGCCACAGGTCTAAAAATAAAACCAAAACAAATGACCCTTGTATATTTTAAAAGCTTATATCAAGAATTTTAAAAAAGAATCTAAAGTTAATCAGCTGAAGGGTGCTATAGCATATAGTACATGCATGTTTCTATAGTCCTTCACTCTTTGCAACTATTGCTTCATGTTGTTGATGTTCTATAGCATGTTTTTCTTTTATCTCTGTGGGAGAAGAAGTGGGCAGAGTTGTTAAGGAATATTGTCCTGAGAGAGGACAACAAAAGGACCTCTGTGGCCATTGGTTTTCAAAGTGGCTCCAGTGAAAGCAGGATGATTTTTAACTTTTTTTTCTTGTTGTTATTTGGGAATTTTTGGTAGGTGCCTTTTTTTTCTCTAACTTAGCCATTTGTCCCATAGATATCAGAAACTGAATATTTCTTCCTTTCCTCTCAGTCCTCTCTCTCAAAAAAATCTAAATTATTCCCTCTTTGTAAATTCTCTCACTGTTGAGGGCACTGCCATGCTCCCAGTGCCCCAGGATCGCAACCTAACTCCAGCCTGCACTCCTCATATCCAATCAGTTGCCAAGCATGCCAGTTGATTTGTCCTTTGTAACATCTCTCCTATATGCTTTTTCCTTTTCTGACACACTGCCCAAACCCTAGAACAGGTCTTCATCACCTGAAGCCTGCACTACTGCTGCAATAACCTGCTGGTTGCTCTACCTGCCACAAGTCTCTTCTCCCTCCAGTGCATCCTATATTCTGCTCTGCAAGTAATCCTGCAGAGTAGCCTTTCTCCTCTATCAACTCCAGAGATCCCCTAATTCCTCCAAGATTATCTATTAAATATTATTGGGCATGGAAAGACTTGTAACATCCCACCCATATACCTTCACAGACTTATTCTTCTTAGATCCCAACTCTCCAGTCCTACCCAAAAGCTCTTGTCACTCAAACTTTTTGTCTTCTACTGATACTGGTCCATTTCTCATCCTTTAAAGAAGATGATTCATCAGCTGACACTAAGCATTTTTCTTGGCTGTCTCCTCATGGTTAGAATGATTTCCCCTTCATCTCTGCCTGAAGATCTCCCCAGCTTCGGTATACAGCTTTGCAAACCCACTTCGAAATGAACATTCTGAGGATCCCTTTATTGTCTGCCTTATTTCTGTCTGTTGATTGACTTCAAATTTATGCTATCTACAGCTTGTTTATACATAGTATTTTGCATGTTGTGTCCCCCAATAATCTTTGAGCATTTCACCTATAGGAATTGTCTTTGACCTTCTTTCCTGGCCACAGCATTTACCACAGTTCCTGTCAAGTTAGTAGTCACTTAATAAAGGTTTATTGGCTAGCTGACTGACAGAACTACTGAATTTATTTTGTGGCTTATAATCTTACTGGAAATATTAATTATCTCAGTTACTTGGTAGATTTGCCTTTAATTTTTTAAAGTAAATAATAATATCATCAACAAATGAATCTAATATTTTCTTCTTTCCCATTTATTTAATATCCTTATGTCTTTTTATCTCTCCTTATAGATATTAATAGCTAGTATGGAATTATGTAAAATAAAATATGCTAGATCAGCTTCACTTTTGCATTTTTCATATTAATGAACTAATTTTCTAGTCTTCCTTATGTCACACCTGCCAACTCCTGTTAAGATACTGTTTAAGCATATATTTTTTTAAAAAACTATATTTTTAAGCCATCAATGAGTAAATACTCAAATGTACTTCATCAAAAACTTTTAAAATACCAGTTGAGATGAATGTCATTTGGATGTCTTATTTTAAATATTTTATCATATAAATTGTTTTCCAAATGTCAAATTTTATTGTATCTCAGTTACATATCCAACTTAAATCATGTTCATTGACTTTGGGGGGTTAAATTGGTATATGTACCCACTGCCCGAATTTAATCTAAATTTAAAAAATCAATACGAATAGCATTAATTAGTCTATAACTCATTTTCTTTGCTTTATTACTAAAGTTATATTTGTCAGAGAAAAAATTATGTGGAAAAAATGAGATTTTCTTTTTGGAATAAAAATATTTTTGTTACTTTCTCTAGAGATCAGTCCTCTTTTCTGAATTTAGTTTATTTCAGATTTTTTAAGAGTATTAATTTGGGTCATTTATGTGGTTACATGTAGATAATGTGTCCTTTGAATTTTCATTTTATTGGCAGGAAATAAAGGAAAAGTCAATCTAGTATATTTTATTTTATATTAATTCTATAAAAACTAGTACTATCATAAAGGGGAGGTAGGATGGTTTGTGGCTTCTGGCATTCCTGTTTCTGTTTCTTATTCAATTTCACAATTGTATTCCACATCAGTTTTGGATTGGTATGGCTCAAGATCTAACAATTTTCTGGCACTTTTGAAGAATCAGTTTTTCATTTTGTTTACCACTTTTTGGAACATTTTTTTTCAAATTTCCCTGGGTCTTTTCTGATTACAAGTTTTAGTGCATGTTCGGTTTGGCTAACGTATTTATTAACATTCCATTTTTGATGTGCTGTCCATTTAAATAATCCTTTTTTGTTTTGTCAATAAATGATTTTAGGACATAATTTTTCCCTTGAGAATTCAAATATTATCAATACAGAAAATCTTGCTATGCTATTTCATTATTATCATCTGCCACATCATTCTTAATTGTACCATTTGTTATTAGAGTCACTTCCTGTTTAGTATTTCATTATTAGGCCTCCCTTTATTGTGTACTTTATTGTGTATTCCATGAATTATTATTTTGTTTGTGTTATGGTCTCCTAAAGGAAGTTATGTTAGAAATTGCTGAATCCAAACTACCAAGAACAATATCTTCAATTCGCAGTCAAGGAAACTAAAAACCAAGGGGATAGATCACTGACGTGCGATGTAACAGATAATAGGTAAGCTTCAGGTACAGCATTGGATCCAAGCCTAAAGAATATAGACCAATTATCATTTTCATTATGTCTTGTTCCTTTATTCTTTTGATTGTTAAATTGTTCTAAGAAACAGAGAGGCAGAATAGGCATTGATAGCAGCATGAGATATTGTTGATAAGATGATTAGAGCTAGAAACAACCATGGACACCCATCAACTAGTATAGTCTCTTTCATTTTAGAAATGACTTTAGTAAATCTCAGAGGTTTTCACTGAAAAGTTTAATATTGCATATACTTAAAACAAATTGGAGACCTCTTAATTACCTGTCATCCTTTCAAAGAGTAAAGAATTATTCTACAGAGTTACCTTCCTCCATATATTCTTGCAACCTAGTTATATTTTCATAACTTTTTTTTTAATTTGGACCATTTTTCTGGAAAAAAAACACAACAAAATAATATCATCGAGCCATAAAAGTTTTATGAGGTTGTAGTTTTTTTCTTTTTCTATGATTATGTTTCAACTAATTAAATCTCATTATCTTGGCAACATACTTTGATATTCTTTTCTCTGAACCCATTCTTTGCAGGTTGAAGCAATCAACTTCCTCTCCTAATGGAAGGTAGCCATCAAAGAGGAGAAGATCAGAGTTTTTAATTTCATAATTGCATAGTGAATTCCTTGAGGATATGCATCATGGTAATTACTCTCTAAAATATCTACAACACAAGTATTGGTAGGCAAAAGCCAAAAAGCCTAGGATCAAAGATGAGAAAGGAATACAGAGTGCAACAAATAGGATCTTCCTTTTTCAGGCTAAGGCAGAAGAAGTGAATGAATGATTATCCTTGGAACACCTTGATCAGCAGTCTACCAAACTCTTGACTTATATGGTCATTCCATCCATCACTGCACCTCAGAAAATTTGTGCTAGATTCATAGCAGAAGAATCACAAGATTTTGAGGGAGGGACAAACATTTGTTCTGGTAGGACCAATTAGTTTCCTACCTCTCATATGACCAGGGAGGGCACCCTATGAGATTGATGGAAGGAAGTAGAGAGTACTTTCTGCCCAAGTACTCCTGAGAAAATGGAAGGGCTTGTCAGGTGGGAAAGGAGTAAGAATAGGTCTAAGAGAAAGTGTCAGGGGGAAAAAAGGTTATAGATTTGGTTGCTAAGTGTGATTGAACTTATAAAAGGTACACTCAGATCAAGAAATTCCCTACAAATGCAGTATATGTATTTTCTCCCTAATGATGCAGATAGATGCCTAGCACATGGAGTTTCAGGGATTTATTATCATTTAAAGAACAAATATAGGTGCTAGTCAGGAATGACGATGCTCAAGGTTCTTTAGGACTTAGACTTTTACTCCCTCTGTGATTTTGCAGGGAATCAATTAACTGATTAGCTTCCATTACTTCAGGATTCCAGTGAGGATGTCAGACTCAATGGACTCTTTCTAATATCCTTTTTAGCTTTAGTATATCATTGCCATTCTTCAAATTTTGAAAATCCAGAGCAGGCCCCAACTCTATGACAGAGTGATACCTGACAGAAGAAAACTGTTTTCATTTGTTCCCATTTTTTAATGGCAAAGTAGTACTACTTTGACTATCTTTACATTGTCCCTTCACTGGATTCCTCAAAACCCAGACTGGTCCTGTCAATATACAAAGAGTTATTTAATTTTTCAAATGTAAATGATTTCTATATAGAGAGGTTAAACAAATGATACATGTAGGAAAAGCAGAAATGTTTTTGGAGTGAAAAGGCCAGACTCTCTCAAAATGAATTTGAAAGCATTTCGAGGGCCCTTTTAGAGGTAATGTTATTGTCCTTCATTTCTTTTCAGTCATGAGCCCATTTGAGGTTATCTTGGCAAAGATATTGGGGTGGCTTGCCATTTCCTTCTCCAGATAATTTTATAGATGAGGAAACTGAAACAACAGGATAAAGTGACAGGTCCATGAAAAACCAGTAAAGGTTGAGTTCAGAATTGAAATCTAGCCTTCTGGAATCCAGATCCAGAGCCACCCACATTACCTAGAGATAACAAACTTTATAAAATATATTATTTTCTAATAAGAATTCTATATTTAGAATTTAAATTTAAATGTTTTTATTTCCAGTCATGGGTGTAGTGTGACAATTATGGAAAAAAGCCTGATCGTCTCCCCAAATAAGAAGAAAAGTGAGTTTATTTAAATAATATTCACATTTGCAGATGAAGTCAAGGAAGCAATACTTAAACCCAATCATATTTAGGAGCAAAGATTCTGGTTAACAAAAGCCTAATCTTGAAAACATTTTCAAAGTGATATATTTCAAGGACAACAGAATCTTCTAAATTAAAAAAGATATACTAGTTAGTAAATTGTGGGCAACCTTTACACAGTGATTATTATAAGACCTTTGTTACTGTCAGTCACCCCATGGGAGGTAATTGTTCTGGCTAGAGTTATTTCCCAGTCTGTTGAGTTGAATGAAAGTATGAAATAGCCATGTTACACATTTCAGGGTCAATGGCCTCCTGATGGAAGGATAAGGATCTGCCTGGGCTTCACTAAACATTTTTGGCCTACAATAAAATTCAAGACTAGATTGACCAGTAAAGACATATCTCTACCTGAAGGGTATAACGATTGAAAAAAAAAAGCACTAAAGGGGCCTAAAGAAAGGATTTCTTATAACAAAGAATTTCCAAGAAAAAAAAAATCCATCGATTAGAATGTCCAAAGGAAACACTGCCATACGAGGAAAACATATTTGAACAGTGGAAAGATGGTATAAATAATTTATATTGCACATCAGTGGCCAAAACAACCATTACCAAAGGTCTCTTTTGCAACATTTCCTTTCCATAGGCAATGGAGTCCCTGGGAATCATGAATAATTCTTTTGTCACTTTTGTAGATTCACCAAGGGCACTCTTTACTTATAGCATTATACACCTGGAATATAAGCTGCTTGAGGACAGAGGCTATGTCCTTGTGTCTTTGATTCCTTAGCATCCTAAATATATAGATGCTTTCTTTATATATCATAGGAGTTACACAGTGATTTTATAGAATACTTTAGGTTTTAGTCCAATTTTTATGAGGAATTGCCAATTACTGACTTGATGCCTATGCTAATTGAGAAGTAAGACTTTTTTGTAGTAGATGGGGATGTCCTCTTAGTAACAAGGCATGAGTATAAGGATGTTTGACCAGGTTGTAACATTTCTCCACTAATACAAGCCAACAACTTAGGAGAGAACATAGGGAATTTCTGGCAGCTCTTATTTCTCCAAATGCTTTCAGAGTTCAAATTTTAACTTTTTTATTACTGTAGATGAAAGAATCTGTGAGGGATGTAGTGACAACAAGATGGATGAAATCATTCTTGAGGAGGAAATGGAACCTCAAAGATGGTGAGTTTCTACTTTAGTCTATATAAATTAAAAAGAATAACTTTTGTACTGAGATCTGAGAAACTTATTGAATAAGAACTGCCAAAATATCTTTACATAACAAACAAAAAATATGAAGGACAATTTCTCTGTAAATGATCTTTAGAAAACTTTTTAAAATGACATTATTTAATTAACAATGGAAAACTAAATATTGCTACAAAAATTGCAATTGCATATAACATTTACCCCTCTATCTTTTTAAACGCTGCTTTCAAATTTGCTTTTCTTTACATAACTATTATTATAATGACTTTGCTACTGTCAGGAACTCCATGGAACCTAAGGGTTCTGGCTAGAGCTGTTTCCCAGTCTGAGTTCAATGAAAATGTATTGTAGCCATGTCAAAGAGTACAGAGTCAGTAGCATCTCATGATGGAAAGATAAGGATATGCATGGGCTTCACTTAATATTTCTAACCTACAATAAAATTCAAGACTAGGTTGACCAGAAAGGACATATCTATACATGCAGGATATAATTATTAGAAAAAAAAAGGCACTAGGCAGGGCCTAAAGAAAGAATCTTTATACTAGCATATAAAGAAAAAATGTTATATCTAAAAGACTTCATAATTAGTCATCATATATGTACATGTCATTATATGTCATTGTCATTACAATATATCATTAGTCATTACTATATGTCCATGATAAAGACAAACAACTCTGAATTCCTTCAAAGAAAAGGGGGGAAAATTAAGTTGGCTTTTTTGTCTACAATAACGGAGATCAAAGCAAAATATACGAACATTTATTTTTTATTTGATTGATTTAAGAGAGATTCTATTTTTAGTGTTTTAATGTGTGAGAGAATTTATTTTTAGCCCAATTCATTTGGGCTTAATGAATTCTTTCTATAAGGTCCCTCTTCTTTTATTTTTCCCCTGTCTGACTCAGACTGAGAATTCCATGCCCCTTCCATAAATTCAATGCTTAGAAAGTACCAAAGATGATATAAGTACAAGATACATTCTAAAGAGTGGAGAATTTTCCTACAGTGCTCCATTCTTCTAAATATGTCTAATCTATAGACCATTTGCAGATACAATATTTCTCATGAAGAAAAAAGGATCATTGTTTTAGAAAACGTTAGTAAGGCTGAAAACCTTCTATGGTTGGAGGGATGCTCTACAGGAGAATATAGGTGCTGACATAGTTGTTTTCTAAAAATGGAAAGGTTTGTCAGAATGAAAAGCACAGACATACTTGAGACAGTCACTCCCCTCAAAGAGTTTAAGGGAGATTTAAAAAAACACAAACAAAAGAGAAGATGGGATGATGATGAGGAAGTATGATAGCATTGATATCAGGAATCTCCTAGATTGAGAAAGTCCCTTGGTCAATGAAGTTTGGACACCTTCTTGCCAAAGCATATATGGATCCATTCAATGAATTACTTAAGTGTTTCAGAAGCAAATAGACGTGTTAGAAACAGGAACAATCACTATTCTTCAGACCCAGATGGATCCATACTCCCTTGTGTGATTTTGGGGGAGCCACTTAACTTTTCTAGAGACCCAAGAATCCAATAAGGATATCAGACCCATTCTGATATCACATTCAACTCCAGTACATAATTTCAATTTTCTTGTCTTTAAAATTCCAAAAGTGTCACCATTTGATGACACCCTGCTACCTCACCAGAAGGGGGGGAGGGAACTCTTTTCATATGTTTCTTTGATATTCTTGATAGTAAATAAGCTTTCTTGACCTATCATTATACCATCAGACCCTATGAGTTTCTAAAAACCTTAATTTATTTTTGCAATATCTACAAGCAATTGCAATATGTCAAAGGTATAGAAGCTCTACAGATGAAGGCTTTATATAGGACATATGTTAAGAGGTCAAAATTATTGATGGAGAAAGAGAGAAGGACTCTCCAGATAAGTCACATTCATTTGTAAGGAACCCTTCAGAGGTGGTGATAAGAGAATAATGTAAAAGATCATTATTTGAAATAATAATGTTCGATATTTGCTCTTTTAAAATAAGGATTTGTATTTAGACATTTTGACATTTTATTTTAGGGTTAATATCTCTGAGGATACAAGACCAGCAAATGTACAAGAAGACATCAATGTTCCAACTAATTGTGAGTTTACTGAAATTCTTTCCATATTTACACATATAATAGCATATTAATTATGGGAGCAATGTTTTGACTTAATTGTATTTTAGAGAAACAGATTCTTACCAGCAGTAGCCCAATTTTTTATTAAAAAGTTTTCAAATGGATAGATTTAGTATCTTCCCTTGTAAATGAATAGTAGGTCAACATCCTTCTGCTCCAAAATTTAAAAAAAAAATCCAAATATGCAACATCTAAATACCTGCCATGTCCAGATCAAGCCAACCCATTCCTGCTACTCAAGGAATTGGTGCTGTGATATAGTTCCTGATCCACACCAGCAGCCAAAATTACCTCAGGCAGAGGCCCTGTTTCCCACTTTCACTTTATAGAGACAATGGTATCCAAGAGAACAGTGCATAATTGTAATAAATAAAGTATGGATTAAGAAAAAAATGTACTTTCAGCATATTATCTTATTTTTAGCTTTGTACCGGTGGAGTAAACACGGTTAGATAACAAAGGTTATGCCCTTATCCAGTTTTCATTCCATACATTCCTTTTCATTCCTTGAATACAAGTTAACTTGTCAATATTTGCTATGTGTAACACAGTGATGATGACATAAAAAACTGTAGATTTCTCAGTCTCCTCTGTGCATTGGAAATTGCTTGTGATTGACTTTGCAATTAGGAATCACGAGCAATCTTTTCTTGTTACTGTATACATTGTTCTGCTTGCTTCACTTTGCATCAATTCATTTAAGTCTAAGTTTTTCTGATTTCATCCTGTTCATCATTTCTTATGGTGCAATAGTATTCCATTACAACTATATACCACAACTTGTTGATCCATTCTCTAAGTGATAGACAACCCCTCAGTTTCTAATTCTTTACCACTATAATAAAAGCTGCTGAAATATTTTGATAGAGGTAGATCCTTTCCCCTCATTTCTGATCTCTTTGGGCCACAGACCCAGTAGTGGTATCTCAGGATCACAGGGTCTGCATTGTTTTATGGCACTTGGAATAGGGTTCCATACTGTTTCCTAGGATGGTTGTATCAGTTTACAGTTCACCAACAGTATATTAGTGTCTTTTCCCCCCACATCCACTCCAACATTTATCATTTTCCATTTTGGTCCTGTTAGTTAATTTGAAAGGGGTGAAGTTATATCTCAGAATTGTTTTAACTTGCATATGACTATGGAGAGTTTTAATTTCCTCCTCTGAAAACTGCCTATTCATATCCCTTGACCATCTTTCACTTGGGGAATGCTTTGTATTCTAATAAATTTAGTACAATTCCCAATATATTTAAGAAATGAAGCTTTGTCAGAGATAATTGCTATAATTGTTTTTTTCCAAATTTGTCATAACATATTTCTGTCCAAAAGGAGTTTGGAAAGATTCCCTCTTCCTTTATTTTTCCAAAAAGTTGATGTAGTAGTGGAGTTAGTTGTTCTTTGAATGTATGGTAGAATTCACTATTGAATCCATCTGGCTCAGGGAGTTCTCTGGTGGTTTGTTTAATTTCTGTTTTGGTGGTGTGATGGTTTATTCTTTTTCCTCTTTTGTTAATCATGGTAGTTTATATGTTTGCATATATTCATTAATTTCACTTAGATTGTCAGATTTATTGGCATATAGTTGAACAAAATAACTCCTACTGATTCCTTTAATTTCTTCTTCATTGATGGGTGAATTCATGCTTTTCATTTTTTATGCTGATAAGTATAGTGTTTTTTTTTTAAAAATCAAGTTAACCAGCGGTTTATTTATTTTTGTTTACATTTTTAAAAAAGCAACCCCTTCTCTTATTTATTAGGTCTATTGTTCTCTTACTTGGTATTTTATTCATTCCAATTTGATGTTTAATTGGAGATTAAGGAAGACTAGAAAATTAGTTTTTTTAATTGTATGCCTAGTTCATTGATCTGCTCTTTCTCTATTTTATTGATGTAAACACTAAGAGATACATATTTTCCCATAAGTAACCGTTTGGTTGAATCCCATAAATTTTGAAATGCCATCTCCTCATTGTCATTTTCTTTAATGAAATTTTTCATGCTTTCTATGATTTGTTTTTTGTCCCATTCATTCTCTGGGATAAGATTACTTAGTTTCTAAATAATTTGCAGTCTTTCGACTACCCTTTTTGAGTATAATTTTTGTTGAATTGTGATTTGAAAAGTAAACATTTAATTCTTTAGCTCTTCTATATTTTGTTGTGAGGTTTCTATGCCCTTTTATTGTTTTATGGCTTTTGTGAAGGTGCTATGTCCTGCTGAGAAAAAGGTTTCCTTTCTATTGCTATTCCATTTTCTCCGAAAAGCAATCCCATTCAACTTTTCTAAAGTTCTATTTATTTCCTTAACTTCCTTCTTGTTTATTTCTTGGTTGGATTTATCTACTTCTGAAAGGAGGTTGAGGTCCCCCTACTTATTATGTTTTACTATCTATTTTATAATTCATGGAATTTTTTATTTGGAATCTGGATGGTATGCTATTTGATGCATAGATGTTTAGTATTGATATTGTTTCATTATCTATTGTGCTTTTTATCCTGATGCAATTTTCATCCTCTCTTTTGATCAGATAAATTTTTACTTTGGCCTAGTAATGATGGATGCTACTCCTGCCTTTTTTAACTTTAGCTAAGGCATAGTAGGTTCTGTACCAGTTCCTTACTTACTGTGTAGGTCTCTCTGCTTTAATTATATTTCTTTTACATAGCATTTTGTGGGATTTAGGCCCTTAATCTACTCTGCTATCCTATCCATTTTGTGGGTGAGTTCATCACATTCACATGCATGATTATGATTACTTGTACATTTCTCTCCATATTATTTTCTAGCTCTTTACTGTTTTCTCTTTTTTTTAGCCTTTCCCTGTTCACATATGTTTCAACTTCAACAACCTTCTCCCCCAATTTACTCTCCATTTTGTCCAAAATTTCCTCACCCCTTCCCTTATTGTCCCTACTTTATTTTCCTATGGGTAGGGAAGTTTTCTATATTTGACTAAGTATGGCAGTTGGTGGATCTCGCAATCACACATTGAGCTAAATCTTATGAGTGCAACGTTCAAGTATAGCATGCTGCTCCTCATCTTCTCCTCCACTGTGTTTGCCTCTTATGTGCCTCTTAATGAGAGATAGTTTATCCCTTTCTCATTTTTTTTGCTTCTTCCCGTGTTTTCCCCTTTCCTGTCCTTTGTATTTTTGTATTTTTTAGTACTGGATATATTTATTTATTTATCTGCCTACTCATCCATTTTTATTTATTTATTTGTTGGTTTGTTAGTTTATTTATTTATTTAGCTTTCTTCCATCTTTCTGGGTATCCTACCTTTCATTGCTCTAATAGTGATAAAGTTCTTAAGTATCTAAAATACTTTAGATATCTTGCATATTTTGAGTACCTTAGCTATCTCAAGTATAATAGATGTCTTAATTATCACTGTCCCAGATATGAATGTACAACCTTAATGAAACCCTTATTTTTATGCTTTTCTTGAGTGTTGAATTTGTTTGTTTTGTTTTGTTTTTCAGTTCTGATTTTTTGATTAAGAAGTATGAAACTCCTCTATATCATTAAGTATCAAGTTTTCTCTGTGGAGGATTATGCTCAGTTTTGCTACATATATACTTCTTGGTTATTGTCCTAGATCCCCTTGCCTTTCAACATATCATATTTCATGCCTTCTGGTTCTTTAATGTAGAAACTTCTAGGTCCTGGGCTGACAGTGGTTCCAATATATATCTCAATTGTTTCATTCTGTATACATGCAGTACTTTTTCCTGAGCCTGAGAATTCTAGAATTTGGCTGTAATAGTCCTGGGGTGTTTATTTTGTTGTTTCTTTCAGAAGGCAGTTGGTGGATCTCTCAATTTCTAATTTTCCATCTTATTTGAGGCTATTAAGTTAGTCTTCTATGATTATTTCTTTTAACATGGTGTCCTGGATCATAAATTGTGGATGTTTTTTTTTTATTACATTCAAGGGCCTTCTGTAACACCAGATATTGAAAAAGCATGGATCATTTCCCTAAATAAAGAGAATGGTGAGTTTATTTAGATGATATTCACATTTTCAGATAAAGTCAAGGAAGAAACATTCAAACTCAATCACATTTAGTGACAGAGATTCTGTCAAACAACAGTTAGTTTACAATTAAGAATTTTCAAGAAAAACCCACCATCATATGGAATTTCCAAAGGGCACCTTTTGCCTTACCAAGAAAATTGATCTAAATGGTAAAGAAATGCTGCTATTATTTCATACCAGAGGCCATAATGTCTGGTATCAGAGGCCTCTTTTCTAGCCTTCTCCTTTCTGTGGACAATGGGAAAAGTAAATAATTATATTGCGACAGTACCAATGAAGTAGATTTTTGTAGATTACTGTTAAAATCATTAATCTGGGACAAGTTGGATGCCACCATGACTGACAGGGATAGCAGTTGAGAGATTTGGAATGTTCACAGATGCTGTGAGCCAGGGGCAAATGTTGGTTGGCCCCCACCCTATAAATACCCCCTAAGAACTACAGTTGTGAGGTCTCAGAACTCAGAGCTGGGACTTGAGCAAACATCTTTGGATCAAACTGGGCAGAGGGAGGTGAAAGGGTGGTTGAAGATTGGAAGAAAGGGTCGGCCTGAACCTAAACCTATATCCTGTGCTTGACTGAGAGAGCTAGTGAGCCACCAATATCTTTGGTAGTAGAGCTGAGAGAATATACAGATCATCAATCCATATCTACATCAATAGACTTCCCTATTCTCTGGCTTGGCTGTGGCCAGGTCAGGTCAGAGATAGCAAGAGGGTGAAGACCTCAAACCTCTACCAACCTAGTAGTCTCCAGTCCTCATCGATTAGCTTAATAGGCAAATATAGCAATAGGGTTTCCAATCCCTAAACCTAGTACCTTGTTATCCTTTCCTCACCAAGAGATAATACAGTGATTTAACAGAAAGTACCTTCCCGAGTGGTTATTCTATCACAACCCTTAGGAAGGGAGGATTAATTACTCAGTCAGATCTCAATTGTTTCCAAAGCCAATCAATAGCCTATAATCAATCAATCTAACCTCAGGTTGGGCCTAGTGAGGTTAACCATCTACCTAGCCTCTCAAGGGGTCCCAACCTGGGCACCTGTTAGAAGGAAGTCACTGATAGGTTTAACCAACCAAACCTGTCAGGGAGAAGAGGAATAAATTACAGCATCAACTAGTGTGAGAAGGAGTGGGTGTTCCTCTTTCACCAACTGCAGTTGGCTTAGGCATTGGGCTCTGATCCCTCTTTCATCTATACTATTCCTAAGATCCACATAACAATCATCCTGTAATATCTAGAAGGAAGATCTATAGGGAATAGTAATAGTAAGAGAGGAGATATAGAAAGAAGAAACAAAGATCTGATCTGAGATCAAGAGATCAGATTATAGACATAACATACACATCACAAACATATCTCTTGGGTCCTCTCTATTCCTTTTTTTTTTTTTTTTTTTGTATTTTTTTTTTATTTTATTTTAAACCCTTAACTTCTGTGTATTGACTTTATAGGTGGAAGATTGGTAAGGGTAGGCAATGGGGGTCAAGTGACTTGCCCAGGGTCACACAGCTGGGAAGTGGCTGAGGCCGGATTTGAACCTAGGACCTCCCGTCTCTAGGCCTGGCTCTCAATCCACTGAGCTACCCAGCTGCCCACTCTCTATTCCTTTTTAAAATTACCCAGGGAAACTCTTATTTATAGCATCATATGCCCAGAATATAAGCTGATTGAAGATTAAGCTGTGTCCTTATATGTCTTTGATTCCTTAGCACCTTAAACATATAGATGATTTCTCCATATACCTTATGAATTACACAGTGATTATATACAAAATTTTAGATTTCAGCTCCATTTTTCATAGGGAATTCCTTATTATTGACTTGATACTTATGCTAATTGGGGAGTAAAACTTTTATTGAAGGTGTTAATGTTCTCTTGAACATATGTGTAAGGATGAGGGTAAGGATGTTTCACCAGGATGTAACATTTCTCCACTAAATATAAGCCAACAACTCAGCAGAGGTCAATTATCCTAAGGAATTCCTGGCATTTCATATTTCTCCAAATGCTTTTGGAGTATATATTTTACTCCATTCTCCAAAAAGCACTTGGAGAATATATTTTTAATCTTTATCACTGTAGATGATGGAGTCCCCCCAGCATATAGTAACACTAGGATGGATGAAATCATTCTCAAAGAGGACATGGAACCTCAAAAATGGTGAGTTTGTACTTTAATCTATAAAGTAAAAAAATAGCCTTGTACTGAGTCCAAGAAACTTATTGATAAGAACATTTGAAGCTGTGGAAAAAAAAACAACAAACAAAAACAACCTAACATAAACAAAAATATGAAGGAAAATTTTTCTGTAAGTGATCATTTGGAAAACATTTTTTAAAAAGGCATTATATAATTAGTGTTTGAAAGCTGAACATTGCTACAAAATGACAATTGAATATAATGCCTGCCCCTCTCCATTTTTAAAAGCTTTTTCAAAATGGGCATCTCTTTATACATTGATTATTATAATGACTTTGTTATTGTCAGTCACTTATTGGAAGCTAATGGTTTTGGCTAGAGCTATTTCCTAGACTTTTGAGATGAGTAAGATTATGTTATAGCCATGTCAAAGCCTACAGGGTCGATGGCATCTCATGATGAAAGGGTGAGGATCTGCATGGGCTTTACTTAATATTTTGAACTACAATAAAATTCAAGGCAAGATTGACCAGAAAGAACATATTTCTACCTGTAGAGAATAACTACTAAAAAAAATCACTAAGTAGAGCTTAAAGAAAGGATTCTTTATACTTCAGTATACAGAAAAACGTTACATGTAAAAGGTCCACAATTGCCAGAATCAACATAAAAACATTATATCCATTTACTATTTATCCATGTTCAAAACGGAAAAAAAATTCTGAGTTCCTTCGAAGAAAAGAAAAAAAATCTAAGTTTACTGTTTAGGTCACAACAATGGAGATCAAAGTGAAATATATATATATATATATATATATATATATATATATATATATATATATATATATATATATATAAATCAATTGCTTTATTGAAGGAAGAGAAATTCTGTTTTCGGTGTCTTAATGTGAGGAGGAATTTATTTTAGCCCAATTCACATTGCCTCAATGAATTCTTTCTAGATGGTCCTTCTTCTTCTATTAGTTCTTCCCCTCACTGACTCAGGAAGAGAATCCCATGTCCCCTTCATGAATTCCATGCTTGGAAGGTATTGAAGTTGACACAGGCACAAGACACACTCTAAAGCAGTGATTCCCAAAGTGGGTGCTACTGCTCCCTGGTGGGTGCTGCAGCGATCCAGAAGGGCAATGATGCCCACAGTTGCATTTATCTTTCCTATTAATTGCTATTAAAATTTGAAAAAATTAATTTCCAGGGGGCTAAGTAATATTTTTTCTGGAAAGGGGGTGGTAGGCCAAAAAAGTCTGGGAACCACAGCTCTAAAGAGTGGAGAATTTTCCTTTGGTGTCCCATTCCTCAAAGTATGTGTAATCTATTGGCTGTTTGCAAATATTATACTTCTCATGAAGAGAAAAGGATCAACATTTTAGAAAATAATGTTAGTGAGGCTGAAAGCCTTCTACTTTGGGGGGATGCTCTACAGGAGGAAAGTATAGGTCTTGGCCAAGTTTTTTGTTTGTTTGTTTTTGTAAAAAGCGAAAGATTTGGCAGAGAGAAAAAAGCACAGATAACGTGAGACATTCACCCCAGTCATGCAGGTTTGTGAAGAACAAAAAGACAAGAAAAAGAAACAAAGCAGAGGATGGGATGATGATGAGGAAGTCTGTTTGCATTGACATCCCAGAATGAGAAAGTCCTTTTGTCAATGAAGTTTGGGTACCTTCTTGTCAAAACTTATACTGACCAGTTCAATGAATTATTTAGTATTCCAGAAGCAAATAGACATGTTAGAAACAGGACTGATCCTTATTCTTCAGACACAGAAATGGATTCATACTCCCTTGTGTGATTTTGGGGGAGCCACTTAGCTTTTTTGGAGACTCAGGAATCCAATAAGGATATGAGACTCAGTGGATTTGTTCTGACATCACATCCAATTCAAGCACATGATTTCAATTTTCTTATCTTTAAAAATAAAAAGCTGTCACCACTTGATGACACACTGGTACCTCACCACAGAAATAACTTATTTCATCTATTTCCATAACTTTTTTTCATTTGTTCCCATGATAATCTTGATGGTAAATAGGCTTTCTTGGGTTATCACTATATCATTGTGCCCAGTTAGTTCCTAAAAATCCCAATTTATTTTTGCAATATCTATAAATAGATGCAATATCTTAAGAGTATAAAAGCTCTACAGATGAAGGTTTGACATAGGATATATGCTGGGAAGTTAAAATCACTGGTGGAGACATAGGGAAGGACTCTCTCCAACAGTTTTCATTTGTGAGGAGCCCTGAAGAGGTGATTATAAAAGAGAATAATGTGAAAGATCCTTATTTCAATTATCACTATTCAATTTTTGCTCTTTTAAAACAAGGATTTATATTTAGTGGTTTTGATATTTTATTCTAGGGCTCACATCTCTGAGCAGACAAACCCAGATGTACATGAAAACATCAGTGATTCAACTAATTGTGAGTTTATTGAAATTCTTTTCATATTTACACATATTATATGTAGTCATGAGAGCAATGTTTTGACTCAACCATATTTTTGAGAAACAGATGCTTACCAGCAGTAGCCCAATTTTTTATAAAAAGTTTTCAAATGGATACCTTCAGTATCTCCCCAAGTAAGTGAATAGTGGGTCTTCCTCCTGTTCCAAAATGTAAATAAATATTAAAAGAATGATCAAAATACTGAAAAATACAAGTACCTGTGATATCCATATTAGGCCAACCCATCCCAATTGCTCAAGAGTGAGGTGCTGTGATCCAGTTTCTGATTCATCCCAAAACTACCTCAGCTGGAGGCCTTTCTTTCCACCTTCACTTTATAGAGACAATGGGACCAAGAGAAGTGTGCACAATTATAATAAGGAACAATATAAATTAAGGAAATTTATGTCTAGTCAGCATATTAATTAAAGCTTTAGACAAGTAGAATAAACACTCTTTGATGACAAAGGCTATGTTCTTATCCATTTTTCATTCCAATATTTGCTATAAGTAACCCTTCTCTGTATATATTGTGAAGCTCTTGTGATTTACATTGCACTAAAAATTCATGAGGAATCCCTTATTGTTACTAGTTTTGAATTTTTCATACATTGTGAGATATCTATGTAAGCCACTTCTAGTGTTAAAAATTCCTCCATTAATTAATGTAATGAGTAAACCTGCAAAGACCTTGGGAAATGGCCTGACATTTTCTATTTTTTAATGATTTTAAAGATTACTTTTAAACTCTTTATCATTGTAGATGATGGTACCTATATTGGGAAAATCCCCACAAAATTTGAAGAGGACCACCAGGAGAAAAAAGTTTCCCTCCTAAAGGGTGCAGCTGGTGATGGGGATGATTTTATATGGTGAGGTTCTACTATAGACTATAAATTCATTAGAACTAAATTTGTACAAAAGCCTACAATACATATCACATATGATCATTTTAAACAAAGTATAGACATATGATGCAAAAAACATTTTAATGAGCAAAAATCCCAAATCTGAAGTAAATACATAATTTTTTAACTCAAAATATTAGACACTACATGACTATCATCTAAAGCTGAGTGATAATTGCTAGAAATAGCAAATGACAGGACATCTACCTCATTTCATTTTTAAGCCAGCTCTTTTAAAATGGGCCTCTGTTTTCCTTTTGAGCTGTTGAAAGGCCTTTCCTAGTCTTGGTGACTCCATGGATTCAAACTGTTCTAAGTTATTTCCAAAGAATTTTGATTGCTCAATACAAATTTTTAAAAGCCATGTCACTCAATTTGGTGATTGAGTCAATGCTCCATAGACTGGCAGGCTTAGTAGATGAACGGGTTAAAATTATGTTCCTGAATCAGTATTCAACTCAAGAATCATCTCTCTCTGTGTAGAGTTACTACAAAAAAAAACCCTCTAAGCTTTTGCTTTAGTTAAGGGTTCCATAGAAAATTACAGTAAGGGAAATGGATTGAATTCTTATTCTTATTCTATGTTCATGTTCAAGAAACCATTCTGAACCCATTCAGAGAAAATTATTACTCTTCAAGTTTAGTCTTTAGGATCAGACTTTGAAGTCCAAAAGAAAAACATCATAAACTCTTAATTTACATCTGAGCCCCAATTTTATCCCAGTTCTCAAAGCTTAAAGGAGACCTCTTCCAGAATTATCACTTCTTTCATCTTTAACCTTTTTCCTACCTTACTATGGCTGCTGATATGATATCCATTCCAGGAATTCCATGCAAAGAAGTTACTGAAGATTTATTAAACAGGAGATACTCTTTAATTGACACATAAGCATCCCAAAGTAAAACTATTAAGCAAAGAATGTTTTCTGAACTCTTTGCTGATTTATATTTCTCATCATCAGTACCATTGTTTTAGAGAAGAAATCAAAGTCACTGAGTCCTGTACACTTTATGGGATTGGAAGGGTGATCTGGGGAGAAGGATCTAAGAACTGATCAAGTTGTGTCATGAGAAGGGAAGGGCTTGGCAGACAGGAAAAGACTAAGACCTGCCTGAGGCATTCAGTTCTAGGCCAAAAAAGGGTAAAGTGACTGCCATGATATCAGGAACTTCCATTTCAAAAAATTTCCCTCAAACTATGTAACTTGGGCATCTTTTCTCCAAATAATACCAAGAAGACCCACAATACTTGTTTAATGATGAAACATCAAATATACCTTATTTAGATTCAGAACTGCCCTCTATTCTTCAGAATTAGGATGTGTACCATCACTTCATCCTTCTGAAACACTGTAGGAATCACAAGTTTTCTGAGCTTCAGTAGTCTGAAAAGTTCAATGAGGATGTTAGATTGAATGAACCCTTTTGGACATTCCTTCTATCATTCCTATGTTGAGCACCTAAAAATGCAAAGCTTCCCATACTCAGAAATTGTTTTCTGATAACAGAAACAACTTTCTTTGATTCCCATGCCTAATGTTTTGTTTAAATAAGCCTTCTGGGGCTCTTTCTACATTGTCACATTTTGTGGATTCTGAAAAGATCCATTAATTTTGATAATATGAACAAATGCATGTAATATCTCAAATGTATAAGATATTGACTGATGCAAGTTTTACCTATGTTCTCTAAGAAAAAGTAAATTATTTATAGTGGCACATGGTCTCATTCTTTTCAAATTCATTATATATTTTTCTTGTGACCTATCATAGGTGCTAAAGGATGATTATGAAAAAAGGTTCCTTATCCCAAATTGCATCATTGAAAATATGTAATTGTAAAAAGGACTTCCATTTAGAGCTTTTAACTTTCTATTCCAGGGATGATTATAATAGTATTCCCAGCTGTGAAGAAAATACATGTTTTTTTATGCCTTGCAATGGTGAGTATAATACCTTTAATTTCTTTTGCAAGTATTGTGAAATGTTATCTTAAGAATGTCAGTAACATACAACCATATCTTTAAAATTTTATTTAATTAATTAATTTAGAATATTTTTCCATGGTTATGTTTTTTCCCTCCCCTCTTCCCTACTCCTCCCATAGCCAATGCACAATTCAACTGGGTTTTACAAATATCATTGATCAAGACCTATTTCCATATTATTAATATTACATGCAACCATATTTAATGCAACCAAATCCTGGCCGACCTAAGACCAATACTGAAATGTATTTAAAATGGTATATTTGAGGAAATACTTTTCTATATAAATGATTCAAACTTTAGTTAGATACCAATAAGTAAGTGGAGTCAATGAGAACCATCCATGCACGGGAACTCGCAAAGGCCACTATCATCCATATAAGGAGAACCCATAACAAGTGCTATAAGGAGAGTTTCTAACATACGTTCTATATTCCATCCTAGTGACTCAAACTTCCAGCATCAGAGATCCCTTTTCCAATTCCACTTTTCATAGGCCATATTATCTAAGGTAAATGTCAGTTATTAATATGTAGATATGGTATGGCTTGATTAAGTAGATTTTTTTTGGTTTGGCCAAAGATAGTTACTATTATGATGCATGCCCCTGTATAAGAAGAGCACAAATATTTCACATTCCTTAGCATTTCTGACCAAAAATCAAGAGTTGTAGCTGTTCAGCCCTTTCCAGTGTAACTCGATCTGGCCACCAAACCTCCAATGGCCCAAATTACCAACAACCAAGCTTCCATCTGCTCCTTTCTTTTTCCCTTGGACTTGATGCATCAACCAAGAATACACTAAGCACAACTTTTAAGGTACAGTAAGTTTGGATTGATGTGACCTTTTTAGATTACTCAGAGAACTGTTATTTGTGTCATTGAATAAGTGGAAAGTTACCTGCTTAAAGGTAAAGCTTGTGCCCTTATTCATCTGTGCTTACTTAGTACACCTAGTGGAGTGGAGACGTGTTTGATTTAACACATTTAATAAGAATTGACGTTCATTTAGAGAAATTAAGCCTGAATTTCAAACAGGTGTCATGGAAAGTTTAGAATTTCAGACATTATTTCTTTAAGGAATATGTATGGTATTTCTTTATTACTCATAATAGTTGATGATACACATTTACCAAGGGTTATACAAACATGAGTATTCATTGGCATAAGCAACTTGCAGTCAGAAATTCTCCACTGATTCAGCAAGTTATCAGAAACCTTGTTCCCTCCATGGCTATTTATCATTTTAAATGAGGATTTACCTAATCATGATTAGTCTCCAATTTAGGAATATTAAAAAAAATGCAATGCAACATAAGAAGTCCACCTTATTCTCATAACACTTGATGGTAATAGTTGTTTCTTTATTCTTTAGAAAAACATTCCAAGCCAGCTCAACCTACATATCCTAATGGACAGAGAAGTCATCATCCAGGGTGAGCTTCCAATTCTACCCATACCTTTCTTAGAGTTATTTCAGTAGTGAGGACCTAGATAAGTTTTGAATATCTCCATTTTATAAAGTGGTACAATCCAAGAAAATCTCTCTTGGAAAGAATCTTTCTAAGCAATCTCAAAAACATGGCTCCAAGCAATGAGTGTTTAAACCTTACCGGGCACTACTATACAAATACCATTGGCATATATCAAGCAATACATTCTCTTTCATGTTTTTTTTAAGGGGATACTACAATGTTCATTTATTTTACAGAGTAGTCAAAAAGTAGGAGGCCTTGCCTACTATCAGTCACTCCAGGAAAACTAATTGCTCTGCTTTGAATTGTTTCCACGGTGTTTTGATTTCATTTAAATTTGTGAAGGCCACATATGTTACTAAATCTAGTATGTTAGGTCAACTCTGACTTGGAAAGAAAAGTGTATGAGATGATCAGAGATTGATTAGACTCCTAAACCAATTACATAATTAGGGATTAGATTGACCAGAGAGGACACATATAGACATGAATAATGAAGAGAGTTCATTGTGATTGCATAGATTGTGATAGAAGGAACTGAGTCTGATCAGGAAAATCCCTGTACAATATCAATTTTAGCACCTCACCAAATTCTATGACATCTATCTAGCACACAGCAATCAATGACTGATTTAGCAATCAAGCAGTAAATATATATGTCTGGGTCAGAAATACATTTGTTTTTATTTACCAAGATATTAACTCATTCTCCCTTGGTATTCGACTGAATCCCTACACTTCTCTGAATTCCATTTTCCCCGGAGTATAATGAGAGAGAGAATCAGAATAGATGGCCTCTTTCTCCCTGACCTCTCTTTGAAGTTCTAGCATATTATTCCCATTTTGTCTCGAAATCCAAAGCTCTCCATCAAAGAAGCCTTTGTGAGCATTTTCATGCTTTTGTTTTTGGCACTTTGATTAATCACAAATTCATCAACTTCTTTGGATGAATAAAAATCCCTTTTAGTTGTCCACACTCATAAAAACTCCTACTTTGAGTTCTCAAATGCCAAGAACACCCAGTAGCAGTCAAGATGTGTGAAATATACTTTGTACATGTAAATACTTCTTGGAGAGATAAGCACTGACTCTTCCCCAATAAAGTAGGTTCTTTTTCCAGGATCTTTACAGATTTAAAGAATTGTTTTTAGAAAAAAAATATTTTCCCCAAATTGCCAATTTGCCATTTTAAAATAAGGGTTTACATTTAATGTTTTACTCTTCCTATTTAAGGGAGGATGAAGGGAAGGAAGCTGAAGAGTCATCAGACAGCAGTGGTGAGTTTCTTCAGTTTCAGAATGACATGCTTTGAGGAACATCCCTTTAGGAATGCTGAACAAAAACTATGCTTGCAATGGAACATCCAAAGTCCACTCTATTCCCTTAATGCTAGAACCCTTCCTTCCACTTGACACAAGTTGTTGCCACTCATTCCAATTCCAATACACCACTCTGACCCCTGCCCCAATCTTTCACTGAACCATATTACCAAAAACCAAGCTTCTTCTTCCCTCCTTCCCTTCTCACAGGGACTTGGTGCCCAAGACTACACTGAATAATTCCTTTTCAGCTACACCATGGACTGAATTGATTTTTGTGGATTACTCAAAGAACTGTCATTTCTATCACTGAACAAGTAGAATGTTAGCTATTTTCCAGTTTGTTTCTTTATTCTTCTTTCCATAATTAATTCCCCCAGCAGAGAAGTTTTATACATGTTTCCTGCAGTGAGTTGAGTTCAATCGAGGAAATACACCCGAGTTTCAAATAGTTGATATTGAAACTTTCAGATTTCAGCCATTTTTACTCTGTCAATATTTATGCAATTGACATTACTTATATGAGCTGATGATAAATATTTTGAGAGTTCAAGGGATTCTTAAAACATATGTCTTCCATTAGTGTAAGGATTTCCAGATACATCTTTTTTCCATGGAATCAGAAACTCACTAGAAACTTCTTGCTTTAGAAAATTGTCTGACTCTTCAAAATTTATCCTTTTAAATGCTTTTTGGGCACACATTTATGCTCTGTATTTATAGATGAAGGAGGCATCTGGTTCACCGCACGAGTGACAACATCAACAAGTAATCATCATCCAGGGTGAGCTTCCATTTCACCCATACCTTTTTTTAGAATTACCTATGTAGTGAGGACCTAGACAGGTTTTGAATATATGCATTTTACAAAGTGGTACAATCCAGGAAAATATCTCTTAGAAACAATCTTTCTGAAGTAACTGTAAAAACATGTCTCCAACCAAATAGTGTTGAAACCTTACTGGGTACTGTTACACAAATACCATTGACATGATATCATTCTCTCATTTTTTTAAGGACTTATTACATTGTTCATTGATTTATGTACTGGCCAAATAGTAGAAGGCCTTGGATACCAACAGCCATTCCAGGGAATATAATTGATCTGCTCCGAGTTGTTTCTGCAGTGTTTTGATTTCAGTGAGAATGTTTGGAAGCCACATATGTTACTGAATCCATTGTATTAGGTCAACTGTGACTTGGGAAGGAAAGTATATGAGATAATTTGAGGTTTAATTTTACTTCTCAACCAGTACTTAACTAGAAGCTAGATTGTCCAGAGAGATTTACAGATATGGATGGAGTGAAGGGAATTCTGTGGAATTGCACTGATAGAAAGAGCTCTGCCAGATCAAGAAAATCCCTCTACTAATATAATTTGAGCACCATTTTGCCATTTTATATTCTAATGATAGCTATCTACCATATAGAGGGCTTCAGAGACTAATACAACATTTAAGTGGTTATACATATTGAGTTCAGAAACGCCTTTGTTTTTATTTATCAAGATGCTGACTCTTATTACCTCTATGAATTTGATCGAGTAATTCTACTTCTCCGAATTCCATTTTCCCAGGAATCCAATGAGAGAATATTACATTAGATGGCTTCTTTCTTTGACTTTTCTAAAAACCCTAGTATATTATGCCCATTCTGTATCTCTCAAACTCCAAAGCTCTTCCTTAGTAACAGAGGGGTACTTCACAGCAGAAAAACAAGCCTTTACATTGGTTCTCATATTTTTGTTTTGTAAGCTATATTTCATGGATTCATTCCAAGTTTGTTTACTTCTTTGGATTTCGAAAAATCCATGTTAGTGTTGTCCATAACCATAAAAGCTCCTACTTTGAATTTTCAGATTTTGAGAACACCCCTAGTAGAAGCCTAGACATATGAGATAAGTTAATAATAATATTTCTTGGAGATATAAATACCAACTCTTCTACAATAAAGGAAATTCCTCTTTCAGGATCCTTAGAATGATTTTTAGAAAAGACTTTCCCTCAAATTTCCAATTTGCAGTTTTAAAAAGAGAATATGTACTTAATGCTTTTACTCTTCCTACTTAAGGGAGACTGAAGGAAAGGGAGCGGAAGAGTCATCAGACAGTGGTGGTGAGTTACTTCAATTTCAGAATGACATGCTTTGAGGAACTCCCCTTATAGATGGAATAATACTCAATACTAGTTTGTCTCCAATTTAGGAATATTCAACAAAAACTATCAATACAATGGAACATTCAAAGTCCACCTTATTCTCTTAACACTATAGCTCTTCCTTGCAGTGGACACAAGAGTTGTTGCTACTCAATCCATTCCAAAATACTCACACCCCAACCCCAATCCTCCACTGAACCACATTACCAACAAACAAGTTTCCATTTCCCTCCTTCCCTTTTCACAGGGACTTGATGCCCAAGGTTCCACTGAATAACTCCTCTTCAGCTACACTATGGACTGAATTGATTTTTGTGGATTACTCTTAGAACTGTCATTTCTATCATTGAACAAGTAGAATGTTAGCTGCTTGATGGTAATAGTTTTCTTTATTCTTCTTTCCATAATTAATTCCCCCAGCAGAGAAGTTTTATACATGTTTCCTACAGTGATTTGAGTTCAATCAAGGAAATACACCAGAGTTCTAAACATTTGATGTTGAAACTTTCAGATTTCAGATTTCAGTTACTTTTACTTTGTCAATATTTATGCAATAACTTATTACTTATACGAGCTGATGATAAATATTTTGAGAGTTCAAGGGGTTCTTAAAACCAGTGTCTGCCATTAATGTAGGGAACCTCCAATTTCATCCTTTTCCATGGAATCAGAAACTCACCAGGAATCTATTGCTTTAGAAAATTAACTGACTTTTAAAAAAATTATCCCTTTAAATGCTTTTTGGGTACACATTTATACTCTGTATTTATAGATGAAGGGGGCATCTGGTTCACAGCACGAGTGACAACAACAAGTAATGATTATACAGGGTAAGCTTACACATCTATCCATACCTTTTTTGGAATTAGAACTATGTAGTGAGGACCTAGACAAGTTTTTAATATAACCATTTTACAAAGTGGTACAATCCAGGAAAATATCTCTTAGAATCTTTCTAAGTAATCTCAAAGATATGGCTCTAAGAAACTAGTGCTAAAACCTTACTGGGCACTGCTACACAAATACCATTGACCTATATTATTCAACACATTCTCTTGTATGCTTTTGTTTTTAAGGACTTATTACATTGTTCATTGATTATGTACTGACCAAATAGTAGAAGGTCTTTGCTATTCACAGCCATTCCAGGGAACCTAATTGTTTTGCTTTGAGTTATTTCTACAGTATTTTGATTTCATTGAGAATGTTTATGAGCCACTTATGTTACTGAATGCAGTGTATTAGACCAACAGTGACTTGGGAAGAAAAGTGTGTGAGATGATAGAGGTTTCATTTTATTCCTCAAACGGTTCCTAACTAGACACTAGTCTGACTAGAGTGCAGATGTATAGATATGGATAGTGAAGGGAATTTCATTGTGATTCCATTGATTGAAGGAATTATTCCTGATCAGTAAAGTCCCACTACCAATGCAGTTGGGCAATTTCTCACCAAATTCTAATAACAGCTTTCTAGCATATAGAGGGCTTCAGTGACTGATTTAGCATTCATTTGGCAACTATACTTATTCTATTCAGAAATGCCCTTGTTCTTATTTACCAAAATTTTGACTCCTATTACCCCTCTATATTGATTGAGTTATTTTACTTCTCTGAAATCCAGTTTTTCAGGAATATAATAAGAGACAAAATCAGAATAGAGGGTCTCTTTCTTTCTGACTTCTTTTCTAAAACCCTAGCATATTAATTATGCCCATTCTGTATCTCAAAATCCAAAGCTCAACCCCACTGTAACAGAGTGGGACTTCACAACAGAAAAACAAGTCTTTGTGTTTGTTTCCATGCTTTTGTTTTGTAAGTTGATATTTCTTGGATTGATTCTAAATTTGTCAACTTCTTTGGATTTCTTAAAATCCATGTGTGTTGCCCACACTCACAAAAGCTCCTACGTTGAGTTTTCAAATATGTCACCCCTAATGGCAGATTAGTCATGTGAGATATACATTGAATGTCTAAATTCTTGGAGAGTTAAGTACCTACTCTCCTACAATAAAGGGATTTCTCTTCCACTGTCCTTAGAATTTTAGAAAAGTCATTTCCCCAAATTGCCAATTTGCCCTTTTAAAATGAGGATTGACATTTAATGATTTTGCTCTTCCTATTTAAGGGAAGCTGAAGGAAAGGGCACTGAAGTCCCACTACACAATGCTGGTGAGTTTCTTCAATATCATAATGATATACTTTGAGGTACTCCCCTTATAGAATGATAATACCTAATCCTAGTTAGTCTCCAATTAAGGATGTTTAAGAAAAAAAATCAAAGTAATGAAACATCTAGAGTTTACCCTGTCCTCATAATGTCACAACCCTTCCTTTCAGTAGACACAATTTATCACTATTCAGTCCATTCATACACACCACTTAAACCTCCTCCACCCACCCAAATGAACCACAATTGAGCAATAACCAAACTTCCATTTCCTTACTTTCATTTTTACCAAGGATTTGGTGCCCAAGGTTATACTTTCTATAAGATGTTGGTCCAGGACAGAAGCCAGCTTCAATTGACTCTTACAGATGCCATTAGGACATTTTTAGTGTTTCACACATGAAATTATTCTTACTCCTAGACTCTATAAATGATGGGGGAAAAAATAACAGAAGGAGAATATTTTCTTTCTTCCGGTAAGTTCTTAATAACAAAAGTCTTGCTAAATAAAACAATTTTCTTCCTACTAGGTTTTGACAGTTTGGGTACTTGGAAAACCATACCATTTCCCCTCTTTCTCTTAAAGCCCCTTATTCATAGATTCATGAATATTCTATTTCATGTTTTAGCTCTCTCTTCCCCTCAGATTGTTTCCCTCCCTCCTTCTTTCTGTCTCTCCCTCTCTTGCTCTTTGTTTCTCTGTCTCTGTCTGTCTCTGTCTCTGTTTCTGTCTCTCTGTTTTTTCCTCCCCAATCTCTTGTCTTTTTTTTCTCCTCTTCCTTCCTCCTCCACACTCCCAAACACAGTCACACAAAAGCATTTTTAATATGCAGGTTTCACTATCTTATTTTTCTTAAATCTAGACCAGTGATGGGCAAACTACTGCCCGGGGGCCAGATGAAGCCCCCTGAAATATTCTATCCTGCTCAGAGACATTATTCCTAATCTGAGGAATACAATGAGTAGGATATAATACAATGAAACTTCAAAAGAGTTGCCTTAGAAACAGGCTGACATATGAGCATTTCCTTTCCTTTCCTTTGGCCCCCTCTTTAAAAAGTTGATTCATCACTGGTCTAGACAAATAATTAGATCTAAAGTTTATAACCAATTTTATTTTTTACATAGACTCAAGAATGCGCATTAAATAATAAATCTTATTAATTCACTTTGAATTTCAGATGTTTCCAGTGGATCTCTAAAAAACAGAAAAAAAGCACTAGAAGAGAAGTTGGTGGTATTGGTTGCCAAAAGGTATTTTCATATTTATTAATGGAATGTTAAAATTGTTTTTGCATTTTTTGGCTTTCATCAGCTTCATAGCCATTGAACAATCACATGGATTTTTGGAAAATAAGCAATTCCTTCTTATGAAACCCATACACACATTCCTATCATATCTGTGTGGAAATAATGTTGCTAGAAGTGTTTTAGATTCTTGGAGTTGTCAGTTTTAAAAGAATAGAAATAAACTGTGAATGACTGATCTATTACAACAATGAGGGAACCAAGACAATTTCAAGGAATTCATGATGAAAAATGCTATCCACCACCATAAAGGAACTGAGGGAGGCTGAATGCAGAGCAAAGCATAGCATTTTCCACTTTATTTCCTTCATGAGTTTTATCTTGTGTGATATGTGTTTACTTTCACACCATGATGAATATGGAACTAAGTACATGTATAACATACATCAGATTACTTGCCATCTTGGAGAGGAGAGTGGGGAAGAAGAGAGCAAGGGAGAGAGAGAAAAATTGGATTACAAAGTGTGAGAAAATAAATATCAAAAATTATTTCTACTTGTAAGCAGGAAAAATACAAAATATATCTATAAAATAGGAGCAATAACAGTACAAGTTCCAAATATCAAAAGACCACAACACAAATTCAAATATACACCCAGACACATACACACACCCTTCCCCAAATTTCACAGAGAAGCACGTTATATTCTCACTATAGCTTCATTCTGTGACATGTTCTTTATCTTCATTAAAAATCTTAAAGCTGTGAATTTTTGTATAATGCTTATTACTCAGTATCATTCTGCATCAGAATAGGAGGTACTTTATTTTTTTCTTATTTTTCCTCTGAACCAGGAATGAATCAAGAGAAAATGTTGCAGAAGTTACATCATCAAGAGGATTTTTTGTATATGGTTTAAAAATCTAAAAAGTAAAAAAAAAGTCATCATGAATTTAACATGAAAATTTTATCTTGTGTGTAGTTCATACTCTAATCAGTCAGTCAATATACATTTATTAAAGACCAAATATGTCCCATGCACTATGCTAAGTAATTGCTGGTCGTGTAAAGCAAGAAAAAAGATAGCCCTTATCCTAAAGAAGTTCACAATATTAATCTGAACACAACACACAGACAATGATGAATGAGCAGACTTTATTCAGGAAAAATGGTAACTAGTCCACTGAGGGGAGGCACTAGAATTAAGAGGCATTGGTGAACAGGTTTCCTGAAGGTGTGCTTTTAGCTAGGACTTGAAGGAAGCTAGGGAAGTCAGGTAGGAAGAAGAGATGAGGAGGGAAAGCATTGCAAGAAAGGATACAGCCAATCAAGAAAGCTCCACCCAGAGAAATGGATTATCTTGTTCAAAGACATTGCAGTTGTTGAGGCAAAAGAAAATGAAGCCCTTCACCATGGTGGGGTGGGCAATATCTCAGAGGAGAAGAGGCCATATTTGAGAGATGTTGCAAAGATCAAGTTGACTTGGCAACAGACCAGATTCTGGGTTGAGGTAGTAAGAATTTGAGGATGACATTGAGGTTATGATGAGGGGAGACTAGGAAGATGGTGGCACCCAGGATAATAATAGAGAAATCTAGAAGGTGGCAGTGATTAAAGATAATGAGTTCATTTTTATACATATTAAGTTGTAGGTGTTTACAGGACATCTGATACAGACATAGAGGTCAGAAAAGAGTTAGAACTAGATATATAGATGAGAATCATAAGCATTATTGAATTGAATCCATGGAAACTGATTAGATCACTAAGCTTAAAATAGAAGAGGGCCCAGAACAATGCCCTAAGGGACATGAAAAATTATTAAGTATGACCTAGATATGATTGATGGTGCAGCAGAAAGAGTGGTCAGATTGAAACAGAACCAAGGAGGAGTCGAGTCCTCAGTAAAGCAAGAGAGAATATAGAACAGAAAAGTTTGTCAAAGGCTTCAGAGAGATCAAGAATGATGAAGACTGAGAAAAAAGCCAATGGATTTAGTCAAGAAGAGATACCCGAGTTTAGAATAAGCAGGTTGGTTTAAATGAGATCAGAATCCAGACTATAGATAAGAATAGTGAAAAAAAAGAGGGAATGGAAGCAACTATAGCTTGTTCAAGGAGTTTAGACTCAAAAACCACACTAGATATGGGACCAAAGTTAGCAAAGATTAATAGTTTTGAGTTTTTTGAGGATGGGACATGGTTGTAGGCAGCAAGAAAGCAGCCAGTAGACCAGAAGATATTGAGGGCAAGGAGAGAAGAGATACTAGATGCCTGGGGAGGACTTTGGCAATCCTTGCTCACCTTTTTATGGGAGATGTGAGGAGCAAAGAGGGGACAGAGTGGCAGAAGGTATTCAAGTAAAGAGAGAAGAGGAAGCTCTCAGCAAATCAAGAGGAAATAAGGGCTCTCCATGTATATATTGGGTTTATTTTATAACCTGAACTTTGCTAAGGTTGTGAATTATTTCAATTATTTTAAAGTTTCTTTTCTAGGAGTCTTTGAAAATACTATCATATCACCTGTGAAACATTAGGTTTTTTTCACTGCCTATTCTAATTCTTTCAGTTTCCTTTTCTTCTCTTATTGCTATAATTAGCATTTTTAATGTAATACTGAATAATAGTGGTGATAAAGGGCATCCTTGCTTCACTCCTGATATTACTAAAAAGGCTTCCAGCTTGTCCCCATTACAAATAATGCCTACTGATGGGTAGATACACCTTAACATTTGAAGGAAATTTCTACACAGAAAAACCTTTTTCACTAGTTTACTCTCAAATAAATTATCATTATTCACCAAAAATAATGTGACCATACCCCTACTCTCTTGCTTGCTTCCTTGGTGAGAGATAGGGAGATAGGGGAAATTTCACTTCTTTTTGCCCGTTTGTTAATCCTATATGTATGTACGTGTATACACACATATGTATATATGTACACATACACATATAAATATGTATATATACTTATGTAAATATACTCTAAAGAAGAAAGCTTACTTTTACAGATGGGAGCATCTTAATCTCAGATATTCGGTGAGCATATCAGAGAACAGGATACTTCAAAGTTTGCTGAGGAAATTTGATGGCCAATAGTTCTTATTCTATGCTCTCTAGTGTTAATAGAAATGAGTCATGTAGTTTATCAAAACCTTTTTTCCTGCGTCTATTGAGATGATCATATGATTTCTGTTAGTTTTGTTACTGATGTGGTCAGTCGTCCTGATAGTTTCCCCAATATTGAATCAGCCCCACATTCCTAGTTTAAATCCCACCTCGTCATAGTGAATGATTTTTGTGGTGTATCACCATAATCTCCTTGCTAGTATTTGATTTAAAGTTTTTGTATCAATATTCATTAGGGAGATTTGTCTCTAGTTTTCTTTTTCCGATTTTCCTCTTCCTATTTTAGCTATCAAAACCCTATTTGTATCATAAAAGGAATTTTATAGGACCCCTTTGCCTTTTATTTCCAAGTAGTATTATAGTATTGGGATTCTTGCTTTAAATATTTGGTAGAATTCATTTTTGAATAATCTGGCTCTGGGGATTTTTTTCTAGGGGAGTTCATTGACAGCTTGTTCAATTTCTTTTTCCAACATGGAATTGTTTAAGTATCCTATTTTTTCTTCTAGTGGTCTGGGCAGGTTACATTTTGTAAATATTCATATTTGATTATATTTTAAGGAACACTGAAGAGATCTTTTTGAATCTTCTTGTTTACTTGAAAGTCATAACAGTAGGTGAAATTTTTATTTCCTTCTCCATTGTGCAATTTTACTTGGGGACTATATGTATGTAGGGGCAGCTGGGTGGCTCAGTGGATTGAGAGCCAGGCCTAGAGACTGGAGGTCCTAGATTCAAGTCCGGCCTTGGACACTTCCAGCTGTGTGACCTTGGGCAAGTCACTTGACCCCTATTGCCCACCCTTACCACTCCTGGGCTAAGGACGGTCCCTAGCCCGGATGAAAAAGGAGGAGGGTTGGGCGTGGGGCTAGCAACCCCACCCTGTAAAAACTACATCTGCTAAAGAAACTGCAACCTAAAGTAGGGGCAGCTGGGCTAGCTCAGTGGATTGAGAGCCAGGCCTAGAGACGAAAGGTCCTAGGTTCAAATCTGGGCTCAGACACTTCCCAGCTGGGTGACCCTGAGCGACCTATTGCCTACTGGTTGTGGCCCTATGCTCTTAGAATGGAGTCCCAGGATAAAAAAAAAAAATATGTATGTATATTCAGATGTCTAGAAAAAAAATATCTAAGTAGATCTACATATAGTCTGGATGTTTAAAGCAATTAGCCAATATCTTTCCTGAGTTTTGAGTAAACTATAATGTATTACCTCTTTATGAGAAATTCCATTTTTTGTTAATATCTGTAGATATATTTCTATACCAAAGTATGTCTAGCCTCCAGTAGAACATATGAGCAAGATTTTAGGACTCAGTAACTTTATTATTGCAACACTATGTAAGAAAAAATAATTTGGCCCTAATATGTGTTTGGTGAAAATGATTTTTCTGAGTCTTATTCTGGGTATAATTATTAAGAAGTACTTCTAAATCAATGATTGATAGTTCCAGCATTCCTTTGGGGTGGCATCTGTAAACTGCAGGTGGAATCCTGTCTGTCTCAAAGAAAAAGCTGGGAGAGTGACTTTGGCATGGACTAAGGTAGGACTCTCCTTACTTGATTTCATGGTATGACATTTTCTCTGGAATGAAAAATATTCCCTCTTAGCTCATTCTGAGTCTGGCTTACAGAATTATTATCTATATAACTCTTGCTTGGAATTGACATAAGTCTAGGGGACCATTTCTCCCTTATGATAGCCTTGCCCTTCTTTTTTCCCTTTTAAAGCAACTTTCTATAATCTAGACAAGTGATCAGTTTAAGATATTAACACAATATTAAATCTTTAATAGACCAAGGTGGAAACACACTTAAGTCACTAGTTTGTAAGAGCTAAACTATTCACCAAGAAATTATAGCCCTCCCCATACCCTAGGCCCAACTAAGTTGATAAGCAGGTCTTGTTACCTGCCAGTTGTTAATTACATATTAACATTATTAATAATTACATATTCATTTAAAAGGAAGTCCTTTAAATATCTCAGAATGGTAAAGGAACAACTAGACAATGTGAGAAAACATAAAACAAGGATATAAAATTAACTCTTTAGTCAGATTGAATGAGCAACATTTTCTAATGTATGTTGTTATAAATAAAAATTAATTTGGAGGCTTATTACTTGATTTATAAGCATTTATTAATAAAGAGAAATTAGTAAAAAAAAAAAGGGTTTCTAACTTTAGGTAAAAATCCGATCCCTTATTGCATCTGGTGCTCAGAGCCTTGGCTTATCACAGATCAAGAGCTCAGATAAGAGAACTCAGAGAGAGTTCAAGCCCAGTCTGGAAAAAAGAGACCTCCTCAGCTTCTCTCACTGGCTTTTCAAACCTATGTTCCTCACAGCCCAGGATCTTTCCATAGGCCAATGGCTTTCAAACATCATGCAACATTAGCCATGTGACTTTGATTCCTATGTCCTGCCATTAGGATGCATAGGATTGTGGTCTCCTAAATATTTTCTTCACACAATGTCAAAATAATTTTTGTGCAATTACTTATCTTAAAGAAACGTGCTTTATCTTTTGTTATCTGTAAGAGACATCTAATTCTACTTAATATTTGTTATAAGTCTAACATTTGTATATAGGATTTATTCTGTAATGCAAGTCCATCTTTTAAATGCCAACTCAAAATGACAGTAGTCAAAAACCATCAGCAAGATGGAGTCAGTCTTCTCACTGAATACCACTTGAAAGATAGGCAGAGAGACTCAAATTTCATGAAATAAGAGGGAACTGGAAATAAAATTGCACACAGAGGACTGCTGTCCAACCACCTTCCAATCTACTGCACCAGGTTCTGAGGCTGTGCAAAGGCCAACTTTGGGATCCCAGAACCCTGAATAAACCAATAGCAGAGCACCCCATGCCTCAGACCCAATCCTTGAAATCCTAAGCCCTGGCACAACCCTGCAGTAAGGCCCAAAAATCAGTAGCACTTGACTCTTTCAAGCCTAATCTGAAGTGAAGCCCTAGCCCCATCACAAAATAACACACAGGGCTGAATCATTCTGCAAGTCATCAGTAGAGAAGAATCAACAGCTTTCAGAACTCCCAGGTGACAGGCAAAAAAAAAAGGTTGTGAAAATAAGCAAAAAGCAAAAGAAACGCCTAACCATATAAAATTTCTATGGAGTCAAAGAGCAAAGCACAGAATAAAGAGGGAATGGTGAGATCCCAAGCAACCAGAATGCAAAACTTCAAAGAAAAATGAAAATTAGTCTGAAACACTAGAAAAATTACAAAAAGAATTGAAAATGGGAAGGAAATGGGGAAAAGAAATGAAAGTAATGCAAAAAAGATAATAACAGCTTGAAAAGCAATACTGGTCAACTGGAAAAAGAGGCAAAAAAATTCAGTGAAGAGAAGAGTTCCATGAAAATAGAATGGACCAAATGCAAAAGGATTAAAAGGTCATGGGAGAAATTAATTCTTTAAAAAATAGAATTGGGCAAATAGAAGCTAATGACTTGATGAGACATCGAGAAATAAAATCAAGAGAATTAAGAAATAGAAGAAAATATGTAATATCTCATTGATAAAACAACTGACCTAGAAAAGAGATCTAAGAGAGACAACTTAAGAATTATTTGACTACCTGAAAATCATGAAAAAAAAGCCAAGATATCATATTAAAAGAAATTATCAAAGAAAACTTCCCTGATATTCTTGAACATGAGACTAAACTAGAAATTGAAGGAATCCACAGATGACCTCCTGCAATAAATCCCCAAATGACAATTCTTAGGAACATTTTAGCCAAGTTCAAGAGCTCCCAGTCCAAGGATCAAATACTACAAGCAGCCAGAAATGAATAATTCAAATATCATGGAGTGCCATAGTAAGGATTATACAGGATTATATAGGATACTGCTTCCACCTTGAAGTACTGGAAGGCTTGGAATATAATATTCCAGAAGACAAGAGAACTGGGTTTACAACCAAGAATCACCTACTCATCAAAAATAATTATATTCTTTAAGGGGAAAGTATGGTCAATTAATAAAATAGAAGATTTCCAAGCTATGCTGAAAAAAGACCAGACATAAACAAAAAATGTGATGTCAAAATATAAAATTCAAGAGAAGCATACAAAGATAAATAAGAAAGAGAAAAAATAAAGAGTTTCAATAAGTTCAAATTATTTATGTTCCTGATGGAAAGAAGATATTTGCAACTCTCAAATTTTCTTGTCATTATTATAGTAGTTAGAAGAAGTATACCTAGAAAGAGGGTGTGGTAGTAAGTGGTTTAGGATAACATGCAAAAGAAAACAAACAAAGACGTAGGGCTGAGAAAGAGGATTTCACTCAAAGAAATGAGAAGTAAAATGGGATAAATTATATCATATAATGAGTGCTGGGGAGGAACTACTACATTGGAGGAGAGGATGAGGATGGTAATGAGTAGTACTTAAACTCTATTCTCATTGGATTTGTCTCAGAGAGGGAAGAGCAGCCACATACATTGGTGTTTCAAACCTCTTCTTACCCTAAAGAAAAGTAGAAGGGGAATAAGAAGGGTGGAGGTGAGAAGGGGGAAAATATATGGGAGGTGGAATGGAAGGAGTAATTAAAAGCAAAACACTGGTGTGGAGGGAAAGAGTAAAGGAGAAGGACAGGATTAAAAGAGGAAATCAAAATGGAGGGAAATACACAGGGAGGGAAAGAGTGAAAGGAGAAAGGACAGAATTAAAAGAGGAAATCAAGATGGAAGGGAATACACAGATGGTAATCATAACTGTGAATGTAAATGAGATGAACTCACTCAAAAAATGGAAGCAGATAGCAGAGCGGATTAAAAATCAGAATCCTACTATGTGTTGTTTATTAGAATCACATTTGAGTCAGGTAGACACACAGAGAGTAAAGATAAGAGGCTGGAGCAGTATCTGTTGGGCTTCAATTGAGACAAGAAAAGCAGGAGTAGCATCATGATCTCAGACAAAGCTAAAGCAAAAAAAGATCTGATTAAAAAGGATAATGAAGGTAATCATATCTAGTATAGTCAATGAAGTAATATTAGTACTTAACATATGTGCAGCAAATGGTGTAGCATCCAGATTTTCAAAGGAGGAGCTAAAAAAAATTAAGGAAGAAACAGACAGTAAAACTATATTAGTAGAGGAAATTCATCTTACCCTGTCAGAATTAGATAAATCTAACCAAAAAAAAAAAATAAAGAAGTAAGCAAAGTAAATGAAATTTTAGAAAAGTTAGATTTAATAGACATATGGAGAAAATTAAATAGGGATAAAAAGGAATATACTTTATTTTCAGTAGCATGTGGTACATGTATAAAAACTGATGATGTAGTTGTGTAAAAAATTTCATAACCAAATGCTGGAAGTCAGAAATAACAAACTCGTCTTTTTCAGTACATATAAAGAACAATCAATCCCAATACCATACAAAATATTTGGCAAAATAAACAAATAAGGAGTCCTACCAAACACTTTATGACAAAAAGATACCTAAGCCAGATACAAAAACAGAGCAAGAAAATTACAGAGTAATTTCCTTAATGAACACTGAAAAAATCTTAAATAAAATATTAGCAAAGATTCACTTTGACCAGGTGGAATTTATACCAGGACTGCAAGGCTAATTTAATATTAGGACAACTGTCACTGTAATTAACCAAATCAATAATGAAATTAACAGAAATTACATGATTATCTCAATAGATGCAGAAAAAACCTTTGACAAAATACAACATCCATTCCTATTGAAAATATTAGGACAGGAATAAAAGGTCCTTTCCTTAAAATACTAAGTAATATTTTTTAAACCATCAGTAAGTATCTGCAAGGAGGTAAGTTAGAAGCTTTCCCAAACAAATCAGGAGTGAGACAAGGATGCCTATTATTGCCACTATTAATTAACATTGTGCTAGAAATGCTAGCTTTAGCAATTAGAGAAAAAAAAGCAGACAATAAGGAAAGTGGATGATATAATGGTATAATTAAAGAATTCTAGAAAATCAGCTAAAGAACTAGTTGAAATAATAATGTTAGCAAAGCTGTATGATACAAAATAAACCCACATAAATCATCAGCATTTCTATATTAATAACAAAACTGAGCAGCAATAGCTAAAAAAGAGAAACTCCATTTAAAATCTCCACTGACAATATAAAATACTTGGAAACCTATTTGCCAAGACAAACACAAGTATTATATGAACACAATTGCAAAACACTTTTCACACAAATGAAATTAGATCTGAACAACTGAAAAATCATAAATTGTTCATAGGTAAAACAAGCTACTATAATAAAAATGACAATCCTACCTAAATTACTTATTCAGTGCCATACCAATCAAATTGCCACAAACTATTTTATAGATCTAAAAAAAATAGCAAAATTCATCTGGAAGAACAAAAGGTTAAAAAATATCCAGAAGAATAATGAAAAAAAAATATGAAGGATAGTAGTCTAGTGGTACTAGCTCTTAAACTGTATTAGAAAGCAGGAATCATCATATCAATTTGGCACTGGTTAAGAAATAGAAGGGTGAATCAGTGGAATAGATTAGGGGTAAATGACCTCAGCAACATAGTGTTTGATAAATTCAAAGATTCATCTTTTGGGATAAGAACTCACTATTTTACCAAAAACTGCTGGGAAAATTGGAAAATACTATGGAAGAAATTAATTTTAGATCAAGATACCTCACACTCTATCCCAATATAAGGTCAAAATGGATATATGATTTAAACATAGTGATATTATAAATAAATTACAGGAACATAGAATAGTTTACTTGCCAGATTTATGTTGAAGGGAAGAATTTATAACCAAACAAGAGACAGAGAACATTACAAAATATAAAGTGAATAATTTTGATTATATTAAAATAAAAAATCTTTTTATACAAACAAAACCAATATAACTAAGATTAGAAGGGAAACAACAAACTTGGGGGAGAAGGACTTCTCTGATAAGGGTCTCATTTCTCAATTAAGTCAAATTTATAAGAATCCAATTGATTCCTGAATTGATAAAGGGTCAAAGGATATGAAGAGGCAGTTTTCAGATAAAGAAATCAAAACTATCAATAATCATATGAAAAAATGTCCAAAATCCCTCTTGATTAGAGAAATGCAAATTAAAACAACTCTGAGCTACTATTTCACACTTGATCAGATTGGCTAATAAGACTATAAGGGAAAGTGATAAATGTTGGATGGAGGGAATGTGCCAAAATTGGGAGTTGTGAACTGATCCAACCATTCTGGAAGGCAATTTGGAATTATGTCCATAAGGCTATAAAAGAATGCATACCTTTTGATCCAGTGATACCACTACTAAGTCTGTATCCGAAAGAGATTTTAAAAATGGGAAAGGTTCTGTTTGTACAAAAATATTTATAGCTCTTCTTTTTGTGGTGGCAAGGATTTGGAAACTAAAGGGATGTCCCTCAACTAGGGAATGGTTGAACAAATTGTGATATATGATGGTGATGGAATATTACTGTGCGTTAAGGGAAGATGAACAGGATGATTTCAAAAAGAATTGGAAAGACCTACATGAACCAATACAGAGTGAAGTGAGGAGAACCAGGAGAATATTATACACAGTAACTGCAATATTGTGGAATGATTCAAAGTGATAAACCGCTACTAACAGTAATACAATGGTCCAGTATAATTCTAAGGGACTTATTGAAAAGAATGCTATCCACCTCTAGAGAAAGAACTGTTTGAGTATGAATACAGATGAAAACACATGATTTATCTCTTATTTATTTGGGTTTATGTTTTGGGGTTTTGGTTTTATGAATTATTCATTTACAAAAATGGATAATATGAAATACGTGTTGCAAAATTTTTTTTAACACAAGTCATTTTAGATAGAGTCAAATTCTCCAAGGCAGGTAATTATTTAAGTTTATTGGAAGAGGGTCAAATCCTCCAACAAAGCTGGACTCCTGATTAACATCAGAAGACTGAGAGCACTGAAAGAGACCTTTTATAACAAAGTAACAGTCAAGTTTTTCCATACAAGTACAAAAATAGTCATACCTTTCAAAGGAGGAAAACACATGGAAATGCTGTTCATTGGTTAGTTTAACTAGGAAACAACCCTTATTTGTCCATAGGTCAGGACAGCTAAGAAGTACCCCTTATTTGGTAAAAGTGATCTTTTGACCTTGGCCTAAGAATCACTTGATATCAGGGGGAGAATGACATTATCAGGGGGAGAATGACATTCTCTGGGCCCACTCCAAATAAGGATGGGTGGTGATGGATAGAATCCTATCTGGCTATGAAACTAAGGTCAAGACAATGATGCATACCTGATCACAAGTTAGGTGCATGATATATAAACTCCTAAAGGTGGGACTGACTCTAAAGCCCAAGTTAAAGCAGTTTTAGAATTTTACTAAAGTATAAATGAAAAGGTCTTCTAAAATCATCACTTAATACTAATTATCTTAGAATTATAATTATGATTCTCTGAAAACTATCACTAACATTAAGATCGAATCATTTATGGGGGGCAGGGGATAGGGACATTTTCTCACTCAAAACGTTTTGTGTGAAAATACATGTATAACTCAGATTTTATTGTTTGTCAGCCCTGGGTGTTCAAGGGAAGAAGAGAGGGAGACAATATGGATCATATAACTTTTGAAAACCTATTCAGGAATGTGTTATTAAAATAAAATTATTTTAAATGAATGTAATAATTTGTATTCTTTAGGAAATTATCATGATTAAAATAGTTATAAAATATTTCTTTTACAAAAAAGTTCTTGCATCTTACCTTAGGTAAATGGGAGGGGGAAAAGAGAAATGGTATCCTATGGACAGTGCTGCCAACATAAGCAGCCCTTCTTTGAAGGTGTATCCAACACTGTTTCCTGGTAGTTATTCTCTAAGTCCTCCACCACCACCACCACCACCACACCCACTCTTTACCATATCCTCATCAACTATTTACCTAAGAATGCAATTGATATAAAAAGTGCCAAGCTTTTGAGTGCAGAATGTAAAGTCTAACCTCTTATATAATTTAAGGGAACCTTTCTATCTAAACCCTGAGCATAAAAAGACAAGGAATTATATAGATTACTCCTATGAGATTTGGAATCACTATTAAATAAAAAAGAGAAAACTGATATAAGAATGGGTATATGGTTTTCCTTCTAGGTAGGGCATTGAAAGCATATATCTTTGTAACTTGAGTATAAAATATGGCATAATATGGACTAGTCCAGCCAAGAGTTCCTCCCCTATCCTCAATCTCAATCATCATTCTGTGTCTTTTACCATAAAATTCTATTCTTCTTCACCTTCTATATGCCCTACTTTTTTCCTCCTATGACTTGAAAATGACCATTTTTGCAGTGTCTGAACTTCATGTAGCAACTCATAATACACTTAATAAAACAATCCATACTTATAATTGACATTCTGATGGAGTCAACAAACAAGGATATACATGTATATACAAAATAAAGAGGGAAGTACAAAGTAATTGAATACAAGGTAGTTTGAAAGGGATGACGAACGTTTTCAAGAAGTTCAAGAAAAATTTTACATAGAGGCAGTGCTTGAACTGCATCTGGAACAAAGAATGAAAGACTATGAGGTGGAGATGCTGAGGGAAGGCATTGCAGGTATGGGGACATCCAATGAAATAGCCTAAAATATAGTAGGTGGAGCATTGTGTATAAAGAGTAGAAAGACTCTTGTCTATATTCTAAACTATTTGAGGTACAGTAATGTAAAATATATATAGTCGTTCTTTCCTAACTTAGCAGTTGCTAAATGATTCATCATTATTTGGAATATTAAAGAAAAAATGGCTTACTGACAAGCCTGGATCATGTGTTATTATAAAAATATTTGAAACAAAAGTATCAATAGGCAGAAGATATCAATAGCTTGAAAGTATGTTTCTGTACTGTTTTCCTAATTCATTCTTTTTAAAAGCAGATTAATAATAGGGCTGAGAAATGTTTCTTTTTTATTTTAATAAGTACTTATATCACCAAAAGACAGTTCTTCTTATTACATAAGTTTCCCAAAGAGAACTGCTATCCCACAAATTAGTGAAATGAAGTTGAGAGGGTAGATGTGAAAATGTGCTAAGTAGTAACCTTGACAAACAAAAATGCACTTATACTGTCAAATAATGGGCATGTGATTGTCATTAGAAAAAATAAAGATATGCACCTAATAATAAGAGCAGAGTTTTATATATGTTAAATTATTAAAATAATACATAAGTATTATAATAAATTATGGTGGCAGTGTGGCAGCCATGTCTGGGTCTGGTGACTTTAAAAGCTGGTACATATTTGTGGATCTATCAATCTCCAAATGCCTTCAGAGAGTTGCAAGCCAAGAGATTTTTCATGTTTTTCTGCTTTTTGCACCTGATAGCTGCCAGAGTTGTTCATTAATCCCAGCTCCAGCCTCACTTCCTTTTCTTCCCTGTCTTTGACAAAGTGATGACACAGGCATATTCATAGCCTTCCGTCTTTCTCTTCTCCACTTTCCAGTTTAGAAAACAACTATTTTATTGGAAAGGGCATGCTAACATATCCTCCTCTGACTCCACTTACCATTCTTGCAATTATCCAAAACATCCAAGCCATTATTTTACTGATACTGTGCTTTTTCCAGACTTACCCCCTCCTCTCCATGACCCTGCCAACCCACCCCCCAATGTCCAACCCAGTTTGTTTCCCTCTATTTGATTGTAAACTCTCAAGCGGGGGTCTAGGATTATCTTTGATTTTATATTTGCAACTCCAGAACTTAAAACAATATTTTGGCATGTAAAAGGGAATTCTTGGTTCTCTTTGAGTTCACACTTGTGAAAAGAGAGTCCTTTGTTCTCTTTGCCTAGTTGGAGTTAAAACTTTTGACAATAACTTAAGTACCCCTACTTAATACCTCACTAGATTGTGAGGACAAGATTAGCTCTCCTTTGTTTACCTTTTGATTGAATCAACACAAGTTTGAACTAGGTGGAGGAGTTCATAAACCACTTGAGTTCACACCTTACTTGATGCTAGGTGAGAAGCCAGCAAGATACTTGGAGAGTTCCACCTTTTCCCAAAAACTCAAACAGCCAGAAACTTAAAAGTTTACACACTCAGAAAGGTGTGAATCCAAAGGTAGCAACTCAGACAATTTGGAAACTGTGACTGGCCACCATAAAAAGGGGCAGGCCAGTAAACCACCATAAAATCCATGAAGATCCTTGAGCCTGGCAGTGTGGTGAAGGAGGCTAAAAGAGTGAACTCCAAGAAGAGAGTCACTCCAAGAAGGAAAGAGTGAACTCCAAGAAGAGAGTCACTCGAAGAAAGAAGTTGGCTTCAAGAAGAAGGTCGACTCAAAGAAGAAAGTAAGCCTCAGGAATCACCTTCTGCTCCAGCCATTGTCTTGGGTGAGTGGATAGCTGGTTTTCCCTTCTTCTCTTCTGGAGATAGTTTAATTCCGATTGAAAGTTAACAAGTCTTGGCTGACCCAAGTACTGGAACAATATTTAGTTAGATAGGTTAATGTCTTTCTACCCTTTTGTATTTCTCTACTTTCTAAATAAAAGATTTATAATTTTCATATATTTAGCCAAACTATTAATTTTAACACAGGCAGAATGGGCAGATGCAGTTATGTCCTTTTCATTCATTCTTTCACTAACAATTTTTTTAAATTATTGCCAAATCTTAGATCAGGACTTAAATCTTAAAGGATTTATTTCAACATGGGAACTCAAAATGACCGGGTCAGTGTTTATACCTTGGTATGATTATGTGGCCTCATAATGAACAGAGATGCGGTGGATATGGCCAAGCATCCCTATGATGTCCTTACCAATATTCCTCTATAAAATTATTTAATCTTTTCCATTGATGGTGCCATTATATGAGGAGTGATATTTGATTCACAGTTTTATGGTCTCTAGCCATGACACAGTTTGTTGTCCTTTCCTTCCCTCCAGTCTCAGTGCTCAGGTTACTGAACTTATTGTCCCTGCTCAGATCTGCTTACTTGAAGCTTGCAAAAAAGCAAATATTCAGGCTGTCTCACTCTATGTTTTTGGAGTCCATCTTTTTGTTGGGATGCTGTGGTTACAGTACAGGATTTAAAACTCCACTAGTAAAGTTATTTCTAATACCAACTTTATCAAAAACCTTTTAACTATTATCTCACTACTAATGACTACCCTAGCCATTGTCTACTCCTCTGTCCACAACAACAGCACCAATCCATTCTCCTGAGGGAACATCCAGGCTGATATGGCAGCTAAACTGACCATCTTGGGTGTCCCTATCTATGTGTTTGATTTTAAAGACAACTCACAGTGAAGATTTTTCCCTTCATCTTCTCTCTGCTGGCATCAATTCAATCTATTATGTTGTAGTGTGGTACAAGGAAAATTGGATTTCTGTGGTCTAAGTGATGTCAGAAGGAAGTCATTCTTCTCCTAGAGTTTCTATCACCAGATGTATCTTCTTGTTCATAAGTGGGATCTTAGCTTGTTCTAGGTATTCCCCGCTGTTGCAGCACATATTTGTTTTAACAATACAACTTGCCAAGTGCTTAACTAATGTGCTTTCTGTAACACTGCATTCAGTGGGGGCCCTTTCACATACACTCCATTTGAATATATGTAAATTGATTTTGTAAGCATGCCCAAAGCTGTGCATTATAGAATTTGTTTTGTAATTTTTGATCAGCTTACTCATTGGAATTATTATTCAGATCTAAGGCTATAGTCCTCTCTGTCAATAAAGTAAATTTTCAAAAACATTGTTCCCTGTTTTATCCCATCAGCTCATATTACTTCTGATTGAAGCTTTCATTTTACTGATACTGTGATTTCCCAGACCTAATCTAATCCCAGGATCACCCCTAAGTTTCATATCCTCTTACCATCCTTAAAGCTAAGGTTAGGTTAAACATTTGAACTAAGGATTTAAGACAATCATTGTAAAACTAGTTCTAAAATCCACCTAAAAAGGCCTAATGTTCTTCCCTAAGCCTTGTTCCTTCTGTGGAGTACACCAAGGTGGGAATTCCATATCTCTCCTTATGCAGTGTTGTTTGATTATCCTTCTTTTAAAGCAGTATATACACCCTTTCTGGGAGGAGACATATCCATTGGTTCTTATATATGAGAACTACAAAATAGAACAAACAAACTTCACAAGACAGAAGCTGCAGTACAGATTGAATCTTTGAACTGTTTACTACACAATTTCCAACCTGGTGATGAGGTCTACATCAAGAACTCTCAAACAATCACTTGAACTAAGCCTGTGTAGGCAGGCCCTTTTCAAACACTCTTCATCACCCCCTAATTGTGATCAAGATTAGAGAAGTGACTTTTGGATACTCTGCTCACACTTAAAACCTGCACCTAAGCACTGATACTTCTTGTACCAACAAGACATGATTGTCATAGGTTGTTATAATTGTTATCCCAAACAAACTTCCATTTAAGAGTAAATTTCTCTGAGAATATAAGAAGTCAGACACCCATAGGAGAATAGTTACTTTATTCCTTTGCCATTCATTTTTGGTTTTGTACTCTTTAGAGTTATGTGTAGAATTGGCAAAATAGAACCAGACCCATAAACAGCCTTTTTTGAAAAATTTAGAATATTTTCCCATGGTTACATGATTCATGATTTTTTCCTCCCCTCTTCCATCCCCCCCTCCTGGAGCTGACAAGCAGCTCCACTGGCTTATACATGTATCATTGTTCAAAACCTATTTGTTATTCATATTTGTAATACAGCGATATTTTAACATCAAAACCCGAATCATATCCCCATCAAACTACGTGATTGATTATATATTTTCTTTTGTGTTTCTCCCACAGTTATTTCTCTGGATATGGATAGTGTTCTTTCTCATAAGTTCCTGTGGATTGTCCTGGATCATTGCATTGCTGCTGGTAGAAAAGTATATTACATTCAATTGTACTATAATGTATCAGTCTCTATGTACAACATTCTTCTGGTTCTGTTCCTTTCATTCTGCATCTATTCCTGGAGGTTGTTCCAGTTCACACATAGAATTCCTCCTTTCAGAACCATAGTATTCCTTTCAGCACAATAGTATTTCATCACCAACAGATACCACAATTTGATCAGTCATTCCCCAATTGAGGAACACTCCCCTCATTTTCCAATTTTTTTGCCACCTCAAAGTGTGCAGCTATAAATATTTTTGTATAAGTATTTTTCCTTATCATCTCTTTGGAGTACAAACACAGCCGTGGTATGGCTACAGCCAGCCCTTTCCAACATTGTTTTCTCAATTCTAATACTATTACACATTGGTTTCTAAAGTCCAATTAACTAGGAAAGTCAGGGGACAAACATTACTCCTCCTGACGCAGGAAAATCATATAGCACGGGGAAATGGTTTCTGTTCATTCTGTCATGTTACTTTTCTGCTTTTTGTGTTTTTTTCCCCAAAAAAATCCTTTGTGGCTGCATTATGATTGTCTTTGCTATCTGTAGTGCAAGGATTTTGCATGCAATATTGGCTCAGGTATACCTGTCAGTTATCAGAATGGAATGTTGGCATGGCATGTGACAGGTGCCAGGTGCCAACCAGCAGTTGGGCTGTGGCTATAAAAAGCCCCTGCAAACCCAACTCTGGGTTCTGATTTCCCCTAACCTCACCCAGACAACTTGCTACCCCTGACCTTCTCCCTGGGGCCCCGGGTGGTGAAGGGAGAAGGGTGGTGGATCGTGGGTAGGAACTTAGGTTAGGATAGCCTAGTGGTTAGGACCATCTTCAAAATCAACCCAACAACATCTTTTGTGTAGCTAGTGGTTCAAATAATATCTGACCAGAGATTATTTACCTCTGGCTGAGGGCAGCCAGCCCTCAGCCTGCCAAGACATTCTAGGACCTTTGCCAGCACCAGTCAGTTGCCCATAGCAATAGCTTAATAACACCTTAGCCCTCTTACCTTGGTTTTCCCTTCCCCAGTTTCAAATAAATCCCTTAACCTTAATCTGAGAATCCTGCGATTATTCCAACAACATCGAGGCTAAGGAGACTCGGGAGAGGAGTTGGAGTTACTGTGGAGTTGAATCTGAGCCTCCATTGTTAGCCCAGGAAGTTAAGGTCTCCACTTCCTGCTGGGTTCTGCTCTCATCCAATAGGAAGGCAGTTACCTCAGCAGGGAGGGGCCACCTCACCTAACATCTTAAAGGAGCCACAGCTAGCAGTGAAGATACACTGGGCACCAAGCTATCAGGGTTTGAATTTATTCTTATACCAAGTTCATTCCCAGCTGAGGCTGCTCACCTTTGTCATCAGCTAACCCCAATCTCCTGCTAGACTGGTTACTGGCTCCCAGGCCCCTAGTGACTCCTTTACCATCCTACTCATCATAACATTTGGCGAGCACAGGCAGGCTAAAGTCCTACACAAACTAATACTAATTTATTATGTCTCTGGCTAGGATGGTGCTCATAATTACCAGCTTTTCTCTGCTCCTGTGGTTGTTGATGCAGGGAGCAATCGATTTCTGGTTCAAGGGGGTCCCACAATTCATCCACCATGTCCTTGAACTATACAATTTTTAAAGGTGGTGTGCTATAACACTGGCTGAATTCATATATTTCGTACCCATGGCTATGGCCATGGCCATAATTTTTTATGGTTTTTCAGTTTCTGATAGTCCTAAGAAAAGTAATCTCTCACTTATGGCTGCTTTTTGACTCCACTCCCACTTCAAAACCTGACTCAGTTTCCCTGGAACTTTTGGAACACATGAGGCTGTTGTTCCAAGTACTGAAACAGATTAGGGAGGGAAAGGAACTGGATGCTCATACAATTCTCCAGTTGGAGATTGTAGAGACTAAATACTTAGGCACAGCTGATAAAAATAAGGAAACACAATCTGTTAAGGACACCCAGAATCTAAAAAAGGAATTGGGCACTGAAACCACCGATTCTGTTCTCCCTATAGTTGATAGGACTATCTTGCAACCTGGGGAGGGTATTGTGCATGTGAAATCGTACAAGGCTTTCACCCCAAATGACCTGGAGGTACTCAGGAGGCACTTTCCCAAATTTTTCATCTCACCATCCAAAAGTATCACGCTATTCAATCCTAGCTTTGACGACGTGGAATTTCTTTTGGGGGAGTTTTATTCATCCTCTGATAAGGAAAAGTTCTTAGCTGAGACACACACAAACCCTAACCTCACTACTTGGCCCACGGTGCACCAGGATCTGGAATTAACATCTCATGAAAACATGAGATACCTGGTCCAATGCAGGATGGATTTGCTTGAAGCAATGCAGCTCTATGCAAAAAGGCCCAATTCATGGCAAAAATTCAAGAGGCTCAGGCATAACTACTCATCATAATATATCTTACCATAGACTATGTTACCCAGACATGGTAGAAATAGGGTAGGTCAAGATAGCCTAAACTGTGTAACTGATGGTGGTAAACCTACAACTCCCATACTTTCTAATTCTCAAGGCAAGAAGATCACAGTAAGTCACCTAATATTGGTCAGAAAGGTGGCATTCTATAGTGGCATAGCTTTGGTTCTGTTTTCAGCACAATATTTCTTTGGGAAAAGCAGAGAACTACTAGTTTCCTTTCAGAAACTCTCCAATTTCTTCAACCTCAGTGACCCCTATGAGAGAAGGACAACAGGAGCAGAGACTAAGAAAGGACTGGCCTCTACTTTTATCTTACAGTATCTTAATAGATCTCATTGATTTTGTTTAATGAGAGCCCTAATGTTATTACCTATGATCTCCTTGTTGTAAGATAAATTAATAAGATGTTTAAGATTAGTTATTTGGGAGGCTTAGCAAGCAGGGCTGGAGAATTCTAAATGGAATGGGGAAGCAGGAAGTTTTGTTTCTCTCTCTGAGATGGACTCCATGTTGGCTGGGGACAAGTTGTAACTGACCCCCTGGGAGACCTCAGAGAAGTGGAGCTTGTATCCTAATATCCTGGTATCCAGAAGGAAAAAATCATTTGCCTATGGGAAGTTTGGTTGAGACTATAAGACTTAACCAGAGTTGCTGGTCAGCTCAGGTTGGTATATCTCCCTGACTTACCCAATTGAAGGAATACTGGCTGAGGACCTGGGAGAGAGCTGAATCATCACTGGATTTTGACAGGACTCAGCAGTGAGGATCCCACTTTCATTCCTGATATTCATTGTGCTCTGCCCTGCTATAATCTAAAGTTTAGTGTAGATAAATTCATTCCCTGACTCTGAGGCTTGCCCATAGGCTGGTAGAATAGAACCCTTTTCCTTTCCTTCAAACTATAGTTCATTGAATTAAACTGCTGTTTATAAAACCTTTTGTCAGTCTACTCACTTACTCCCTGGCTAGGTGGATCCCATTCTAAATTGTATTTCCTCAATTTGTTAATCCCAGTCTATTGCCTTGTCTTGTCTCTTACTTACCCTTCCTCAGAACCCTGATAATATTTAAGTTAACCTCCAGTTTTCCCCGTAAGAGTTGGCACCCCAGATAACAGAGGAGAGCTAAGTTAAGTAGACAGGAAGTTCACTCTTGGACACATAGGGACAGACTGGAAGTATGGGTGTCTAAACATTCCATCTGAGCCTCTCAGTGGTTGGTTGGGGCTTAAACATTCTAACCCAGTCAATGCACACTACTCCCACCACCAACCCATTCATAAAACTCTCTGGAGTATTTTCACTGATCCAGAGTTACTTTTAAAGCTACAGGAAGGAGATATTGACTTTTTGCAGCCGTTTTTTTTTCTGATCATCCTTTTTGGTATTACAACAATAATAATGTTTAGGTAAAGAATAATGCTGTTATTAATACTCAGTCTAATAGGACACAGCCTACAAGATGCTAGGACTATTGGACTACAAATTTCATTGAAGACTCACATTAACCTTGATTGTTCAATTCCCTACACCAACAACCACAGTAATATTTCTAACAATGAAGAAAATTATTGTCAAATTACATTAATTTCCATACGAAACCCTTCTTAAGCCTCCAATTTTGAGGGCCAACCAGTTTCCAAGTCAAAGTAATTTTCTCCCAGGCCTCAAGGCATCTCACAGGGCTGGCTTTGTTAAGAGGTAGTGTAGAGAGACTTGCTCTCTATTTGTATGTAGGTAAGGAAAGTCAGCAAGCTCTAGCTATTGAATTTTGAAGCTATATGGTTGGGGAAGGCTGGTCCTGGCATTTCCCTTGTGAAACTCACCTCCCCTGTGATGAAGTAATGAGGAAGAAGTTATGGTCTCTAAGTCCACCTCCTCTTCTGAAATATCCACCAAAAGGGAATGTCAGGGTAAGTCCTAAGTTCAAGCTGTCAGGCCATTCAGAAAGAGGAGACAACTCCCTTTATAAGCAAAAGACAAAACTCACACTCTTTTTTTCCACTTAGGAGACCATGGTTGGTATTATTCTTTGTTAGCAGATATATGCATCTGTTAATAAACAATATTATTCCCAGAGAAATTACCTCATATTCTTTATTGGGTAAAAATCCAAATGCCAAAATAGTCTTGCTAAATTGTCTACTTCTAGGAACTCTAAGTTTTATACATTTCCTTCAAGTATTATCTATTCTTAAAAATCACAGAAGCAAAATTACAACAAAAGAGAATAATGAATCATTTTTATATGAAACTAAATCCAGGACAAGGAATGGATTAAAGTGAGATACAGGGGAACAAGCTCAATCCAGGTTGTTCTAGTCAGGGTCAAACTTTCTAAGTTAACTAATGTTGATGGAAGGATACATGTGAACACTGCCAATATGAAATGAAATGTGTGAAAATATAACTTGTCCCAAATAAGTAATTCACACATTACTATATACTGAATGAGATGAACTTGGAGGTCTTTGCATGGTCTGAAATTCTGGGATGTTTATGTTGTCACCATGGCAAAGCAGGGACTTTAATTCCAAGTTGAAATTATCACTGTCATGAAAAGGAAAGAATCAGAATTAGAGTAGGTATGCCAAGACTAGAATTCAGAGCTGTGAAATATCATCTGATGTTTGAGGTAGGTGGTGGAGGTATCCAAGATGACCAAGGTTGTGTCATATTTGTGATAAAATCCAGTGTCATGGTGGAGCTCATGACTTCCTTGGGATATCTAGAAGTTACAGACACTTCTGTCCTTCAGTACTGTTCCTATCTCATCCCTAGCCAGGAATCAACATAGAGGCCCCCCTAAAATCTGGAACACAAGAATTCTTGGATGATCAAAGATAATTCAAAGTGTATAGTATATATTAGTCCTAAGTTTCACTTAGAGGATCAAAGGACAGGTTGAACATGGCCAAGACACAATAACTACAAGACCTAATGCTGAGAAGTAGGTGATGGAGGAAGTCCCAAATAGTAGATACTTAGAATAAAGGGAAACTAATTTGTAGTGCTAGATAAATATTCACTTAATGTACTTTTAAAATCAACATATACATTTTCTAGTCCTTCAAAATATAGGATTACTTTAACTGGAATTAAGTATAGGAAAATACATGTGTCTTGAGATCATGTGAGTATCAGTTATTTTATTGTACAGTTTGTTATTTTATTGTACAGTTGGCTAAGTCAAATTACAAAAATACAATTATTTTGTTATATGAAAATCAATTATATTCCAGTATTTCCCTTCAATAGCACAATTAAATGCTTAAATTGCTATGAGTGCTTCTACATAGTTCATTTTTCAATTTCAAAGTGAAGTTAAATCAACTGTGAGAACTACCTAAGGAAAACAAAAGGAAAAAAATCAGAGGAATATATTATCTGTCTTCACTCTTAGGTACTGTACCTAAATATAGAAATTATGGCTCTATATTTCTTTAGCCTAGAAAACTTTGAAATTCAAATAGTTAAAGACTTCCTACCTATAAAACTAATCAGATGGCTTATAGACCATAGTGTCCATCCAAAAATGACATCCAGAACATTGCTTAAAAGGAAAAATCCATTATTCTCCCATTATGTTCATTGTTCTTTTGTAAAAGCCATTTGTACTCACAGGAGTTCATAGCAAAATATAAAAGGAAAAGGATCTCATTTTTGGGTGAGAAACCTTTCACTGATTCTAAGCAATATATTTTTGATTTTTAAAACATTCTTTTATTATTTTTTCCTTGTATGTGCAATACAGTATTTGAGTTTCTTCTTTCATTTTTGTACTTGAACACATTGTATTTTTCCCTAAATTTTTCTTTTTTTTTCTTTTTCTTTTTTTAATAGAATAATTGACTCTTTCTCCTTTTTCTAATTTCTTGTACTTAAAGTACATATTAATATTAATCCTTTTTTATTTTACAGTAATATAAGTTTAATATAAATATATAACTGTTGTAATATTAATGTATACCCACAAAGCCTTAGACTATGATAACCTGCCATTCTTGATAAATATTATGAGACTGTGATTAATGATTCTGATTCCAGGAGACAGGAACAACAGAGCCACCGTACAGTACAAAAAGTACAAGGTTTTGGAGACCGATCAATCCCAATGGGATTGATGAGAAACTGCACAGTGCCTAGGAGCACAAGGTCAAAAAGACCATACCAATCCAGGTAGGATTGATGGAACTTTCTAAAGCCAATACTGAAGGACTTGAACCTAGTGTTTGAGGTTTGGGGTTGCGGCTGTTCTGACAAGTGTTAGAGGCCAGACTTCCCCGAGTTACATCCTAGTAAAGTATCAAAGGTTGGTTGTCATTCTGGCTTCTCCCTGAAAGTGAAGGCAAATCAGACCAGGTAAAAACACTTCCCTTTCTCCCAAAAAATTTGGTCCTTTTCTTTCTCTTATCAGTGTGGCAACTTTCTGTAGTCATGGCTACTGAATGGGTAAGTGTATAATTACATAAATCACTTTAATTGAGCCTTGATTGAAGGACCTGTTATAAGTTTATTTTTTCCTTTACTTACATGTTTGCACATAAGACTTTGACATTTTATATCTCATCCACAAATTATTTTTTCTCTTTTATTTGGATTTGTTTATGTTTTTTTATCTCTTTTGATAATTGACTCATACACCCACATAACTCAGACATGTATCCTTAGCTGATCTGGTTGTTGGCCTTTACCCTCTTCAGCAGGGAATGTGTTATTAATTCTCTTCAGAGGAATATGTATGTATTATAATCTATAATGTAAAGTTTAAATTCTTTTGAGAATAATTTCAGAATAAGAAACTTGTTACCTCCCCAGAATCCAGACAATGAATCTGTTTGGAAAAGGCACCATGAAGATGGCTGAAGAATCTACACTCCATCAAGAAGATCCAGAATGAACTTTGGGGTGCAGTTGATTGAACTATGGGGAGTTGAATGCATTTGTTTTGAATGTACACTCTTATACCAAAGGGAACTGCCCCCTAATTGGTTCTTTGTCAATGCGCCTGGCAAAACATTGGTTTTTGCTTTCTCTCTCTTCCATTTCCCTCTTATCTCTAACTATTGTTGTTAGAAGACCTTTGGGGGTACAAGATGATTATGTAAAGTGATCACTTACGGAGACTAGGCACCCAATGATCATCAGGGTGGAACGTGTTATTGGAAGTTTTGGAGTCTCTGAACTATATATCCCATGAGGCCACTGGCTTCCTGTCTAATGTGATGACGTAGACAGGAGGATAAAATTGGGGTGGGGTGGGGGGGAGGGGCTGGACTTGCACTTTCTCTTTGTGATCCATTTACCATGGAGGAGGCAGGCAAGGCGCATGGTTTTTTAAACTGACTCAGCATGGCACATGGCTTCATTTTTCTAATGGCTACCAATAAATCTATAATATTTTTTAAACTATTCTTTTATATTAATTTTATTTCTTACATCATGCTTCTGTTCTTTGTGAATCAGGGAATATCCAAAATAGTTCTAATTACTTTTAAGTAATAACCAAAAAGGTGCAATCCAACAATGCCTTCATTACCAGATATACAAAGAATATGAAAGGTACAGAGGGGTCTTCAGGATATGGATTCTTTTCCATAACTCACTAGGATCCATTTTCTCTCCTTTCCCTCCAGAAGAGGAGGGCTAAGACTACTCAGTGTCTCATACCACATACTGGCCTAGCCTTGCTGGACAAATAATAGGTTCTTAGCCTGAACTTTGAGAGGTAGCTTTTCAATCAACTAATAATAGCATATATGGCAGGGATAAAACCTCTATTTTTCCAGACTTATTCCTTAATCTGCCTCAGAGGCAGCACCACTGCCTTCTCTTCAACCACCTGTGCCAAAGTAATGAGGAGCCTGGAATTTTTCCTAACTTTAAGTTGAGGCTGACTTTCTTAAAAAGAGAATTTGTTCACAGAGGTATCATTGTGTAGACAGTAACACAAAGTAAGTGTTTGCTTTGTAAAGTCCCTTTCAGAGCAACTAGATAAGATTCATAACTTACATATAGATACAAAGCCTAACCTGGAATAGCCTATATTTACCAAAATGTACTCAAGAGCACTTTAAAGGAACTCAGAAATAGTTTGTACTTTTAAAAAGATAAACAATTTTTTTTTTTCTGGCAATTGTGACACTTCGTATAAAACTTTTTTTAAAAAATTAAATAAAACGCAAAGGCAAATCAGTTTGGTCCTGACCAAATAATTAAGAAACTCTCTAACAAAGGGTTATCATAACTGACACCAAATATTAAAAATACGATTTCTTCACTATCACCAGCTCTAGTTACACTGCAACAGGCAGAACAATTCTTTCAAAAAACCTTTCTTGTTTTTCAAAAAAGATGACCAGAGGCCAATAGTAGTTCTGGATGACAAGTGGGGCTGAGCCGGTGGGGAAGCAGAGCTGACAGTTCTATCAGTGCCAGGCCAAGCCCTCATCTCCCCTCCATATGGGGTCAGAGGCATCCGCCTGCTGTCTTTGGGCGCCTCAGAGCTATGCGCCCCGGGCCAGAGGTGCCCCTTCCAGTCGGTTTGAGTCCACCTGGCCATTAGGTCTTTAAAGGTTCCTCCCTCCTTTCCTTTAGTTGTCTTCTCTCTCCTTCAGGAACAGCACCTAATCATTCATTCTCTGTCCCAAGTTCACGGTCCTCTCTCAAGGAGTCTAGTATCTCGGGAGGAAAAAAAAAAAGTGTTCGTCCTCTCCACCGGACACCATTCTTTCTTTCTCCCCATACTTGAAAAAACCAACCTGACACAAACCATTGAGGTCTCTATTTAAAAAGTGAGGATTCCAGTTCCTTGAACCCTAGAAGGAAAACTGCGGCCTAATTCCTCCCCAGGAACACCCTCAAAGCTCCACTCTGAGCTGCTGGACGAAAAGGATAGCCCTTCGAGGAGAGGCTAAAAGCCCAGAGACTGGGTTCCAAACCCAGGAGTGCACAGCTCTGAAGCCACTCCTCCCACAAAGTCACCTCTCCCAGTAGGGGACGCCAACCTCGTTTTTCCACTATCTCTCACCCAACTACGGGGCTGTCATTGCAAGAAGCTTGAGTTGTACTTTGCTCCACCTAGCTTGAAATCACAAAAAAGCAGTAGGTTCCTAAAGATTCTGGGCATCTCCCTTTAGACAGACCTCACCTACTCATGAGAGACTTCTAACACTTTGGGGCACTGAGGCTTAAGTCACTGGTGGGGTGGGTAGGTGGGCGAGTGTGAAGGAAGGTAAAGAGATCTGAGGATTTCACCCAGGGGAGTCGTTGGAGTCACATCAAGGTCGCTGTAATCACCTCAAGTTTCTATGCAGCACCCATCTGTCTCACCAGCTACTCTACAGGCAGGTAATTCTCAGATTCTTGACAGGATTACTTCCGGATTGCCCTAGGTCCTAGGCTTTCACTGGTGGAGAGATAGCTCCACCCCACTGAGAGGCAAGTAAAACTGAGCCCAGTACAGCTTGGCAATTTACAGATGTTTTGAGGTAAAAAAACAAACAAACAAAAAAAAACACCAAAACCAAAACTGCGTTCTGGAGTACAGAATGAAGGAAAAGAGAAGGAGGAATGCATAAGGCATCTTGGTTATGTTTCCTAGAATTTCGTGTCCACTACCTTCCTAGGACACAGGGAAATCACCTGACTGGGGGAGCAGCTTAAACTACGAAAAGAGGACAAAGCCTTCAGGGCAGAGGAGAATCAGGTTCCATTGCCCAGAGGAAAATGCCTTTGAAGTAAGCTGCAGAGCTGCCCAGTCACAGTGCATCAAATGCAGGAGCAAATCAAGAGTGACACACAGTGGCCAAGAAGGACAGGAAATTAGGAGAAGGCACTGTGTCTGGTCTGGCAGATGGGAAGGAAGAAGAAAGGAGAGTCCAAAATTCCCCGAGGTTGTTTTTGGGTTTTTACTTTCCCAACATTTTTTTTCCCCTGGGTAAGAAGGAGATGGGGGATATTTTAAATCAAGTAATTGGCACAACCGATGGGATCATTTTTCTAAGTATAGTTATTTAGATATTTGGTTCGAATTCGAATGTTGCTATACTTGTTTGTGGTCAAATTCTCCAAGAGAATAGTTCCTTTAAGTCTGATAGGGAATATGGAGAACCTACTTGGGGACATATTGGCCTGTTGAAAATTTACCCAGTCTGCTTTGGGGAGGGGAATACTGTTCTGGTGTCAAAAGATCTAAACTTTATTGTCGTCCAACCTCCAAATTTTACATACAAGTGAACTTAGGGTGGCTAGGTGGCATGGTGGATGGAGCAGAGGATGGAAATCACGGAGATTCATCTCCCAGAGTTCAAATCTGGGATCAAGTGCTTATTAGCTGTGTTACCCTGGGCAGCCACCTAACTTTCTTTGCCACAGTTTCCTCATCTTTATAATGAGGTGAAAAAAGAATGGCAAATTACTCTTTGCCTAGAAAACCCCTAATGGGATCAGGATGAGTCAAACACCAATGAACTACAATAAAATCACTACAAAGTAGGCTGAGGCTTAGAGACATTAAATGGACTTGGTCAGAACCCTTCAGAGTACTAAATAGGAGTTCTTTTATTCTCTGCCTAATTTTGACAGTAAGCAGATTTCATCGAAATTCTACTTTCTCTGACCCCCCACAACTCCCTAAGTGTTAATAGTGGGTGTGTATGTGCATAAGAAAGGTCAAGAGATAAGACATAAGAAAAGACTGAGATTTTCCGTTTTTTTATGATGGAGGGAGGGCTAGTACTCTTCTTTAACAAATGAGTAATATTAGATCTAGAAATTTATTTTTTAACTTTTAAAATATACTTATTTTTAATAACTACTTTTTTAACAATTTGAATTCCATATTTTCTTCCTCTACCACTCATTGAGAAGGCAAGCAATGTGTGATATCAATTATACTTGTGAAACTATGCAAGATATTTCCATATTAACTTTTTTTAAAGCAATAAAAATTAAGGAAATGAGAAAATCATTCTTCAATTTGCACTCAGTTCATCAGTTCTTTCCCTCAAGGTGGTTAGCATTTTTTCATCATGAGTCCTTTGGAACTATCTTGGATCATTGAATTGACTGGAATAGCTAGAACTTTCACAGTTGATCAACATTGTATTACTCTGTGCTCAATTATCTCTTGGCTCTTCTCACTTCATTTTGTATCAGTTCATATAGACCTTGACATGTTTTTTCTTGGAACCACAGAAGTTGGTCTTCTTGGGAAGGATCTCTAATACAATGGTGGAGTCTACTTAAGACAAAAAGAGTACTTAGCATTTGCTTAGCCCCACCTAACTGGGATTATCATTTACCTTAGAGTCTATGTTATGTAGAGATGGCTGCAGTTTTGGCCAGCCAGCCTAGGATTTTTACTCTAGAACCTAGTGGGGAAGGGATATAAATATGGCCAGTATGATCAATAGGGCAGTTGTTACTTTGGGGTGCTCTGGGGTCTTGCTGTATGGGATTTGGCAGACTTGTGCCACATTTTGGCTTATCACAGTTCCCCAATTTTTCAAAAGGGTGATAGAGATCTATGACAGTTACCTTTGGCTAACTATAACAGTAGGTGATGCTTTAGCTTATGTACCATCAGGGATAGCCATGACTGCAACTTGCTATGGGACCCTAATGATTTTGAGGAAGGTACTGGCTTTCGCATTTGGAAAGGCTGAAATTACTAACCCAGTTGTAGAACAAATGTTAGAATACATGAAGATATTGATAGAGATAAACAAACAGATCAGAGAAGGTAAGTAATTAGATGCCAAGACAATTATGCAATTGGAAATAATAGAGAATACAGTCACAATGAAGAAGTGGGGTGAGATAAAGCAACAGATTAAAAATGAAAGCCCAGAACAACAAGAAGTTGCAGGGGCAGAGGCAACTCCTGTAACTATCATTCCAATAACAGATAGGACAATTGTGCAACCAGATGCTGGAATCATTCATGTCAAGGGCTACAAACCTTTTACTGGGGGGGATCTAGAAATTTTAAAAAGGAGGTTCCCCCAGTTTTTTGTAAATCCACACAAGGTGATCAAGGAATTTAAAAGGGCAGTCAGGCTTTACAATCCGAATTTCGAGGACATAGAACTCCTGTTATCAGAATTGTTTACCCCTAGCAAGAAGGGGAAGTTTATCACTGAAAGGAGGAGCAATCCCAATCTTGCATCTTGGCCAGAACATCATCAAGATCTGAAGCTTTCATCCCATGCCAATATGTCATACCTTAGGAGATGCAGGGATTCCATGCAGCCATCTCTACATAACAGTCTATTATTCAGTCTGAAACTGGCAGAATCTGTGAGGTCCCTAGAGGCAAACTCTCATGGGACAAAAGGACAAACTTGGGGTCTCCATCTTACAAGCTAACCCTAAAACTTGAGATTCTCTTAGATTCCATGTTGACACCCTCAATTTCCAATTCTTTGCCACCTAAAAGGACTGCTGTGAATATTTTTGGACTTAGGGGTCCTTTTCCTTTTTATTTGATCTCTTTAGGATACAGATGGAGTAGTCATATTGCATTTAAACTTTCTTATTGTAGACGATGGTGCATGTGTTCTAAGTCATTTATAAATCCCAAGAAGACCAACAACAACAACAACAAAAAACCAGAAGGTGAAAAAAATTATCTCGCAAGGTTTAGGTGATGGTGATCATTATGAATGGGTGAGCTTCTACTTTAAACTCTAAAATACTTTAGAACTAAATCATTACAGAAGCCTAAATTATACAGCCTATATTATCATTTTAAAGTGTATAGATACATAATACAAAAAATAAAAATGAAACAGAAGCAAAAACAAAATCTGAAGTAAAATAACTGCAAATATATTTTAAAACCCCAAAATATTAGACAATACATACTTATCATTAAAATGGATTGGTCATCACTACAAAGATAATAATTGATATATCTATCCCATTTATTAAAGGCTCCTTCAAAATGGGCCTCTATTTCCCTATTGAATCTTTATAAGGCCTTTCCATGGATTCAAACTGTTCTGATTCATTATTTTCAAAGTATTTTGAGTATTGAATACAAATCTATCAGAGCAATGTAGCTCCATTCAGTGTTTAAGTCAAATTTGCCTTGGTTTGGAAGGCTTAGGAGATGAATGGGCTAATCTTATGTTCCTGAATCAGTACTTAATTCAAGAAATATCTCAACCCAAATGGTGTTACTGCTACAACACCTTTTCTAAGCATTCACTTTAATTAAGGGTTCCATATAAATTCCAATAGATTGAAAAATATTTCACATAATCTGGACTATAAGAATATTTAAACATTATACACAAGAGACATGGATTGGTTTTTATGTGTTCATGTTCAGGAAACATTCTGAACCCATTCAAAGAAAATAACTACTTCCTAAGTTTGCACTTGAAGTCAGACATTGAAATAAGAAAGAAAAAAATAAACTCTGGGCTTTTGAAGGATAGCTTCTATTCTCTAACTCTATATTTGAGACATAATTTTATCCCAGTTTTCTTGACCTGAGAAGAAATTCTTCCAGAATTGTTGCTTCTCTCATCTTTTTAATCCTTTTCCTATTCACTAAGGCTGATATGATGTATATTCCAGGATCTCCATGCAGAGAAGTTACTGAATATTTCTTTAACAAGAGGCTCCCTTTAATTAGTAGAAAAGTTGTCCTATAAAATCTAATTGATTTGACAATTCAGGATATTTCTCATCACCAGTATCATTGTTTTAGAGATTAAGAGGCATAATAGGGTATCAGTGAAAGAATCTTGTAATGGGGAACATTCTTCCACCAATTCACCCACTCAATCATACTTCAGAGGATTATTGCCTTTGGAAAATTGTCTTATATTTCTTATTGCTCTAAATGATTTCAAGATTCACATTTATATTCTCTATTATATATTTTATTGGAAAAAATGAAGAGGAAAAACAGTGAGAGTTTGAAGCAGATATTAAAGATCAAGGCACAAGGGATTCCAAGTAGTAGGGAGCAGCTAATTTAGCTCACAAATGCATATTAGCTTTGTACTGAGGATCAAGGGGCAAATTATAAGACCATCTTAAATAGCGCCTAGAGGTATAACTCCTCCTCCATCCCCCCAAAAATCTTAAGGGTGAATATTTCTGTAAAAGATTTTTTGAAATCACTTTAAGCCAGAGGCACCATTATAATAGTAGCCTTTAAAGTGCTGTTGGCCCAGCTACTGGGACTGAAGAGGAACATCATATCCAAACCATTCAATTTCTTAATAGATCTGACCCATTCAATTTTTTAGTGATCTATTCAAAAGAGACTTTTTATATGCTGATCAATTAGTTAAAAGACTCCAAAGAACCTCACTGTTTTGGTTAGAGTTGATTCAAAAGGCTTAGAGTTCAATGATATAGACTGTAGAGATTGAATGATTTCTGTCTCATGATGAAAGGCTAATGAGAATCTGGCTTTTGTGGTGCTCTGAAAACAATATATAACTAAAATTTAAACAGAGCACATAGGCAGCAGCTTTAACTGTTATAACATCTGAATATGAGAGAGAATTTAGTCCAATAAACCCATTCAGGATTGTCTCCACTCTTGTCATCATATTCTTATTTGTACCTCCATCAGGGTTGTGACTACATGCCCTTTCCATTGATTCCAGGCTTAGAAGGCACTTAAGACTTCTGAAGCATAAGATTCTGTTTAAAGAGGAGAGAATTAGCACCCCATGTCCCATCCCACAACATATGTATATAGTCTATTGGCAATTTCAGGATTTTTCTCATCATAAGGACCATTGTTTTAGAAAAGAATTCAATCTCTTTGAGTTCTTCAGCCTTTAGGAGAGTGTGAGGAAGGATATGAGTATTGTCCTATTTGTCTCCTGAAAACAATGACAGCCAGAAAAAAGGGAAGGATACATTTGAAATAGTCAACTTTTAGAAAGAAAAGGAAGCTTAGAAAGAGGATGAAGAATGAAATTGTACTGAATTCAATCAGGAATTCCCAGACTGGAAAACTCATTTTACTTTCAATAAACCTGAAGTTTGAGCATCTTCTTGCCACTTTCTACTGACAGATGCCTAAAGCAGCACAGATAGTTTCAAATCATGAGTTAGATATTCAGTGTTTCAGAAGTAAATATATATATATTGGAACCTGGAATGTGCACTGTTCTTTTTGAGACTCAGATAGGCACTTCCTTAATGTCTGTGTGAATCTGGAGGTCATCATGAACTTTGCTGCTGGGCTTCAGTTGTCTTCAGGAGATTGATAACAGTGCCAGATGCAATGGATTCTTTCTGGCATCCTTTGTAATTCTAGCAAATTGTTTCCATGTTTATATCTTTACTACATAGCAGCAGAAACAGCCTCTTTCATTGGTTCCCATGATTTTTATTGATGGTAGACAGGCCTTCTTGGGCTAGCTCTACACTGTCAAGACCTGTGGATTGCTAAAAATCTCAATTTGTTTTGGCAATATTCATAAGCTAATGTGATATCTCAAATATATAGAACTGTGTTGACGAAGACATAGCACACCTGCAAAGCCAGCACTCCGGGCATTGCTCCATTCCCCATCTTCCCAGCTCCTGAGGACATTTTTTGCATGCCCCACCCCTCTGTCCAGCTGTCCAAAGCAAGCACTTCCTCCCTCAGCTCTTTCTTAGGTAATGTGGGGGCTCACTGACAGCTTGAATTTGCCCTCTGGGCACTCCAACTTGTTAAAGGTTTGACTATATTGGTACAGAGCATCTATCTACAAAAGGAGGTTATTATATAGGCTGTATGGTAAGAAAATGAAAATTATTTATGGAGCCATAAGGTCTGACACTACCCAAATGAACTGTATTCCTTTTTTAGGGGCCATCCAAAATTGACCAAAGTTAATTAGAAAAAGTTCCTTATTTCAAATAACATTTTTGCAGATTTGTCATTTTAATACTGGGATTGATACTTAGACATGCTGTCTTTTTGTTCAGTCAGAAATCTGTGGAGAAATTGTAGAACAGATCGTGAGGTCCTCTTTGCCTCCCACTTGTGATTTTATTAAATTTATTTTCCTACTTCACAACTTTCATAAAGACACTTGAGCAATTTGAGACAACCATATTTTAGGGAAACAAATTCTTGCCAAGATTAGTTTAATCTAGAAAAAAAGTTTTTAAAATGACATGTTTTAAGGATCTTCTGTGTAAATGAATAATACATATATTGAGTTAGAAGCTAATCTGGGAATCACCCTGAAGAAGGGACTGATTAGATCAATTTGTTCTAATAGCAATGAAAGTAGATGAAGCAGATGCTTCTAAGTAGAGCACTTAGAGCTTAGTTAGACACCAAAGTCATGCACTGCATCCAGAGACATAGTCATCTTGACATTTGTCTTGCCACTTGATTTCCATGACTCGGAAAGAGTGTGTGATGCCAACAACTTTGTGCAATTCTATCTCACTTAAATCCAATTCATGCACAAGTAATACCTCACCTGGGTTGGCATTGGTCCTCTTCAAAAATGAAATATGAACAACAACAAAAACTTGTGAGTATTCATAAGAAAGATCCATGTACTGGAACATGAAAGGCTAACCTTGGCCATATCAGGAAAATTTATCTTAATTATTCCAGAGGTGCCATTATGTGATCCCTGATTCACACCAGTATTCCAAACTACCTGATACCAAATTCAGAGGTACCTTTTGCAATCTTCCTTTCTTTAGGCAGTAAAGTCTAAGGAAACTCTAAATAACTATATTAAGGAATAGGATAGTTTAGGAAAACATTTGTAGATCAACCAGAGTAACTTATTTAAAGTATTTTAAGAGTAGAGTATAAGTTGCTTGAGGCTGAGATAAAGGCTGAGACCTGTCTCTTCTCTGATTTTCTAGCATCTCTGACCATAATCATAGCTTAATCAATATCTACTACTGGTTACAAACAGACAGGTTTTTGGTTTTAACCCACTCTGACAATGAGATTAAATGTAATTGGCTTATACTTATGATAATTAATGAATACTCTTTCTTTATTACTGGTTTTGGTCTTTCAGTAAGTCACTGAATTCCAAGAATGGAAAATTCTTCCATTAATTCATCCACTACATTACATTTCCAATATCTATTTCTTTAAGAGATACAGCCCAATGTTTCATTTTTCTCTCATTGATTTTGTAGATCACTTTTAAACTCTTTTTCATTGTAGATGCTGGCTCTGCTAATATAACTGTCATAGTCCAAGATGGCATAAAAAATGAAAGTATGGATGATGAAGTTAAAGAAATTTTGCAGGAAGACACAGAGGTTTAATATGAATGATGAATTTTTACTTTACCCTATAAATTGATTAGAATTAACTTTGTATGTCATATACATACTACATACTGCATAAGACCATTTCAAACAGTTTATACAGGTATTATGTCAAAAAATCAAAATAGTAATTGCACATAATTGCTAACCCATTCCATTTTTTAAAAAGGTTTTCAAAATAACCTTTTACTTTTATGTTGATCAGTTTTAAGATCTTTCTTACTATTAGTCACTCTATGGGACTTAAATATTCTGAGCCAAGTTATTTCTTTTTTTTAATTAAATTAAAATTTCCCCCAATTACATGTCCAAACAGTTTCCAACATTTTTCAAAGAATATTAGTCTCTATTTCTCTCCTTCCCTCTCCCCAAACTCCCCCATCTTGAGGTGGTGAGTAGTTTTATATAGATTTTACATGTGCAATCATATAAAACATTTTTTCCATATTAGTTTTTTTTGGGGGGGGGGAGGAAACTCAAATAGAAAAAAAATTAGAAACTGAAAAAAAATTTGCTTTGGTCTGGATTCAGACTCAATTCTTTTCTGGAAGTAAATGACATTTTTTATCATGAGCCCTTTGGTATAGTTTTGGCACATTGCAGAGAGAAGCTGTTATTCACGGCTATTCATTGTACAATATTCCTGATACTGTATATAATGTTCTTCTAGTTCTGCTTATTTCTATCTGCTCCAGTTCATGTCTTTCCAGGTTTTTTGTTTTAACTCTTTCTGCTTGTCATTTCTTATAGCATAGTAGTATTTTATAACAATTACATTGTTATAGAAGTCTTGTTAGTAAGGAAGGGCACAGGTGGGCTCGAATTCCAGAGCTCCAGAAAGCCTTTTTGATGGTCCAGGGCCAATGGAGGTTTTGTCCAAGGATCTGGATTCCTTAGTTTAATCTTTAAGACACAGCTATGATGAGGTCCAGAAAACCAGGCCTCTGTACAGGATAGACGGTGCTTAATGATAGGTATCCAGCAGAGTGACGGACTAGTGGTCGAACTCCGAAATGAACTTCATTCCATTGCTCAGACCTAACCTTTCCAGTGGGACTGGCTTCCAAGGCTTCTTGCAGGCTCAGTCTCCTCATCTGTGTGGGCTAGCAGTCAAGGCCTATAACAACATCAGGGAGATGCTGTGGACCTATATTGGTTTTAGCCCAGCGGTTGTGTCACAGTGGATTTTTGTCCTAGTATCCAAGCCTAGGTGTCAGCACTTGAGGTCTTAATACTGACAATGGACTTATGACCTGGTTACTTAGAACTGGTATAACCTCAGTTTAATGGTTAAGGGTTAGTGCCAAGTGCAATGAAAACAATGGCTCTTAAGTGTCCCTCACATTGTAACCAGGACCTTGCCTCTTAGAGCTTACTTTATCCGGTTAGTAACTCTGAAAAGTGGTAAGATGGATTGGGCTTAGCTTTCTATTTATTGGTCAGTTCTTCTTTGGCCCATTCTCTCGGGTATGGTCTTTATCTTGACCTGGTTTGGGGAACACGGTGATGGCACAGCTGTGACTGTCAATCCAGATTTGTGGCAGAAAAATGGTTGCCAGAAGACAGGGTAGAATGTGATCCCTCCCAAGCTTTAACCTTGATACATTCCTCCAGATTGAATGTTTTCAAATCAGGACACAAGATAGCTTGGTGAAATCACTGTATGACTGTAGCCCAAGACCAGAGGTTGCTGCACTGCTACAAACAGGCAGCTGGAGGCTTGGCCCAGCATCTCTCACCTGATGAAATAAACTTTAGTCTGGTGATTTGGTCTTCTTAGGCCAGCAGTGACCCCACTCTGAGATTAAGGGTGTATTAAGGAGTTGTTTACAGTTGAGACTTATAGTCTTCACATATAACAGCTTTAGTCTTGACATGAGAACAATGCCTGGAGAGGTACGCCTGAGATATCTGCCTGGTATTTGTGTGGCAGAGATGTTTCAGCAATACTTTTTTTAATCAGATAAGTCATAATCCATTTTTTATACTTTGCCTTATTCCTGCTCAGAGTGAGAGTTAAGTAGGTTCCAGTCCCATTTTTGATACATATTGGTGGTGGGAATCCAGGTAAGTCATTCAATGACTAATTTAATGTCATTTAATCTCTCAGTGCCCCAAGGAACTCTCTAAGAGTAGAAATTGCAGAAGAGGTACCAAGCTGCATTGGTAAAAGGAGTTGCCTTGCTGGGAGCTCAGTACACAAATTAAAAGCCAAGGTCCAGGCAAAAAGGTTGCCTGAGGGTATACACTACCCAGTGGAAGCCAGATGTTGAAATAACAGTGAGAGAACAAAGCGATTTAGTAAGGAAGAGCTTTCACTGCAAAGGACCGGTATCAATCCTGACTTGACCTGGTGACAAAAGCCTTTGAGAAGGACCTGGACCAAGGTTGCTGCTGATGAAGAGACCACAAGATCCAAAAAATGATTGTACATTCCAAAACAATTCCATTGTTGCCTTTAGGAATAGGGAGAAGGGTTTGAACAAAATAATACCTGACACTGACCAAGCACCTGAAGAGGAGGAAGAACATGAATTTGGTAAGTTTGGGGTAAATATTTCACATGGGAAAACTTGAGGTCAAAGAAACTGAATTATGGAGTTGTGTCAATAGACAACCCTCAGGTGGTACTTTATTCCCCTTAAAGGTAAATGATAGAATTGGTTCTAACTTAAAGGAGATGTCCACTATTGTAGAGATTACTAATCACAGAGAAATGCATTTCTCACAGGAGCAAAGCTGATCTTTATTAACTCCTGAGATTCTGAGGTCTTCACACTCTTCCTTCCCCACCAACCATACCTGCCAACCCCATTTATTGTCCACTGTAGGAGGCTGGGTACTTTTAAGCCTACCTAAAAAGCTATGAAAACCCAATCTGTACCCAAAGAGGCTGAAGTTGCTACCAACCCACGCAATCAAGTTCACTAATTAATTTTTCTTCCAATGTGGCTACTCATTCTATTTAACTTCTTTCTCCTTGTAAGTGATGGAGAGAGATTTTACCTGGCCTCTTAAGGAACCCAACTTGGGAAACTATGTTAGTTTAGATATTTCTCTCAACTAGAATGCTTGGATCTAAGATAATGTTAGATAGAGTTTAATTATTTCTGGCATATATGCCTTTGATGCAAAATACAGTATTGATGGATTTTTCTTCAAAAGAATTAAATTGAATTATCATGAAACTAGGGTTAAGAAACATTATAGACCACTAATGATTAGAGAAATATAAACCAAAACAATTCTGAAATATTACCTTACACTCAGATGGGCTAAAATGACCAAAGGATCAAATGACAAATGTTGGAAGGGATATGGAAAAATGGGGATAGTAATGCACTATTGATGGAACTGTGAACTGATCTAGCCATTTTGGATAGCAATTTGTCTTTTCAGAGAGATATAAAACTATGTAAAACTCTGGCTCTGTTTCCCAAGCATAGGAAATAAAGAAATCTCTGGACCATCATTCTGAGCTGTAGATCCATCTTTAATTGTAGAAATTAAAGCTAGAGGTCTCACCATGCCCAGTCTGTGTCAAAGACCCTCTTTCAATGTTCAACAGAGTATTTTATAGGTTTTTGACAGCTAATTAACGTAAGTGATTAGCAAGACAAAATGTTCAGAGTATGTTAAAAATGTCATAATGATTGGTAACATTTGATAAGAAGTTATACATTTTAGCATAAGGTCAAAGCAATATTTTTCAGCCATAAATACTCTAGGAAGCCTGTAATGAGTAAATCTTCACAGTATCAAACAGAATCTGGACATGCCAAGGTGGTTTTCCTATGCTCTCATCAGGCCAGCTCTGCACACACCATTCCAAATGGGCACAGCTTATTTCCTACTGCATGAGTTTCAGCTTCCCTTGATAATTTCATAGACCTGAAGTTTTTATTCTTCAAGTAGAAGCTCTTACTCTACACAGGAGCTATATTATTCTAATGCACCAAGCTATATCCTTTATAATACTATGGTTAATATTGTATTATTATCATCGATATATCTTATACACAGTTCACTAACTAGGTCTAACTCTCTCTAAAAATCATATTTGGGAGTTACCTACCTAAACAATTACAAATGATCACTTGGTTTATCATCAATAATATAAAAACAATAAAGATATTTTCCTTTTCACAAGAAGATTAAGGAAAGAGGAAAAGATCCCATATGTTCTAAAAAGTTTTTGGCAGCTCTTTGTGGTGAAAAAAAGAATTAGACAAATTACACAAATTGTGGCATATGAATGTGATGGGATAGTATTGTGCCATAAAAAAGAACAGTGATTAAAAAAAAACCTGGAAAGAACTATATGAAATAATGAACAGCTAAATGAGTAGAAACAGGGGAACATCATACACAGCCACAGAACTAAAATGGAAGAATAAACTGAGAATGTTATATCTAGAAAGTGAAAAGAGAAAAAAGACATGAAAAACTTAATTTATATGAACATGTTGGCCTTCCTGATGATATCCAATGTGATTTGGGGAGGTTTAGGAGGGGCTTAGATACTTATTGACAGTATCTATTATATAGATATGAAGAAGAGTAAGCTAAACATGTCAGAGATTTGTAATTTTATTTGTGTAATATCTTCTTTTTCTTTGTATATGGAAAGGTTTGCTTTGTTTGGTCATGTAAACATTTGGATAATAATAGTAAATAAAATATAACATTGACTCTATAGTTAACTGCAACTAACTAGTTGATCCTATCTTTAACTAAAAATGTGACACTTTTTCTAGCATTGTGATGAAGGCACCAATAAACAGGGCATGGAAATCTGGAAAAAAATCATCTTTGTCCATTGGTCAAGGCATAGTAAAGGACCAGCCAGAGCTCTGGTCCAATATTTTTGGCTTGATGATTAGGACCAGATAATGGCCTAGATATGGCAGTAAGCTAGAGATTCTCTAATGATGTAGCCCTGACCCAAAGACTTATGTAATTAAATTCAGGCCACATCAAATCCATCATCTTCTGCAGTAGTCTGGGAATCACATTAATGAGACCGTTTCCCTGGCCATTAGTAAGAATGTGAAGTCTTCCAAAATTTAACCTTGACCCAATGGTCCACATCTGATGTCCTTCTATAACAGTGGATCAGTAATCTGGATAAAATAATTGGGCAAATATGCTTCTTTCCCTCTCATATACTGAGAGGCAAACTATGGTCCTCACACTGTCCCTATTCTTTGTTGAAGCTTCAGCCTGATGCCTCATATTTTAATGGAAGGGCTGTGGGCTAAGACTGGGTTTTGAGGCCTAGGTTTCCTGATACCTAGCCTACCTTTCTTTTTACAAGGCTCCTGTCTTCCCAGGACCTTATATTTCCTGAGGGAACATTCTTGAATTATATATTTTGGGATTTAACCAGAGTATCTAGACCTTTTAAAAGTATTGGGTTGAGGGAACTGCAGCCCACTGAAGCCATCAGACAGATATATAGAACTATAGAATGTGACAGTTGGCAGCTGGGTTCTGTAACTGTTGGAGTCTGGAGAAATGCACAGGTTCCTTTTGGAGGCAAACCACTCCCAAAAATTGAGCTCTCATTCACTGTTATTACATTTCTAGGTTTTTTGAAATAAAAAGAGAATCAGGTGCCTAGTCTTTGCATTAAAACTTCAAAGAGTTTACTTCAGGAAATATTGGCAATTTAAAAAGTGACTTTAGGGGAAAATGAAGGGAGGAAATAAATATTATTACACTTGGCTAGAAAAAGTGTTTCCCATCTCGTTAAGGATTTTTCTTTTATTCTGAACTCATAACCTTACATATGTCCCTTCACAAAAATGAGATACTTACTTCCTCTCCTTTTGGACTATGAGATTTTGAAATTTCCCATGGTTCTGACTGGATTAAGGAGAATGAATGAGATAGAACTGAGTGTGCACTTATCTCACTAAGCTTGTACCTCCCCCATTATTCTTGGGGCAGAAGCACCCAGTTAGCACCTCCAGATAAGAGGTGGCCATGGAGGGCTAGTTTGTTAACCTTTTGTTAACTGTTTATCTAGAAGACTCCGGGACAAGCCTGGGAGAGTGGACAAAAGCCCCTCGATTCAAGGGCAATAAACAACTCATTTGCTTCCTTATCTCTTAAGAAAGTTAAAATGACACTTTTACTATGCCTCACTATACCCTGACCAGGCTACAATCCATGGGATTAGATCATAAGTTCAGACTCCAGGTGAGGGCTGGACAGGGGGAAAGAGAGGGAGTCTTTCATTAGGAATCTATAAAATTTCTGTTTTTGCACTGAATTTGCCATTAGGGTATCTGCCTTTCTCATGAGGAAAAGAATAAACCACTGTCCTTTTTACACTTATGTTTCTGACTCCAGGTTTTGTTAAGTGAGTTATTCATGCTCCTCATTTCTATCTCACTCATCTGTAAGCCTTTCCAATTCTAGGGCATAAATGCAGCTTCAGATCAGGCCCAAACTCACAAACAATACTCTGCTCAGACCCCACCACCACTGATCTACATTTCGTATATTCAAAATTCCTTCCCCAACTGGTGTTTTCTTCCCAAGTCTTCAAAATTAGGTGTTTGCTATTTTCATTGAATTTTTACTAAATGCTCTTCTCTTGGAACTAATATATTCTCTGGCTTCTAAAAATAGGTAGAAAAATAAGAATGAGTTATTATACTAGGTTTCAGAAGATGCCAAAATAATGATTTTCTGGTGACATAACAGCAGGTATGGAAGTACTGCAGAAAATGTGGAGAATAGGAGAGTTTTAGGAAGAGAATAAATGGGAGAGACACAGAGGAGGGGAAGGGAGGGACCCTACCTATGACTAGGATATTCATTTTGTACCATTTCATTTTCACATAGTCCCGACATAAATGTGTGTACCCACACATAGGGGTACACATTTAGATGTAGCCATAGATACTAATGTGATAGTGGACAGAGATGTAGCTATAGATAGAGCTATTGAGATAGATAAATGAAAGACTCGAGCATTCATGGCCATGAAAAAGCAAAAGGAATCCCTAGGTCAACTTTCTCCTTGTAAACAGACATATGATATATCCAAAATCTCCTATAAAACATACCCAGGAATACATTTTCATCAGGAGGGAGAGACTTAGCCGGTCCATTCACACAGGATCCTAGAATTATAGGTTTAGAGCTTGAAAGGACCTCGGAGGCTACATTTTATCCCTACAATCTGGAGTTTAACTCTTTCCAAAAACTACTGCCTTCTCTATCAAAAAGACTAAAGGACCCATTCAGGAAGGGGAGGGGATGAAGGTGGGGGTTGTGGGAATCTTATTAAGAAAACTTACCAGGATTAGGTGTTTGTTCCAGCTCCACATCAGATCTGCTTTGTGTTCAGTGTCACAGCACAGCCCTACGGAGGACACGCATGATCTCTGTGCAAATCCTCCCAAACCTCTACCATTAACTTGTTTCTCAGAGCTTTGGGGCTAACTGTAACTATGAAGTGGATAAACCTACTTCATGTGTGGTGATTTATGAAGTCAGGGCAAAGTCACGTGCCCTATCTAGGACGAATACACAAAGTCTCAGTCTTATAACTGGTGACTAAGGAAAAACGCCTGATTGCTCTAAATCCCAAGGCATTGGTAACTCAAAAGAGAAGGCTATTTTTTGTCCTCTATTGATTGAATTTACTTCCCTATTAGTTACCGTATTTCTCAAGGAGATTCTGCCCCTTAGCCTTCCCTCTTGGGGAAGCTTACAACTTCCATAATCCCAAGACTCTAAAATCCCATTTCCTGCCCTTCTTGAACTCTTCCTGGTAAGCAACCTTGCAGTAGTGCCAACTTTGTGCCTAGAGAAGGAGTCTCAGGGTCAAAGACATCAGAGGTCTCCAGGGATAAATGTGGCAGAGATTCACCTTATGGTCCAGAACAGAAGGAAAAAGCCAACAGGCCTGTCCTCCACAGTGCCAAGTACACAGACCACACACAGGTCATCCCTCAGGTTCCTATTTCTTGGAAGTACAAAGAAGTTCCCTTTCCTTTTCCCTGTAAACTCAGATGGGGGGGGGGAGTCTCTGCATTGATCCCTAAAAGGGGAGGGAAGTGCAAGACAGAAAAGCTCTATGTGGGAATGGGTTAGAGATGACCTCATCCAAACCAACAATTCAGTTTTTTTATGATATTCTAAAGTTATTACTGTTTAGCTTCCAGGGTTACCAAAAAAAATGCAACTTCAAAAGGAAATGTTTAAAAGCTTCCTTCGACTAAACAACTGTTATTTTATGTATCTCGAGGAGTTGAGGGATTGGCATGGGGTGGGGGAGCAGGGAATATCTGACTATATCATCAAATGAAGCAAGTACCAACACCCAGTCTCCCATCTCCATGCCCTTGCACTGGCGCTTCCAAATGAATGGAAGACGCTGTCTTCCTTATCTTTACCTTATAGGGTCACTCTCTTCCTTTCAAATGCAATGCAGATTAGGGGCAGCAAAGCAGCACAAGTGTATAGAACACCAGTCCTGGAGTTGAGAGGACATGGGTTCAAATGTGGCCCCAGACACTTCGTAGTTATTCCTAGGGGAAAGTGGCCAATTTCCTCGCCCTTGCCACTACTCTGTCTTAGAATTGATACTATGACAGAATTTGAAAGTTTTTAAAAGAGATGCAATGTAGCTCAAGCATCTTCTGTGTGAAGCCTTTCCTGATTCCCCTCAACTGTTGGAGTTCTTCTTTATGTTTAACTACTATGTATTTATTTTTATCTCTTTGTGATATAGATATGTATACACAACCACATGCATGTGTATAATATACGTTATCTCCTCCACTGAAATATGTGGAGGCGAAATTGTTTTACTTTTTGTACTTTTATCCTCTGAACCTAGCAGAGTGACGGGTATATGTGCATATGAATGAATGTTTATGTGTGTGATGTATTACTTATAGAGGCACTTAACCATGTTTAGTGATTGATTTCCTTCATTACCTGAAATGCTCGATTTTCCACTGTGGGAAACCTTTACACTGGATCCATTTATAGTGATGATGACAATTATAGATAAACCTCATAAAGCCAACAGACCCTCCCAACTTTGTCCCAGAGTTTCACAAATGTAGAGAGATGCAATGAGGGGTCCCCCAAAAGATTCTTTGCTGTCTATTGTATCACAACACTTTATTACTGTCTATATGTTCATGATGGTTAACTGTGTACTTGAATCCTGATGAGTATTATTACAGCAAGCTCAGTGGATAGAGTACCAGGCATGGAGTCAGGAAGACCCAAGTTAAAATCCAGCCTCAGACAGTTACTGGTGGTGTGACCCTAGGAAAGTCATTTAACCTTGTTCATTTCAGTTCCTCATCTGTAAAATGAACCAGAGACAGAAATGGCAAACGACCCCAGTACCTTTATCAAGAAATTCCCAAATAGACTCATGAAAAAAGTCAGATAACACTGAAACAAGTGAACAACAGAGAAAATTTCCTTTCTGGCTATTCTTGTAATGCCATATTTAATGTTCCTCAGACCCTAGTTCTAGTGTTCTAAATGTTAATACATTTGAAAAACCTAGTTTTTACTCATCATGAAACTCCTACTAGTGAGACACATTATGGTATTGGAAGTGTTGAACATGGTAGAGAGGGGGTTACAAGGGTCACCAAAATAACACTGGGTGAGAAATGATTAAGAAACAAACACAAAGAATAGACTTAGAAGAGAGCCTAGCTAATGAACTAGTGCTTCTGAGTCTTGGTTTTATGGTCTTGTTAAAATTCTCCATGGTCTGAAAATAAAATTACTTTCGTTGTCCTTAAATGGAAAATATAAATATTTGCATTAAAACCCTGTTGAGGCAGCAATGTTTGAAATTTAAGAAAGGGAGAGGAAGCTGTGAAATAACTTTGCAAAAGCAATGTTAACATTGTTTTTGGAGCCTCAGAAAAGATCTTTGTCAATAAAATTGAAAACCATTGAAACCATCAAGTGACAGATACAATTCTACCCTAAGAGAGCTTCCTTCTTTTGCTTATATCTTCCAGTCATGAAAACCAAAAATGCTCCAGGAAATAAATAGTTTTATTCCTGTTGTTCATAACACTATGGAATTTACCATTTATTCCCTCTATGATTTAATGAAATTGGGTGAAGTGAAATATGAAGTAGGGAATAAAGAGAAGTCCTTGATAGCAATGAATAGCTCCACTTGGTTGCCACAGTGGTTAGAGTGCTAGACATGGAGTAAGGAAGACGAGTTCAAAAGTAGCCTCAGACACTTAGTGATTGTGGGAACCTGGGTAAATCACTTAACCTCTATGTGTCTCAATTTTATCATTCTACAAGACAGGATTGTTGTGAGAATAAAATGAGATATCATTCATTAAATGATTTGCAAACCTTAAAGTGCTATGAAAATGGTAGCAATTGTTGTTTTTGTTATTATTGTCAAAATTGTGTTGAGACATATCTTCATAAGAATAAAATATTTATACATATAAGTGATAGTCTGGGATGAGGGCACATTAGGATACTGGAATAAAAAGAAGTTTTTTTTTTTTCCTAGGAGGACAATATTATAAGTATAAACCTTTCATCCTTGGAACCAGTGGTCTTTAAATCTCTATGAATCCTGTATTATCATTTTTCTCAAGTAAACCTTTCACTGCACAATTGGGAAAAAAGAGGATATTTCCAAATAGTGAAAACTTTGGGTTTTGGTAGTTTTAATGAACTCTAGTCCAATCCCCCTTTATGAACCTTTTTTGGGGTGTCGTCATCCATCTGATTCTGACCCCGTGAACCTCAGAAATAATAACGTGCAATAGAAAAAGCACTGGTGTAGTAATCACAGGATGTTATAGAATATCAGTTTCCTAGATTGGAATCCTGGTGGCACCATTTACTAGTCATCTCTATAATCCCAAGCAAGTCATTCAGCCTCTGTACTTATTTCCTCATCTGAAAAATGAGGACAATAACAGCACCTATTTCATAGGACTGTGAATATATTTAAGGATATAGGTAAAGCACTTTGCAAATATTAAAAGTGGCATATAAATGCTAAGTATTTTAACACTTTGGACTATGGGACTTTTTCATCTGACCTTTTTAAACTTCTTAAATATGTTGTCTCCCCTAATTAAAATGCACGCTTCTTGGAAACAGTGCTTGTCTTACTTTTCTATTTGTATCCTCATTGCTTAGTAAGATATTTTGCACATAGTAAGTACTTAAAGTGCTTTTTCATTTGTTCCTTAATTGATTAAGACAGTACTTTAACAAAGCATAAAAGCAAAACTAGGTAAATAAGATTTCTTTCTACATTAGTCAAAGAGGTATAATATCTGCCTTGGGCTAGTTAAGGACTTTTTCTGTGAATCTGAAAGATGTGGCATACCAAAGAGTTGTAAAGTACTGTAAATTATGATAGGAATACAAAGCAATTTTGTTAGATCCTTGCCCATATTCTGAATCCCCTAATCTCTGTTCCACAGTTGTCTCCCCTAGGGAAGGTCTTTACCTAGGGATCACAGACCCAATGGATAGATTTCAGGGGTCCCTATACTGGGATGGAAAAAATATTTCTTTATTTTTCACTAATCTGAGAAATTTGGCATTCCTTTCAATGACTTAAGAACTTTATTATTATTATTATTATTAGAAGGAGTCCAAAAGTTAGTCTTACAACAGTCTGCCAAAGAGGTCCAGGACATAAAAGAGTTTAAGTATCATTACTCTACATATTACAATATTTTTTTGCTCTCATTTAATGTCTCTTCTCCAGTTTCATCCTTGCTCCAAGGTACCTCCAAAAGGCATCAGTCAAGTCTGATAATGTGTCCACCATATTGGATCACATCATTACTAGAATGAGATTTACCAATTCAATTCCAGATGGTCTACCTCAAAAAAACAGACTATATCTATCATACAAAGCACCACTTCCTAATCACAAGATTAAGCCTCCTCTTGCTTACCATGCCTCAAACACACCCCCTCTTCACTTTACAATCAGTCTATCCTCAACAGGAGAAAACTGTGCCCTTTGTGAATGACAGAGATATAGAAAAAAAATTCCTAAATGAAAAATAACATGCAAATGGTTCAGTATTGCCTCTTAGTGCTGAGGTTCCATAATATGATGATCACTAGACGAACATTTCCAAAAGCTTAATCTTGCCTTGGACTAGGTCAGGGCCACGGCTGGGCCCCAATCAGGAGAATGAAACTTTGACAAAGTCCAGGACCTGTATCAGAACTTCACCTTCCTGTTTATGATGCACAAACCTCTGGAATAGGGCTACAACCGCATCATCATAGGTCTTTGAGGCTTGGTCCAAAGCCATAGGTATAAAAAGATCAGAACTAGACCAGTCCTAGGTCAAGAATCAAACAGAAGACATCATATCCTGATCTGTTCTTCAGGTCAAAATCTTCCCAGTAAGGATATCCTGACCACCAGTCCAGAATAGCATACATTAATCCCCAGTGAGAATACTGGGGCCTAAACTACATGCCTGTCATGTTCCCTCAATAGGGTTATGTCAGTGAAAATCTCAACAAAAGTTACCAAATACTAAGCCAAGGCAAGAACTATATTGTGGCCAGGCTTTGGACCACAGGCAAAGAAAAAAAAAAACCTTAATCTTGCGATATTAATGGATCACTTTGGTCATGGCCAATTCAGCATCCCCTCCACATAAGAGTCATACAGATAGAAAAACTTCTAGACCCAGATGACAAGACTAATGATGTATTTGAGCCACTGTCACATCTTGACTACCAACCCACAAGAACACCAGTTACCAATGTGGAGTAGAGGTGGATCACTCCAGGCCTAAATCATCAAGCCGTCATTCCATTTGGCCTTTTACAGTGGAGAGAGGTTTTGATGCATGGCCAGGCCAAATCTATTCCTAGTCTTGCCCAGATATCAACCAGGTCCAACCATGAGGCTAAATCCATCCTCAGCACCAAATTCTAGTCTGGGGTCATATTGGAACTGACCATACCTCAACTGCACAGAGACTAGAATATGCATCCGACTGAAAACCAAGTCAAAAACACTGTACCACAGCAGTCTGGCGCAGTTTGCTTTTGGCTGTGACTACCCTTACCCTGACTACACTTAGTCACCAACAAGCACAGGCAGTTTCTGACCAGGACCCTGGCTTCTGGACTCCACCTTCACTATATCACTTACATTTTCAAGCTAAGGAGCCCAAAGCCAGGAGCAAAACAGTACAGGGTCCTGAAATTCAAACCATACTTTTGCCCTTTTTTACTAACAGGTTTCCAAAGCTCCACAAAACTCTTATCCCTTGACAAACCCTCTGTTAGATGTAGCTTTACCTGGTTCCAGTCCCTGAACCACACTGCCTTAACCAAAATCTGAGTGCCACTGAAATGTTCCACCAGACCCCAAAGTCTGACACGCTGGTGCCCTAGGCTATCTTGCCAGGCAAAAATGCTACTCAGTGAAAAATATCAGAGCACACTCCTACGTGGTCTGAATGATAAAGCATCGGGTCTAAAAAGCCATTACTGTAGGTCCCTACCTTCTCTAGATCCAAGACAACAAATTGAAGTTCCAACAGGTCATATCACCAGGTTAAGTTTGCACTGAGCTCTAACTGAGATAAGGCTCAATTTAGATTCTTATATCAGATCCAGATTATTCAGAATAGAGAAGCTTGTTGGTGTTTAAACGACATCAAACCATGCACTATCCAGGGTAGACTTTCCCTGATTAAGTTGTTGTTGTTGACATGATTAATTCCAGCCTCTGGAAGAAATTAAAAAGTGACCTTTATAACCAGGTTCTCTTATGGAGGGATAAAGGGATATCTCAGTCCTATTCATTGGCCTGATCAGTATATGCCAGTTAATCAGCCTGTTTAGTTTTTGCCTTATGAATTCCAAATGATTGCTGCCATGTTCAGAGTATTATAAACATTTTCCAGACCTAATGGGGGGCCATACCAACATTTTTGTCTAGTTTGGAGAAGATGGAGGTGAATTTTTTCCTTAAAATGCCTCACTCAAAGAATTACTCCAATTTTAGCCTTGAATATTTTGATTCTGTTAAGACTAAATTATCAAACCCTGCATTAACCTTTCAATCATGTTCCCCTCTGACTCAATACCTCTGAAGCTCACTGGCTTGACTTATACTTGCCAAAGACCACTAGTCAAGGGAGAAAAAAAATATACAATTCAAGAGCCATTTCTGGAGTAAATATCCATGATAGATAAAAGCACCAAAGTAGTGGAACCAAGATCATATGGGACACATTTCAGCTCTCTTCTTTAAGAAATTTCAGTGCAAAGAAAAATAATTATCTTTTCTCTTAGAATTAATTGATCCCTTGTTTATCTTCCAAATTTGTGTCTTGTTTTATGGATTCTATTATCTCAGGCAAAAGAAGGTGGAAAAACTGTCATGTTTCCCCTCTCATTTGTACCTCTGGCCAATACATTGTACTCAGACAAAATGGTTACCCATAGAAAAGGAAAAAAAATCATTCTTCTCCCTCTGTCTCATTTTAATAATAACTTAGTAAATCTTTCTTCCCCAGAAATGATATCCATAATATTCATTAATCTCTTTTATTCAGAAGAAATCACTTCAAATGACAGTCTCAAAGGAAAATTATGCATAGTTCCATACTTTAGTATTTCAAGACTTCAAAAGATCCTAGCTTTTCATCATAGAATACTTTCCCAAATATCACAGATGATAAATCCACATAACTTTAAAAAATTCTATTATCTTTTTCATTTAAAAAAATCATTAATTACTGTGATCAGGTAATGAGGCTCTCCAAACATAAATGAGGAAGTGCTGTCATGAAACACTTTGCTGGATCAAAATCTAAATTTTTTTCGAAATTGGTAGAATCTGTCAGACCTAGCCCTGGAGACTCATATGGAAGGATGATTGTAGTAGGAGGGAAGTATTATATGGGAATCCTTTGAGCTATCATGTTTTTAATTAAACCATTAAATAAATCATTTTCCATGCCAAGGTCCCAATGAAGCAATTTTTGCTGCCTTCTCAATCCTGGTACCACAAATCTTTCTATAAGCAGAAACTTCCTTCAGTGATAGAGGAGAATAGAATTGAAGCCTTAAATAGGTGATGTGAGAGTGAGAGTTCTTGGGAACCTGTGAGACATCAAAATGGATAATGTGGAGACAGCGAAATGACATCACTGAATTTAGCATTAGGTCCTTCTCTTCAAGGCTTTCTAAGGTCCACCTTCTTCCCTGACAGCTGATTTACTTCATATTAAGATCTTGTTCTATCTTATTACAATGAAAAAAGACTTTTCATTGAACTACTTATACCTCTTTTGGTTTAAAAAGCATCAGATGATTAAAGTCAGTTCTATACATTCCTCCTCCACTAATTAAGGATGGACAATTCCAGGTGGAGGCCTGAACCTGATACGTTGGGAATTGGTTCTAGGTTAATCTGTGGCTCCAGGTTGGGGCAAGATCTGAGTACTACAGAAAGTGTGGAGGAGGTGGGATAGGAACATATATCAGCCTAAAGTTAGGATTCTTAACCTTTTTTGCAAAATGGACCTCTTTGGCAGTTCAGAGAAACATATAGACTATCTGAGTAACATTTTTAAATAATTTAAGGAAATTCAGTTAAGCGTTCATGAAAATAAACATGTAATTTCATTCCCGTACAAGGTCATGGACTCTTTTGACTCCATGGACTCTAGACTAAGAACCACTGGTCTATAAGAATAATGTAGTTTTAATTGATATTTGACTCGGGGAGAGTGGTAGAAAGCTTCTGGATACATAAGAATCTTTGCTGCAGGGTTGTGAGGGAATTGAGCACATGCCTCATTGTATGTAGTAGGGAGCACTCAACTATCATCACATTTTTATGTTGTTTACATCAAAATACAAATGTTCTGGTTCCTTTTCAGCCTTTTTAAATCAGATTCCTTAAATGAGGGTATCCCAGAGGTCTAACATTTACAAATTTCATTGAGTCCGTGAACTTAGATGGAAAGAAATAACATCTTTATTTTCACTAACCTCTAGCTGAAATTTCTATTATCAATTATTAATTTTTAAAAATTATTTTGATAAGAATATGTGTCACTAAGTTGTTAGGGACTTCATAAAGCAAAAAGTTTTAGAATTCCTGATCTAGATAAAAAATTTTTTAATTCAGAAGAACTCTATAATATTCCAGAAAAATGTGTAGGATCTGTTTTAACTATTTTCTCTTTTGGATATAACAAATATGCTAAATGATTTGCTTTTTTGTCCCTTCCCCTTCTCCCTTATCTCCACTATATCTTCAATAAGGCTTAAAAGACTAAATCCTGGAGATTTTCCAGAAGTCAAAAATCTCTGGAGAGTAGGAATTTTTGATAGGAATTTTTGATAGTTGAAGAAGAGAAAAGGCAAGCATAAGCAGAATCTTACTTTATGCCTTGCCCTCTATATCTGTCAAAAACAAATCAACAAACTTCATGTTTCACTAGCAGAGCCTCTAAACAGATTTAGAAAATGCACCAAAATGAATTCTGATGGGGAAATCCAGAAAATTCACAGTGCAGTATTAGTTCACCCATCTCAGCTGTCTCAGACGAGACAAAGAAAGGACTGCAGACACTGGGAATTAGGGACTAGGTAGGAACACACCACACATAGCAGCACCCAGCAAGAGGCTGGACAAAAGGAGATCTCACACTGAAGTATGCCAAGGTCCTTTTGAGACAACAGTTATAAAGTGGCATCTTTATTACCCTTCACCCAGTCTCAGGTGGCATATCCAGGGCAGAGTAAGTAAGAAGACCCGTGCAAAGGAGTGATGTTCCTGGGCAGGGAGGCCCTGGGGAAATGCACCAAAAAGATGTTCCAAAACCTGCAGCAGCAACGTTGTAGCTCAGACCCCAAACTCAGAGCCGGACTCACTTACAGCATCTTGCCCAGCCTGCAAAAAAATATCCATGTTGAGAAGGAGATCTTAGAATTTTGCGACTTTGAACCAAGTTTTCCAGCTAACTGATTTCAACAGTAGACTACTCTTTAAAACATATTTTTAAAATTTTATTTAGTTAAATATTTCCCAATTATTTAAAATTTTAGCATTACTTTAAAAAATTGCATTCTAAATTCTCTCTCTCCATCTTGCCCCTCCTCTCAACCCTTGAGAAGACAGATATTATGATGTAAATTGTAAAGGTGAAGTCATGCAAAACAGAGTTCCCTATTAGCCATAATGTGAAAGAAAACACTTAAACACATGCAGACACATACACAAAATAAATTTTAAAAAATGCTTCAGTCTCTCTGAGTATATCAGTTCCCACTATGGAGGTAGATAGCATTTTTCACCATGAGTTCTTTGGAATTGTCTTGGATCATTGTCTTGATCAAAGTAGCTAGAGATCTTTTGTAGTTGATCATACTTCCGCTATTGGTATTACTATGTACAATGTTCACAGGATTCTGCTCACTTCACTTTGCATCAGTTCATAAAATACTTCGGAGGTCTTGATTCTGCTCATCATTTCATACAGCTCAGCAGTATTCCATTGCAATCATATACCAAATGTTCAACTGTTCCTCAACTGATGGACTTCCCATTGGCCATCACAAAGAGCTGTTACAGATATCTTTATAGAAGCATGTCCTTTTTGTCTTGTTCCTTCTCTTAAGGATACAGATCTAGTAGTAGTATTACTGGGTCATGGGGGCAGGCACAATTTAGAGTCCTTTGGATGAAGTCCAGATTGTTTCCCAGAATAATTGAGCCACAACTCTACCAACAGTGCATGAGTACAACTATTTTTTCATTTCACCTCCTACATTTATCATTTTTCTTTTCTGCCATATTAGCCAGTCTGAGAGATATGAAGTGATATCTCAGAGGTATTTTAATTTGCATTCCTTTAATAGTGATTTAGAGTATTTTTTTTCACATGACTATTGATAGCTTTGATTTCTTCTTCTGAAAACTGCCTGAACATATCCTTTGACCATTTATCAATTGAGGAGTGACTCTTATTTGTAAAGATTTGGCTCAGTTTCCTATATTATGGAGAAATGAGATCTTTATCAGAGAAGTTTGCTGCAATTTCCCCCCAGTTTCCTAATTTCCTTTTAATTTTGGCTATATTAGTTTTGTTTGTGCAAGAGATTTTAAATTTATAACAATTTAATAGTGTAATATGTTAAATATTAATAAATAAATTTAAATTTTTAATTTTTAAGAGAGTAATTAAATCCTCAAAAATTATCCATTTTATTTTCTGCGATGCTATCTCTCATTTACTCTTACATAGACCTAAAACCTGGTCAAGAACTGGGAGGGGAGGGCTAGCAATCAGACTTGGCCTTGAATATAACCAATGTGAAAGCTTGCAGATCTCCAGCCTATCCTTGAAATCCTACAATATCACAATATTCAATACCTCCAGAGAGCAGTTCAGACCTTCCCTCCAGAAGTGTGGTCCTAACATTAAATTAGAACAGGAATTAAGCTAGAAGAATTAGGGTGCCTACAGAAAGTACCTCATCATAAAGGGAAGAAAATATTAGATAACTCGTAGCAAAAAGAAATGACCTAGAAAATACACTGAGGAGAGGTAACACAAGTATTATTGTACTACCTGAAAGCTATGAAAAAGAAACCAAACACTGTACTTCAAGAAATTACATTAAAGAAAACTGCCCTGACACTCTAGAATCATAGAATAAGATAGAAATTATAAAATCTGTCCATTATCTCCTGAAAATGATCCCCAAAGTAAAACTCCTAGGCATATTATAGTCAAATTCCAGAGTTCCCAGGCCAAATAAAAAAATACTTCAAGTGGCTAAAAACAAATAACTCAAATCTTATGGAGCCATGATCAGGATTACATAGGATTTAGCAGCTTTTATATAAAAGAAACCTCAAAATGAAAACTACCAGGAGCATTAGAGCCAAAATCCAGAGCTTCCAATATTTCAAAGAGAAAAAAAAGCAGTCATAAAGAAAGAATTCAAGTATCATGAAGCCATTGTCAGGAGCACACATGATTTAGCATTCACCACTACAAAGGAATGGAGAACTTCGGATATGATATTCCAGAATATAAAGGTCTTGGGCTTACTGACACATATAACTTACCCATCAAAGTATGATGCTAGAGGGGAAAAGTAGACTTTTAATGACACAGAAGATTTCCAAGCAATCCTGATGGAAAAATGAGAATCTCTGAGGTTCAAATATGAGTAAAGAGAAACATTTAAAAGTAAACATGAATGAACAAAGACAAAGGAGTGAACAAGGACAAACTCCTTACATTCACATACCAGTAGACAATATGTGTCCTCTCTGAACATCATTTAGGTTCATTTGGGAGCCCAAAGAGACACAGACTGGGAATTATTCTGTTATATCTTGATTTTCTTAGGAAAAAAATGGAAAAAGAGAGGAAGAGGAATACACTGAGGTGGGGGAAGAGGGAGAAGAGAAAGAAAAATTAGAGTAAATGAACTCAAATAACCAGAAAATAACTCAAATAACCAAATACTAGGAGATAATAACCAAATAGGAGATGCCTATACAAAAGAGAAAGGAGAGTCTAGGAGGAGCAGCAGACACTTACATCACTCATTTGAATTGGTCAAAAGAAGGACAAATATTCAGAGTTGAGGATAGAAATATATTTCACTCAATTGGGATTACAAGGTGAAGAGTAGGGGACGGTAAACATAAATGTTACTCCCAAGTGAAACAAAATTCTAAGGATGTGCAAAAAAGTTGTTCTTGCAAATTTGTGCATCCTCATGAATAGCAATATGAATAAATGTAGAAAGAAGCAAGTTGTATGACAACTAAGCTACATACACAACAAACTGATCTAGGTGTATTTTAAGCACATAGCTTTTATGTGGTACATAACAATAAATGTTTCACTTAACCTAAGAAGCATCTATTTGATATGCTCTATAGCAATGCTTTTTATTTGGCTGCATGGGCAATGAATTGGTCCTGAAACATCATAAAGCATGTTGGACATCAGCCAAATATTCCCAGCATTTCTACTATGACCTTTTGAGCTCATGAGCAAAACAGGTTCACCATAAGAATCCAAACCTGGGCTTGTGGATGGCCCAGGTAAGCTATCATATAGTCTGGATGACTTCTGCTCCTCATTGACTCTACTGAGCTCAGGACTTAAGGTCTCCCTCAGATTTAGCAGTATTTGATTGAAAATGTAAAGATATGTTTCTCCTTGAGAAAAAGAAGGTAAAGTTCTAAAGTTTCTAATGTCTTCTACAGTCAACACAAACATTTTGTTCCTAAAGTCTAGCCTAACTTGGAATGAATTCTAGCAAAGAATTTGCAATACGAAGAAATATCTTCATGACTTTTGTAACTGCAGAAACTCTCTAATTCCTGGTTAGTATCATGCCTGTGCACATGGAACAAGTTGTGTGCTATCAGTACACTGTTGCTTATGCTTTCCTTATTTTTTCTAAGGATTAAAAACCAATATGTACAACAAACTTCTGTAGTCTGTTTATGCTTATATTCTCCAAGTACATAGGATATGTTGATAAAGCTTTCCTTTCAACATGTTAAGCACAAGTCTCACACTTCCTACAGGTGTCCAAAGCCATTTGGGTCCAGTAGAAGCTATTGTTTTAAAAAAATATCATGCAGCTACTTGCTGCAAGTGCTAGCAATGGTCCCAGAATTAATATATTTGGTGGTACGTATATCAAATGACCTCATGGAACCATGTAAAAAGTTATTTAACTGTTGTATGAATATAAAGCATTAGTACTAATATAACACTGTTATCCTTTCTGCTTATCTCCATTTTCAGCCTTTTCAATCAAAATTCGTATCTTTTCCTTAGCCTCCATCATTAAGTCTGTTCATCATGTGCCCTGGACTTATCCTCTCCCAAATACCTTTATTTTCAAGTCTAGACCATGTTGTTATTGTATTTCCCCTAAACTAAATTGTGGTATCATATAGACAGCCCCGGGAATGAGCAAATTCCTTACTTCAATTAGAAAATCAGAATCCAGTCTTTACCCTACCTTTATCATACAGCAAAGACAAAATTTTCAGTGTACCTCAAACAATAGACTGCAAATACATAGTTATCCACAATCTATGATGCATAGTTTCCCCTAGAATATAAATGCTTTAAAAGACATTTCCTTGATCACATGGTTTCCTGGGTATATGATTAGGGATATATTCTCTAAATGATCACTCTATTGCAAATATTAATAATGTGGAAATATGTCTTGATCAATGATACTTATAAAACCCATTTGAATTGCCTGTTGGCTATGGGAGGGGGGAGGGAGGAGAGGAGAAAGAATACAAATTATGTAACCATGGGAAAATATTCTAAATTAATTGACTAAATTAAAAATTAATTTAAAAATATTATAAATGCTTCATTACCCCATCTTGATACTATAGATATAATTAAAGGATTTCTAAGTCATGAATGCCATTAACATTTCTTTTGTTCCGCTCTTTTCCTGACTATAGGGCCAGGTAAACTACTTTGTCCCAAAATAATTTATAACATCTTCATTATGCTTTGACCTTTGCATTTAAACTCCCTATGCATTAACTACAAGATAAAGATTACTCTAGATCTTGACTGTCTTCTTAAGATCGCATGGTTTTATGACCACTGCACAAGAGGTTCTGCCATATTTCAACTAGAACACAGGCCATAATCCACTAATGCAATTAGTACTGGGTTGGTTTCCAACCATGCACAGATCAAAAATCCTAGGCCATAATTTTATGTCTAGTATGTCCCAGCATTCCAAAATATTATAACAAATAAATGCACCATTAACATGTCCCAGTTAGCAGGATCAGGTTTTCCAGTATCACAAGTACAGGGTAGAACCACAACAGTGGCAGACATTGTACTGAATGCAGATAATTCAAAGACAAAAGCAAAACCATCCTGGTAATCACCAGGGATTGTTCAATCTTGAGAAATCACTAGAAGATTACCTATGATGTAATGACAAAAATAAAAACACCACAAAAATTATTTTTAAAAAGAAAATTTTAGTTCTAAGAGAAAAGAGAAAAGGCTGAAATATAATGTATGAAAAAGAAACTCTCAAACCATAATGTTGTCTCAATTTGAGGTTATAATTGCACCCATAGCAGCACAGGGTGATACCATTATCTTCTCCTGAGCATGGGACTAGAGGTATTCTCTCCTTCCTCCTCCCTCTTATTTTTCTTATCATACACTGCCTGACTCCCTCCTTTATAATTTTAGTTACTTTCAAACCCAGATCTCAAAGTTTCTTAGTTTCTTCCCATACTGGGCAATTCGCAGTTCACCATCTTATATCTCTGCTCTATCTTTTGGGTGGTCGGTATTGGCCCATGTTTGGTGCCATGCTCTTTCCAACAGGTTGGTAGAGTGCTGCTCAGCCCCTCGCATGACTTGTGTCCTATCTTGATGATCTGCTCCTCTCTCTCTGTTCCTCAGCTCTCTGGCCAATATTGGCATTTCAGAAACTGTTTTCCCCAATACCTGAACCTTAGAGCTTTTCAGCACTGGTGCTTCTGGGTTGCAGCTTTTAATAGATTCTTGCTCTTAAAGGACTGTCGCAAAGCTGGCTGAGCAAATTTCTATAGCTGGGACCTAGAGTATACATGACACTGGAAAAAGAGGGAAACCAGGGTGTATGGGTGGGTTTTTTTGTTGTTGTTGTTGTTTTTTAATTTTAAACCCTTAACTTCTGTGTATTGACTTATAGGTGGAAGATTGGTAAGGGTAGGCAATGGGGGTCAAGTGACTTGCCCAGGGTCATACAGCTGGGAAGTGTCTGAGGCCGGATTTGAACCTAGGACCTCCTGTCTCTAGGCCTGGCTCTCAATCCACTGAGCTACCCAGCTGCCCCTGTATGGGTGGGTTTTAATGTAATCTTGTGTTATGTCCCTGAGTCCACCTGCTATTATTATCATCATTATTATATTTTATTGTATGTTATATCATATATACCTTGCTGACAGCAGCATGGGAGGTGAGAGAGAGATGCTAAGTGAGCACAGAGTCAATAAGTGTTAGTTCCTGGGTTTGTTTGTTTTTTAATGCTCTGGATTCTAGGTGTCCTAGACCATGGAAACATGTGAAATTGCTTTATTTTTGGCATATAATTTCAATTTTGGGGAGGTCTGAGAAGTTGTAGGGATCAGAGCAAATGTCTCATTTGCCATCTTGTCATTCATGTGACCTGGCATGGATCCAAGGACACTTACAATATTGGACTCACGATTACTAGATCAAAAGCAAAGCTTCAAAGTCCTTCTGTTCTTGTCTCTCTCACCAAGGTAACAGATTTGCTATTAATGTTAACCCAGGATTCACCTTTGTCACAGCCTAATCAAAGAGACAGAGCTACATTTTTGGGCTCACTGTGCCCAAATTCTGGATTATAAGCATATCAATACTATTTTCAGAATCAATAGACTTTAACCATAGATGCCAAAGTCCATCAAGTTCACGTTGATGACAAGGTCACACGTGAACCCTGAAATCTGCAAGCCAAGATTTACAGGAGGATGGATTTCCACCTAGGCTTCCCTGTGTGACTCTTTTCTTATCAACATTCCCTATTTAGTGATTAATATCCCCAATAAGTCCCAGGGAAATACAGAAGAACACTATAGGTTATTACTAGAACCCTTACAAGCCCCCTACAAAGTCCTAGGAAAAGCCCCACCTTTGAATGTAATAATACAGAAGTTCCCCTATAGTCTCCCTATAACAAACCAGCAAATAGTGAGTAAATGTTAAAGATTTTAAAACCCTAACTTAAATGCCTCCAAAAACAGGCTAGAATAGTGTCCAGGTTTTCCCCCCTCCCTGCTCCCTGATTCGGTAGTTAACAATGGATGATAAATAGAGAAATTTCCCTTAGAGGTTGGTAAGTCCCATTCCACTAACTGGACTGCTTTCTCCACCCCATAGCCAAGGAGACAAGTAAACACAACTTGAAAAGTTGTTAGTAACAAAGTTGTTGGTAACAAGGGTTGTCTATCTCCAAGAAAAAAAACTTATGTTGATTATGGAATAACCATGCCAAACCTGTATGTAACCTTAAGAAAGAAAAGGTATAAATAAAGAAGTCAGCAGATGGCTCTAGGACAGCCTCTGTGAAAACCATCTCAATCTCTGGCTGTGCTCATTCAACCACACCAATGCTGCTGTGCCCCCAAGTTCCTGTCCTACAAAAGCAGGTCTTTTGCACATAGAAATACACTATTACCCCACACAGGAGACCATGATAACTGCCTATCATTGGAACATGAATGGGGGGCCAGAGCAGAACTTGTTCCAAGATTTTCACTACAGGATTGAGGGCACAATCCTGTCTTTTCCATGCCATGACCATAATCAAGAATAAAGTCAAGAACATATCTGTGCCATCCCCACAATTCACCTACAAATCTATACTCCTAGCATGCTCCAACCAAAACATGGATGTTAAAAGACTTAAGTCACAAGTCCACATCATTGAATTCTGAACAGTGGGTAAGAGGCTTGGATTTACTATGTTACTTTAAATTTGCTATGCTCCTTCAAGATGGCATAACATAATGCATACAGTGCTGAACCTAGAATTAGGAAGGCTTTGTTTCCAATCTTGCCTTAGGCATTTACTATCTACTAAATAATATCTATCTGGTGATCTGTGATAGTCAACAAGCATGTTTTAGGCACTTACTAGGTGTCAGTCTCCTTGTGCTAAGTACTTGAACTAATACAAGTAAAGAGAAAGGCACTCCCTACCTGCAAGGAGCTTGCATTCTAATGGAGGAAGACAACAAAGAAAAGGAAGTTGAAAGAGGGTGGTGAAGGAAAAAAATTAGCAAGGTTGTGATAGAGGAAATCAAATAGCAATGTGATGAAAAATGAAGAGATTGCTTATCTATGTACCTTCCTTAAATGGAAGTTCTAGGAGAAACCACATCCTCAGAGAGAAGAACTAAAGTTGCTGGGAGTACTTGCAAAGAATACATTTCAAAGTTGAACTTCCAGGATGAAGATTTTTCTGTGGTATAATGGAATTCAGATCCCAGCTTGGTCAGAGATGAAGAGGGTATTGGTGGAAGAAATACTCATAGTGAGAAATCCTTATACTAATGAAATAACAGAAACTTCATATAACTACTAGGCAATACTTTAAATATGCCCGAAGCCTCAGGATGAGATCGTAACAATCCCAAAACAACAGGATGAAGCTGCCCTGGATGGACCCCAGCTACCAAATTAAGCCTCTACATGACCATGATGCTTGGGGGAATACTACAAAGAGCGTTTGCTGAAACATCATTAGCCTCAAATACTTTTCCTTTTGGTCAATCATATTTCAGTCTTTTATCTCTTTTTCCCTTTAGGAGTAAAATTTTATGGTAGGATAAATGGTGATACTATAAGCAAGTTAGGAAGAGCATGGGATAGTTTATCTGTCAGATGTATGGATAAGGAAGAGTTTATGACCACAGAAGTGATAGAGAGCATTTTACGATTTAAAATAGATAAATTTGATTTTATTAATAACTTTTTGTGCAAACAAAACTAATGCAAGGAAGATAAGAAGGAAAAAAGAACACTAATGAAAATTTTTCAGCAAGTATCTTTGATACAGGTCTCATTTATGGAAAATAAGGTAGATCTTTATTTTAAGTTGGAAGTGAAAGGATACCACCACTGGTTTATGGATGGGAACCTTGACTAAGGTGTTGTTGTTCAGGAAGGTAAGATAATAGGCTTCTAATATCTTTGATTAAAGGCCTCATTTCTCAAATATATAGAAACTAAATCAAACTTATAAAAAAAAGTAAGCCATGAGGATGGTGGAGAACATACATAGATCTCTTCCAAATTACTGTTCAAAAGTGATGATATAATGTCCCAAAATGAATTTTAGAATAGCATAAACCAAAAATAGATGGGGTGAAAAAATTTGCAGCCTTAAATACCTTATGAGGATGGCAAAAATATCTATTACACTAGGTGGAGGAGGAGCACAAAGCAGCTTGTCAAGACAGGCCATACTGTAGCAACAGGCTTTGGGGGAGGCTGAATAAGTTAAAGGTTTTCAGAATTCTAAGCCACAGATAGTAAGGAGGATCTGACAACTCCTCAGAAGGAGAATACAATAGCCTTTTTGCTAGCTCTCAGTGGAAGACTCTTGTCTCAATGCCTATATGCAAAACCAAGTGTTACTTCTGGGTCATGTCTCAGGGTGAAAAGGAGCATTGGCAAATACCAGTGCTTGAAGCCACATGGAAGCAGGGAACATTGGTCACAGATCCAAAGTGGTTTTTGTGGTTGCTCATACACCAGAGCACATGCTGGGAAAGTATTAAATATATCTTTCTTTACATCATATTGAAAAATTATATCCCCAGAGACAACTCTGAAGGCAATTGCAGAAGGAACCTGAAGCTTGGAACAGTGATCTCCACTGTTACAGAGTCCAACAGTAACATTTTTTTAATTAAACGAAAAAAATGGCTAGGAAAATAGCAAAAGAAAAAAGAAAGAAAAAAAAAGAAACAACACAAAGTTATTTTGATTAGAAGGCCAAAACACAAACTGAAAAGAAGAAAATATAGTCAATACTGCCACATCCAAAGCCTCCAAGATAAAGAGAAATTGCTCTCAATCTCCAAAACAATTAATTGAAGAACTCAAAAAGGACTTTTACAAAATCAAATAAGACAAATAGAAGAAAAACTGAGAAAAAAATGAGAATGATATAGGAAAATCATTGAAAGAAGTCAACAGCTTGATAAAGGAGGCACCAAAAATGCTGAAGAAATTGATATCTTAAAAACAGAATAAGCCAAATGGTAAAAGAGACACAAAAATACAGTGAAGAGAATAAATAGTTAAAAAAGCAAAATTGGTCAAATGGAAAAAGAAGTCCAAAAATTCATTGATGAAAAAAATTTTTTAAACAAAAATTAACCAAATGGAAAAAGGGGGTAATGAAAGCTCACTGTGGAAAAAAATTAGAAAATATAAAATTAGAATTGAGCAAGTGAAAACTAATGGTTACATGAGACATCTAGAAACAATCAAAGAAAATCAACCTAAAAAAAAAGAAAAAAATAGAAGAAAATGTGAAATATCTCATTGGAAAAACATCTGACTTGGAAAATAAATCCAAGATAGATACCCTAAGAATTATTGGACTATTTGAAAACCATGTAAAAGTATTATAATAAGTAAAAGCTTAGCCCTTACATTTTAAGAAATTGTCAAGGAAAACTAATATTTTAGAATTAGAGGGTAAAACAGAAATTAGAGGAACCCAGTGATCACCTCCTGAAAGAAATCTGAAAAGAACTCCTGGAAATAATATCCATAGCTCCCAAGACAAGGAGAAAATACTGTAAGCAGCCAAAAGAAACAGTTTTGATATCTTGGAGCCAAAATCACAATAACACAGGATTTAACAGTCCCTATATTAAAGAATCAAAGGCCCTCCAATATGATATGCCAGAGGACAAAGGAGACAAGACTTCAACCAAGAACCACTTACCCAGAAAGCCTTTAGGGGGGGAAATGGATATTTAATGAAACAGAAGACTTTCATATGTTTCTGATGAAAAGACTAGAACTGAATGGAAAATTTGACTTTCAAATATAAGACTCAAAAGAATCATGAAAAGATAAATAGGAGAGAAAAATCAGAAGACATTTTATAATAAGTTAAACTGTTTACATACTTATATGGGAAGATGATTCTTAGAACTCTGAAGTATTTTGTCAACATAAGAGTAGTAAGAAGTAGTATACAGAGTCAGAGGAGAAAGGGTGCAAGTTGAATATGATGGGATGAAATCTAAACAATTAAAATTAAGGTGGGAAAAAGAGGAATATGTTGGGAGAAGGAGAAAGTGAAAAATAGAATGTGGAAAATTATGTCACATAAAAGAGGTTTGAAAGAGCTGTTATGTTTAGAGGGTCACTTGATCTTTACTCTCATTGGAATTGACTCAAAGGGGAAAGAACATATATAGCCAACTGTATAGAATCTAATTTACCCAACCAGAAAATATGAGAAAGAAGATAAAAGAAAGAATGGGGAAGCTGATAGAAGAGGGGACATATTGGGAGATATGATTGTCAGAAGATAAATACTTTTGAGGATAGACAGAATGAAAGGAGAGTGAATAGGATAAATGGGATGGAGAATGGGATGGAGAGTAATTCACAGTAAACATTTTGAAAAAAAAATGTTTACAAGTCTAATAAAGGCCTCATTTCTCAAATAGGTAGAGAAACACATTGAATTTATGAGAATATAAGACATTTTCTGATTGACGAATAGTCAAAGTTTATGAACAGGCAGTTCTCAAAGTAATTAGAGCTCTCTCTGGTCATGTGAAAAATTGCTCTAAATCACTACTAGAGAAATGCAAATAAAACAGCTCTGAGATAACACCCCATACCTATCAGGTTGGCAATTATGGCAGGTGAGGAAAATGGCAAAACTTGGAGGCAATCTGTGAAAAAAGAGACACTAATGCACTGTTGAAGGAGTTGTGAACTGTTTCAAACATTTTGGAAAGCAATTTGGACCTACACCAAAGGGGTCATAATGTTCATATGTACATGCCCTTAAACCCAGTAATAGTATTACTGGGATTGTATCCCAAAGAGATAAAAAAAAGAGGAATGAATTATATGTACAAAAACATTTAAAGCAACTTTTTGTGGGGGCAAAGAATTGGAAAGTAAAGTGATACCTATCAATTTGGGAATGGCTAAGTAAGTTATAATTTACAAGTGTAATAGAATACTATTGTGTGATGTAAGAAATGACAAGTAAGAGTAGCTCAAGAAAACCTGGAAAGAGACAAACTGAAACAGAGTGAAGTAAGCAGAACCAAGAGAACAATAACAAAAGAAAAAAGATTTGAGAGTCTGAATACAGAACAAAGCAAACATTTTTCTTTCTTAACTTGTATTTTGTTCAAGTTTGCTTCCACAAAAAGATTAATATGGGAAAATGTTTTACTTGGCTGTACATGTAAAATCTATATAAAATTGCTTACAATCCTTAGTGGGGGGGGATGGAGAAGAGAATTCAAGATTCAAAGTACTTTATAAGATGATATAAACTTTTTATGTTTAATTGGGGAAAAATTAAATTCAACTAAAATTTTAAAAATATATTTGATAAATGGTGAAATGATATTAGCAGTTATTTTCCAGATGAAGTCAAAGCTATCTATAATATCGTGGGAAGAATGCTCTAAATCACCACTGATTAGAGAAATACAAATTAAAATAACTATGAGGTACTTCCTCACACCTATCAGATTGGTTAATAAGACAAAAAAAAAGGAAAATGATGGATTTTGGATGGGATGTGGGAAATTTGGGACACTAATGCATTGCTGGTAGAGTTGTGAATTGATTAAACCATTCTGGAGGGCAATTTGGAACTATACCCAAAGGGTTTTTAAACTACATAGATTAACAAAAAAAGGAAAGAGTATTTAAATGATCCCATCATAGAAAAAGAAATTTAACAAAGAACTCCCTAATAAAAAGGCCAGGGAACAAGATGGGTTCACAAGCGAATTCTACCAAACATTCAAAGAACAACTGATTCCAATACCAATTACAACATCAATTATTTGGGGGGAAAAAGGAAGAGAGAATTCTTCCAATATCTGTTCATGATATAAATATGGTACTAATAACTAAATGAGGGAGAGCTAAAAAAGAAAAAAAATATATAGACCATTTTCCCTAATGAACATTGATGCAAAAATTTTAAAATACTAGCAAAAATTTTACAACATTGTATCATAAGGCTCATATACCATGACTAGGAGGGTTTTACAACAGGAATGCAGAGATAGTTCAGTTATTAGGGAAAATATCAACCTAATTGACTATATAAATAAAACCAACAGAAACCATCTGATTATTTTAAGAGATGCAGAAAAAGAATTTGGCAAAATGAAACACCCACTCCTTATAAAAGCATTAGAAAATACTGGAATAAATGGAACCATCCTTAAAGTGATAAATGACATCTATCTGAAAACACCTGCAAGCTTTATCTGTAGAGCAGATAAACTAAAATCCTTCCCAATTAAATTTGGTGTGAAGCAAGGAGGCCCATTATCATGACTATTGCTTTTTTTGTATGTCAAATTATTTTTCCCATCTTTTATAAAGGTCATAAATATTCACAATAACCATTACATAATATCCAAAGACTACAAAAACATGCACATTGTATTTAATCTTATACTAATTGTCAACCTTAAAAAACAGAACCACTTAATCAATTTATGGAGAACCTGTCTTTAATCAGAACAAAGGAGACAGAATCTTCATGGTCACCACACAGAGTCATGTACACACACAATACCAATACCACACAGAGCTAAGCTCTAAGACTCTTGGAATAATGCCTCCAGGAAAATGTGCCATGAATAGGAAACTCCATCATAGGAATTTCCATGGAACTATAGAACTTGGGGTCTTATACACACATTAGTGAGTATAGGAAAGGAAGGACAACTGACCAGTTACATAGGAGATTGGAAAAGAGGTTGTAGCCTGAGGCTATGGTACCTGGGACATGGCCAAATACAATGAAAAACCAATATACCAAGAAGTGTACTTAAGACTTGAGAATCTCTTATCACTCCTCTTCAGAGTGCTTAATGGGGACTTGATGGCTTATTGTTCAGTCTGAGACAAGGGTCAGTCCAGTCAGGGAGTTCCTTGAAGGCAAGCTCCCATGGGACAAAAGGAAATTTGAGGGTTTCATAAAACAACTTGCCATAATTACTATTATGAAAGTTGTTTTGGAGAAAATAATTTTATTTGAGAAGCCACATGTGGGATTTGTAGTAATTATAAATGTTCTTTCATTCTTCAGATTATCTGACATTATAGCCAGAACAGAGTTTGTGCCTCCATCAATGTTTTCCTTATCATGTGTCATCAGAAAATGCCTCAAATGCTTTACAAAATCCACTACACTTAAGAACTTTTTCAATATCTATTTCTATAAATCAAGAAATTCATATATTCAAGGTTACATATGAAAAGTACACAGGAATTATATCTTCTTTCTCAAAAATGTAAAGTATTTGTTGTTGGCATTACTGTACATGGTGTTAAGGAGTTTTTACATTTGATTATTTGGAAATATGTACTCAAAGTTCATGGACTTAAAGTTCATGAGACAAAGGTCAATACAAAATTATCACTTATAAGTGCTGCAATAAAATGAGACAAATTATAAGGATACTATAACCTTCCTGTTTGGATTCTACTAGACCAGTCACTTGCAACTATTACCTTATGTCCTTTATGAAAACTATGTCCCTTAAGAAAACATAATTGGAAGAACAGATGAAACACTAAATAAAAACAAAAACAAAAAAAAAAGCTTAAATTCTGAATTGAGAACAAGTAATTATAGCTAACTATCCATAGGAACCTCTAGAACCCAAATCCTGTGAACAGGATGACTATCTTGAAGGAATTTTGAAAAAAAAACCTTACTAAACAGTCACTAAAACAATAAAGATAACAATCTTCACTTTTAGAATAAGGAAATGGAAACAAGTTACTTATGAGCTGCAGCTTCCTGACATAAAAAGAGGGTGCTGAAAGTAAATGACATCTGGGGATCTTTCCAGTTCAAGGAAATTGAGATTCTTTATATGAAATCTTGTCCTCAGTATGAAACCTTTTTATTCATTTTTAAATGGACACTGCAGACAAATAGTTGTAATCTTTATATGATCTAAGTTTTAATCATATTTCAGTAGTTTATTTTTAAAATACTTCTGATTTCTAGAAACAAGAAAGGCATGGTCATAATAATTGTAATAGAAAGGAATATTTTATAACTTCATCCTATTTTTAACACATTATACTAAAAACAAATGTACTAATAACATTGAACTTCACTTTCAAACTTCATATAATTCATAAGATCATTGTAATAGCAAATTTACTTCAAAAAAGATAAGCTAAAATATAATAGTTTACAGGCTGACAATAAAACTAATGGAACAAAGATTAGAAAAAAAATAAATCTGGAAAAACATTTTATAGCAAGTATCTCTGACAAAAGCCTCATTTTTTAATATATAGAGAAATAAGTCAAATTTTTTAAAATGGAAAGCATTTCCCAATTTAAAAAATGGTCAGAAGATATGAATAGGCAGTTTTCAGAGGAAGAAATTAGAACTATCTATAGTCATATGAAAAGATGCTCCAAATCAGTGGTTCCCAAACTTTTTTGGCCTACCATCCCCTTTCCAGAAAAAAATATTACTTAGCCCCCTGGAAATTAATTGTTTTTAATTTTAATAGCAATTAATAGGAAAGATAAATGCACCTGTGGCCATCACCACCTCCCCTGGATTGCTGCAGGACCCACCGGGGGTGGTGGTGCCCACTTTGGGAATCACTGCTCCAAATCAATAAAGATTATAGAAATGAACATTAAAACAACTCTAAAATACTACCTCACACCTGTCATATTAGCTTACTTAACCAAAAAGCCAAATAAATGTTGGAGGGGATATGGGAAAAGCAACTAATACATTGTTGGTGGAACTGTGGATTGACACAACCATTCTGGAGAGCAAAATGGAACCAAGCCCAAAAAGCCACAATGCTTTTCCTTCCCTTTGTCCCAGCAATATCACTACTGTGTCTGTATACTAAAAAGATCAGAGATAAGGGGAAAGGACCTACTTCTACCAAAATATTTTTAGCAGCTCTTTTTATAGTGGCAAAGAATTGGAAACTAAGGAATTTTCCATTACTTGGGGAATGGATGAACAAGTTGTGTTACATGGGCATAATGGAATACTATTGCATCATAAGAAATGACAAGCAGGATGAGGTCAGAAAAACTTATAAAGACAAATATGAACTAATGCAAAGCAGAGTGAAGAGAATACTAAAGTACTAGACATATGCAATGATCATTTCTGAAGGACTCAACCATTATCAGCAAAACAAAGTTCCAGTATTATCCCAAGTGGCCCATGATGAAAAATGCTATCCATAGCCAAAAAGGAACTACTAGAGTCTGACTGCTGATCAAAGCATGCCATTTTTCACTTCATTTACTTCATTTTTTGTATGTATGTAATCTGTATATTATTTCATGGCATGAGCAATATGGAAATATGTATTGCATGATAGCACTGTTTATAACCTCTATCAGACTATTTACCACCTTAAGGGAGGTATAGATAGGGAGAAAGGGAAGCAGAGAATCTGAATCACAAAATGTCAGATAATAATCATCAAGAATTGTTTCTACATAAAACTGAAAAAAATTTGAAATGAAAAGAAAATAATAGCCTAGATTTTATTATGTTTAAGTATAGGTTCTGAGGTGATAAAAAATAAATGTATTCTAATGAGGGATTCTAACAAAGTTTTAAAAGCTTTTAGTTATGTCTGCCTTTGAAGGGGAAAACTAGAATCTTACATTATTATCCTGGGGAAAGAGAAACCAAGTTGTGTGCAAATATGCTTAAGAGAACTGCTTTTCAAAACTAGGTTTCTGAGATACGCACTTCAGAGTTTCATTTGAAGAGTCTATAAGGCATAAAAGATAACTACAAGGCCAGAACCATTTGATGTCCTTCTATAAATTAAATTTCTCAGGAAACCTTTTATCAAAATTTGAAGTGTAATAAATTCCTTTTTGATCTCTATTGTCTTCTTATGTCAGGAATGTCTGTGATCCTTTTATTCATTTTACCATGCCATGGGAAGGGCATCAGCTAGACATAAAACCTCCTAAAGAAGAGAAGAAGTCCTGAACTCCAAATAAAAAAGACTACTGAAAAGGAATAAAAAATATGAGATTATGAGACTCTTCCCCGTTTTGATCATAAGTGAAGACAGTGAAACCTCTCCTTCATGATTCACTTATAGATTCTACTAATCTCTTTTCTGGGAATGTTCAAAGTACAATATGTATGTACATATCTTTAGGCAAGCATAAGTACACCTGGAAAAATGCACATAACAGCAAAGCAAAATCAAGACAGTAATTATCAACATAATTTAATTTAGGGTTTGCTTGATCCAGCTTGTTCTTGATAACCTATTCCAAATATCCATTTAATCAGGATATTTATCATTCTGTTTCTTTTCTTTTTATTCTCATCCTGGGTTTCAATTATTTCATGTCTGATCCTAGGAAACATTTTCCTTTGGAAACCTGTTCCAACAGAGTTTGTCCTATATCACTCTTTGCAAGGTATCAAATTCAGCAACAAATGTGGTGTCCTTGATTAGGTTGTCAGTTGTCAACAATATCTGGAATAGGCAGGTGAAGCCAAGATGACAGCTTAGCATCAGTGAAAGCTGAAACCACTCTGGCAATCCTTCTATAACAAAATTTAAAAAGCACCTAAAAAGACAGGAGTCAAAAACCAACAGCAAAATAGATTAGGGTTGTGGAAATGGGAGGCTATCCTTCAGAAAACAACTTGAAAATTAGGCAGAGAGATTTTCATGGGATAAGGGAGAAATGGAAGTAAAACTGCACACAAAGGAGTGCTGGCCAACCACCACCCCCACCTACTGTGCCAGGTTTCAAGCTTGGTCATAAGCCAACTTGAAGATCTTGGGATCCTACCTACACCACCAACAACAGAGCACCCCCACATGTACCCCTTGAAGTCCCAGGCCATGGCTCCAGTCAGCAGTGAGGCCCAGAAGTTTGCAGCACTTGGCCAATTCAAGCCTGTGCTGTTCTGAAGCCCTTAGCCTTGGGACAAAAGAATGCAGAATGCTAAGTCCTGCAAGGCATTAATAGAGGAGGCAGAATCAGCAGCTTTCAGAACTACCAGTCCACAGGCAAAAAAAATGCTGGGAAAATGAGCATATAGCAAAACAAACCTCTAACTATAGAAAATTTCTATGGATACAAAGTAAATTGTATCAAGGCACAGAGTCAGTAGAAGATAGTGAGATCCAAGTGACCACATGTAAAACTTCAAGGAAATATGGGAATTAGTCCCAGACACTGGAAGAAGTCAAAAAAGGAATTGAAAAATCTTCTAAGACAGATAGAAGAAAAGTGGGAAAGAGAAATGAAAGTAATAAAAAAACCCAAAACAAAATATTTTACTGGAAAAACAGTCACAAAAATCCAAGGAAGAAAAGAGTTTTTAAAAAAACAGAAATGGTCTACTGGAAAAAGAGGCAAAAAAACCAAATTGTAACAGTGTAGACTCAATTTAGCAAAGGGAGCTAAATAAAGCATACAGCTTTGAGATGAAATGGAATCGAGCACAAGCCCTGAAGATTCTGGAAGTTTGGAATATGAAGGAGGGGCCACAGGAGGAGGAGTTTTTCAACTGTCACTTCACTCCTGAACCTACTGGGGACCAGGGGGGTTGGTTGAAGTGAGGTTGGGTTTGGTGGATCCTGAGTGAATATAGCTTCTCTGTACCCCTATAACTGAGATTATTTGGAGATCAAAACTACTAAAGCATCAATTTCTGTAAACTTCGATTTACTATCCAAGAAGACTTTGATCACAGTAGTTTTCATTTTGATACAAGAGCTCAGACTCCCTGGGGAGCGGGCTTGGGGAATCTTTTCCCAAACTAGCTTAGTTCATTTATCCTTGTTACTTCCCTTTATATTAGTTTAGAGAGTAATGAATAGGAGATTGTAGGGGGAGAGGGTTAGTTACTGAGACCAAGACTCAGAAGAAGTCCAATGATGCTCTCTTGGGGAGAAGTCTATAGTTGATAGTAAAGCTCATCCCTTTCCCACCATCCTTGATTCTCCATATCTTTTCCATTATACCCTGAATTCATTTATCCTTTAATAAATACCTGTTAGTTTTTGTTAGTTTGAAGCAGTTACGTTGAGGGAGGAGGTGATGTTGAGTGACTAAGGGGAAGACTAGTACTATATTCCAACTTGAAGGAAAAAAGTCATTTGAACAGGAGACTGGGGGGGCTTGTCCTAACATTAGTGGCATTGAAGATTGGACCCAACCCATTAGGGTCTCAGTTGATTCCTAACATTTTCCTAAAACAACTCCACTACAGCTTTTCCATTTTGGGGAGCCCCATCTAGAATTATGCCCCATAAGGTCTTTCTAGTAGGGGGATGGGAGTTAGCTACTTTGACCAATTGGTATCTATCAGGTGGGGTGTTCAAATACACACCCCATACATCATCAATAACCACCTCCTACACAATGAAGAAAAGAGTTACACAAAAAGTAGAATGGATCAAAAGAAAAGGGAAGATCAAAAGGTCATGGAAGAAATTCATTCTTTAAAAATTAGAATTGGGCAAATAGAAGCTACTGACTTCATGAGACTTCAAGAAACAATAAAACAAAATAAGAATTTGAAAAAAAACTGCCCTGGAAAATAGATCCAGGAGAGACAATTAAGAATTACTGGACTACCTGAAAGTCGTGATAAAAAAAAAAAAACTTGAAAAGCCTAGACATCATATTATAAGAAATTATGCAAGAAAACTGCCCTGATATTCTTGAACAAGAAGGTCAAATAGAAATGGAAAGAATCCACAAATCACCTCCTGCAATAAATCCCCAAATGATAACTCTCATGAGTGTTATAGCCAATTTAAAGAGCTCTCAGGCCAACGAAAAAATACTTCAAGCAGCTAGAAAGAATCAATTCAAATATCATGGATCCCCAGTCAGTACCACACAGTATCTGGAAACTTCCACATTAAAGGACTGGAAGGCTTGGAATATCATATTCCAGAAAGCAAGGGACCTGGGTTTACAATCAAGAATCACCTAGCCATCAAAACTGACTATATTCTTTCAGAGGAAAATATGGTCATTTAATAAAATGAAGATTATTAGAAGATTTCCAAGCATTCCTGAAAGAAAGGCCAAACTTAAACAGAAAATTTGATGTCCATATACAAAATTCAAGGGAAGCATAAAAAGGTAAATAACAAAGAGAAAAAATTTAAGGGACTCAATAAGGTTGTATTGTTTATATTCCTAAATGGAAAGATGATATTTGTAACTCTTAAAAATTTTTAACATTATCATAGTAGTTAGAAGAATTATACACAGACAGAGGATGTGGTAGTATTCTATTTAGGATGATATGCAAAAAAAATCTAGGTGTGAAAAAGGGGATTTCACTAAGAGAAATGGGTAGAGAGAAATAAAATGGGGTAAATTACATCACATAAAGAGGCAAGGGGTGTAAAAAAAATCTGGAATAGACCTTGCTCCTAGGGAAATGTTGAAGTATTTCAATAGATTTGCTTTGTAGGACTTAAATTAATATCCAGCCACTCCAAGTATTAATTTTATAAAATTTATTAGTAATCAACTTGAAGTAGAAGGAATAAAAAAGAAATAGAAGTAAAAAAAAACTAATTATTTAACAAAATTAAGACCATGTGACTAAGTTCTCCTTGCCTGTTTAAAAAACCCATTCCACCAAAGCCTCAACAGGAAGACAAGAGGGCAAGAGGCAGGGCTATATTAAATTTATATCCTCCCTAAGTTAGCATGTAACATGAGGAGAGTGGGGTGCTGGGAATTGTAGTTTTTAGGGTAACAGATTCTAATTACACAGATTCCTAGGTTTAAGTTGACTTTCAGAGGTTCCCTGGCTAATATTATTAAAAGTTACTGGTGATAAATCTTATTTTAGTAGAACATGACAAAATCTACTGACATTGACCTTTCAATAATTAGTTCATGTAATGAAAATCAATTTGGACTTTATAAACAACAGAGCTATAGGAGTAATATTAAATTAGTTTATCTACAGTTCATCTGAAAGTTCAGAGAATTTCAGTCTTCACAGTACAACTTCCTCTTTCTATCTTCATCTGAACCCTGTATGTGGTATATTGATAAAATGTATAGCTAAGGAAGAATCTTTAAAAAGGAACCATAAGGTCCTGACTTATAAAAATGAGCCTTTCTGACTCTTACTCTTATCAGAAGGCTATTTCAAACAGAAAAAAGTGACCAAAAAATATCCATTAAGAAGGGGATGGCAAGCCTAAGACTCATTTTCCTAGTTGTTTCAGTTAGGAAGTTGAAATAAGTGTTGACCACAGAATCAGAATAGTAAAAATGAGGTCTTTTATACTTGCATCCCTTTAATAATTCAGAAATGTCTGAGTATTACAAGAAAATCAAAACATTTAACAATACATTGGCCATAATTATAGAAATTTGCTATGAAAGGAAGGAGGAGGGACATGGTTAACAACATTAGGAAGAAGATTAGGAAGACTCTTCTTTCAAGGTCACAGACTGATCTGACAGGTATAACAGAAAAAAGTAAACATAGTTTTGTTGGATTCCAGGTAAGAGTCATATTTCAGATAGTTATGCCTGAATTAAAAATTCAGAACAATATCAAATTAGAATTACAAGAGATTCTAATTAAATTACAAATTTTGTTAATTACTGCTTAGGGCAATGTACAATTATTTTTCTTCTTATATACCCAAGATATTTCCAAAAGCATTTCTTCATTATCCTACTCTTTTCTAGTTTAAACCCACTCCAGAGATAAAAAACAATCATTAGAAGTTAAGAAAATAGTCTTTCTGTAATTTTAAAATCTAATAAAAACATAATAGCTTACTCAAAACCTAGGAAAACACTGGTCATGGTAAGTCTCTGGAATATCCATGTTAAGGTAAGGCATATTAACCTCTAAGGTAAAGTAGGCTCAGAGGTATATTTTCAATACATACAAGGTTGCAATATTCTAATTTTCATAATCAATCATTAGACATTTATATAAAGATCACTTATGTAAGTAAGCTTAAAACCCCCCCACTGACTTATCCAATCTGGATGTTAGCTTTTGTATTAGAGGCAGAGGTCTCAATTTCTATAAACCATTTCATCATTTTCAAATTCCACAACATTCTTTTAGCAACTTTTTCCCAAGACTGATAAAATTTTATGAACTTCTTCAATTAGAGGTCCCATGGGTCTTTAAAGAACTTCAGAGATAAGGAGGATTTAAAAGGTATTTTGTATATTTTCCAAACAAGTTATTATTCATTTTAAAGTAAAATGTACTCAATTAGAAACTTAACACTTTTTAAACATTATGACCACATTCTTAAATAGCTTAATTCTTAATTTCACAGCATTCAGATTATGAGGAATATTCTAAGGAAAAAATTGTGCTACCCTTGAGGTGTCATTTTTCAAATGAACATTTCTTATATAATTGTTTTCTCCAAAATTGCAATTCAAGAAAACAATTACAAGCATAATAAACAATATTTTAAATTAAAAACCTGAAACAAAACTTAATGCCAGTCAAATGACATCAGTTTAGTTAAATGCATTTTCAAATCAGATATCAGAACCAAAACCAGACTGAAAAGGCATCTCCGATTAAACCACTGCAGTGTTAAAAGAAAAATTCTTTGGTCTTAAATCCTGATCAATAAAGCAAAACTCAGGACAAAGAGAATTAAAAGGAGGTTAATGTAAGTCCTTGGGGTTTATGGGGAGTTCAGGAAAGACTTGTACCTCTGCAACTCTGTAGACAGGCTAAATCAGGTTGTAGGTAACCAACTTGTCACAAATACCCTTCACTGAGTTAGGAGCATGTGTGAAGACCTGCCAGTAGAATGGGCAGATCTGAATAATTTATTTCAAAAGCCATGAAAGTGGCTGAAGTAGGGGCTGTATGATGCTTAGAGCTTGGAAATACACTGAAGATGCCATGGGGACACCATTGCATCGTAGGCCAATACCAGTTCCAACTTTAGTCTTGCCACTAGTCTTCAATGACTCTGGAAAAGCGAGTAATCTAGATGATTTTGTATAACTCTGCCTTACTTAAATCCAGTTTCTTCCCAATTCATAACACATCCCCACTAAGGTCACTTTGGTCCTCTTCAAGTAAGGAGGATAACCACCAATAATTCTAAGTACATCAAGGTGTTAACAGGCTGAGGGGCTGATCACTGCAACCAGCAACTTCTGGATCAGTCAGCTTCTACTGATAAATTTTGTAGAGATAAAGACAATTCATATAGATCTCTGTCAGCAAAATGACCTGTATCTTTGTTCCTCCTCCAAGGGTAGGAGTACTTAACAATTTGCAGGAGGGATACGAACAACATAGGAAGGTTCATGTGACAAAGAGCACTTAATGCAAAACTATAAATTCCAAGTTGGCTTCCCCAACAGACTCCTCCAGCCTCCCAAAACTGATTAATAAAATAGCCTGAGAACAATGGCTAAATCAATTGTATTAGGTCAGAGCCACTGAATCAGGCCAGGACAAACTAGCCCTTCAATAACTAATAATTCGTCCATAACATAAGGACTCTATATGAAATGGTCGAACCACAACCAGAGCAGGACTCTGTAGGGTCAAGTATCCAGGAGTCTGAGAGTGGCCACAACCAAGCAGACACAAAAAATAACAAAGGGCTAAGTCTCTTGTTTATGTGCCTGCAGGGGAAATGAGGCAAAAGGGCATAAGGTTGGGAAAATACCTTTTTCTGCTTGCAAACATCTAGAGAGGTGATGGCAAACCTTTTAGAGACTGTGTGTCGTACCCTGCCCCTCCCTTTACCCCACACAGGGGAGGGAGGAAGTGGTCCCATTGGACTACTAGGTGAAGGAGTGGGGGAAGTAAAAAGTCCTCAGTGCAGGTGAAGAGGGGGAGGTGAGTGGCCTAAGCGCTCCTCTCCCCTCCAGCTCTGCTGCTTATGAGCCATCCAACTTGCCCCTTGTGTGTTCCCTTTGGCTGCTGGGCAGAGGGGTGGGGGAATGGGGAAAAATGTCATCAGGTGCAGTGGAGAGGGGGAAGGGAGCAGCTCCGAGTCCCTCTGCCTTTGTAGTAATGAACTCTAGTGGGGGTGGGGGGGAGCAGGGAAGCTCACATACCGACAGAAAACGCTCTGTGTGCTGTCTTTGGCATGCATGCCATAGGTTCGCCATCACTGACCTAGAGTTTCTTGGGCCAGCCCTGGTTATTGAGCCCGGAATCATAGTGCCATGCACTTCAGAATATCTTGGGTAACTACCAGACTAAGTACTCCAAATTATAATGGGATTTATTTACTGATTGGACACCCACACCAGAACCAGTCATTATGTGACCCAACATGCATATGGCAGGTGTACTTTATCACCCAAAGCCAACAACCACAGAAACAGGTACCTGAACAGTTGCAGTGCTTCAGCTCTGTGGTTTTGCCAATACTGTGCAGGCGTTCCCACCTTCCATAAAGGCGCCTGTAGGTGAGTGGCCCAACCACCCCCACCACCCCCTCCTAACATCCACACCCCTACAACCCCCGCTGTGACATTCCTTCGGGGGATGCTTTTGGGGGTGGGGAAAGCTGAAAAGAACTTTCTTTGGATCTGGGACAAAAGGACAGCAGCCCTTATGAACCTCATGTTGGGCAGGCATCGTATATGTGGTCAGCCCTGATCTTAGAATTTTTTATTTAGTGTCTGCCCCTCACCCCAGATCCCCACCACCAGCAGAATCAGGACCAACCAGAATCTGCAGGGGGTAGAAGGGCAGAGGTGTGGGTGTGGTGTGAGAAACCCAGAGAACCCATGACCATTATGAGCAGTCTAGACCCAGTGAATGGTCCAGGTTGGGCCACCTGGGCTGCTCCTCTATGGATAGATCTTCTGGTACAAGGAGTTGGTGATTCCTTGAAGCACAGGAAATGATCATTGGATCATAAACTCTCAGAATCAGGAGTGTTCCTAATCCTATGGCATTCCCAAGCAACAGTCTAAAATTGGAACCAGTTTCAACTCTCAAATGGAATAATGAAGCCATTAACTGTGTTTTAGATATTTGCTTGGGAATGAAATGATTATCTGATGTCTCTTAGTTTTCTTTATTTTAATTGCACATTGTCTTCCCATGACCTTGATACCCTTGAATTTTTAGAACTAGGTCACCTTCCTAGTTTTATGACCTAGTTAGGGAGGCAAACTTCAAACTATCAGTAGCTAAAATTAACTTATGTTTTAGTTATGTCAATAGAATCAAGAGTATATATACTAGGGTGGGACTGAATACATTTTCATTAATGCATTCTAAATAATTTTCTACCCCATTTACACCATGGAGTAAAAGTTATTCTTGTTGAGACAATTGTAACTTCATTATATACATATTTGCATCACAGGGGATAGTGGATATTGGATTTTCACTTCAATTGCATTTAATGGAGGCAGAGTTGAACAAAATTGTCAGTCTCACTCTTTTCCAGATGAAGTGGTGCACTTCATAAAGCGAGTCTGGACACCCAGAAGTTCAGATTAATGGAACCAATATTTAATTATAATTATATTTACTGGCCAGGGCAGTTTCCTAGTGAAAAGCTGCACTGGACTAAAATTACAATGCAGTTTTTATAGGGTGCAAGATACAAAGCAAACAGTGTTCATTAATGAGACATAACCTTGATGAAGCAAGCAAACCTTATCGTCTGGGAGCTATTTTGGTTAGTAGCAGGACTTTCCCTGTATATCCTAGACTGTGAGTAAGGGACATACTTTCTCATTAATCCTGACTGTGTTGTTTTGGTTCTGAGCTGACTGACCTTCAGAGGAAAGCTCATTTCTGATTTCTACTTTCCCCAGGGAAAAACAAGTTTTCTAGTCAATGACTTAGTTTACCTCACTTCACCAGAGCCATCAAAGTCCAGTGGCAAGACAACAGCCAAGATGACTGGAGGTCTTACTTGAATTTAAAAATCCTTTTGGAGTTCTGATAATTTGGTGGGGGGGCTGAAACTAATTCATTTAAAAAAAAAAACCCTTACCTTCCATCATGAAATTAATGCTATGTATTGGTTCCAAGGCAGAAGAGTGGTAAGGGCTAGGCAAGGGGGTTAAGTGACTTGCCCAGGGTCACACAGCTAGGAAGTGTCTGAGATCATATTTGAACCTAGGACCTCCCGTCTCTAGGTCTGGTTCTCAATCCACTGAGCCACCCAGCTGCCCCAATTGACTTTTTTTTTTAAGGCTTTGGCTATAGTAGTTTTGACTTTATTGTCTTCTGAATTTGAGTTTTGAACTTTTCTGTCAACAGAGTAACTTTATATGGTCAGGAGTTTTTCTTGTTTACTCATTTTACTAAGCTATTCCTTTTAATATTAAAGTTGGGCTCTGTTCCCAGGGTTGAAGGGGCACTATACTTTGCTTTAGTTTTTTTAGCATTTTTGTACATGTGTGCTACTATTTTCAGAATTAGTTGGGCTTTCTAAGTTTTTAGTTCTAAGATGTTATGAATTAAGAAGAGTTGTGGTTGCCACTGTTTTGTCTTTTTCCCTAGTCTGTGAGCAACCATAAGCACCATTTTCCGTCTTGGCATTGTAACCTGGACCCCTATTGTGAGAACATCTTGTTTACTAGTGTTCCTCTTTGCTCTAGGACTGTGAGCCAGATTCCTGATTGAACAATGTAACAGATTCGAGCACTCAGTATCAGCTCAGGATCCCCTGTAATTTTTTGACATATTGTCCAACCCACTTAACCTCCTGTAGACTAAGAAGTAGCTGCTACTACAAATTCAATCACCTGCAAGGCTATTACTGGCTTGCCAGGGCACAATATGCAGTGACAAAACTTATGTTGGACTATGTTCTCCTGTAATCCTATGAGACATACATCTCCTGTTGAACTAAGTTGTCTTGGGAAGGAAATTTATTGTACCTCATTCTTTTGTGGGTTCTGCCTCTCCAGAATTTATTTGAGGGAATAATTTTACAGTCGCTTAAAGAGGAATTTGGGAGAGCTCAGGAGAGTCTCTGCCTTTACCATTGTGGCTCCCCTTATTAACTTTGCCTATATTATTCACAACCCTTTAATAAATATAATTTTATTGAATTATAATCAGAAAATAATACATTTAATAATTCTGATTTTCTGTATTTGTAAGGTTTTTACGTCCTAAGACAAGTCATTTTTTTTTGGTGAAGGAACTATGTACAACTAAGAAAAAGGTATACTCCTTTATTTTCCCATTCAATTTTCTATAGAGGTCTATCATATATAACTTTTTATATTCTATTCATCTCCTAAAATTCTATTTTTTATTTCATGGGTTAAATTTACCTAGTTCTTGGAAGGAAAAGTTAAAGTCCCCATATTACAATTTTAGTGTCTATTTCCTCCTGTAACTTATTTAAATTTTTCTTTAAGAATTTGATGCCATACTATTTGGGGCATATATGTTTTGTATTATTATTACTTTCTCATGTATAGTACCTTTTAGAAAGAGTTTCCCTGCTTATCTCTTTTAATTAGGCCTATTTTCCCCTTTGTTTTGTCTAATATCACGATTACTACTTTGCCTTTTCTTTCAGTTGAAACATAATAGATTTCGCTCCACACTCATTTTTCATCTCTGTGTGCATAATCACATAGATTTGGATTTTAGTTTTTAATCCATTGTAATATCTACTTCCATTTTATTCATGAATTTATCCCTTTAATATTCACATTTATGATTACTAAGTATACATTTCTCTTCATACTATTTTCTTTTCTTTATCTCTCTTTTTTCCTCTTCTAAAAATTCTTTTCCTGACAACTGCTTCCTTTAACCCAGTATTCCCTGTAGCACCACATCCCTTCTTTTTCCTTTACTCTATTCCCTTCTTTATCCCATTTTGGGTAATATAGATTTATGAACCCAACTAAAAGTGTGTGTTTGTATGTGTATACTGACATGTATACATATACATGTATGTTTTATGTATATGTTTATAAATATATATATACATCATTGTGTGAATCTGTTCATATTCATCTCTCATTGAACCAATTGAGATGAGAATGAAGTTCGAACATTCTCAGCCCTTTCTCCTCCACTATAAAAGCTCTTCTTTCTGTGCCATTTATGTGAAGTAATTTCCCCTGTCTTTCCTCTCCCTACCCCCTTCTCCCAAGGGGGAGATACATCCTTCTTTCTCTTCTGTCCATTATTTTTAGATCATCTTAAATAATCAACTCACACCTGTGCCCTCTCCAAATATAGAGTCCTAAATGCTTTAATAATAATGTTCTTAGAATTTACACATATCATCTTCCTTTATAGGAATATATAGAGTAGACTTATTGAGTTCATTATGATTTCTCTTTCATTTTTGCCTCTATGTTTCTTTTGGGTATTGTATTTGAAAGTCAGATTTTCTATTCATCTTTTGTCTTTTCATCAGGAATTCTTAAAAGATTTCTATTTCTGAAGGATTATGCTCAGTTTTGATAGGTAGGTCATCATTGGTTGTAATCCTAATTTCCTGCCCAAATGTCATAATTTAAGCCCCCAGCTCCATTAAGATGTGACAGCCACTAAATTTTGTGTGCTTCTGATTTTGGATCTACATATTTGAATAATTTCTCTCTGACTACTTAAAAGTATTTTATTTTTGAACTAAGTGATCTGAAACTTTGCTATAATTTATCTGGGAGGTTTTGTTTTGGAACTTTTTTTCAGGAAGTGATTGACAGTTGCTTTTAGTTTTTATTTTGCCGTCTGATGCTAGGATATCAAGGTAGTTTTCCTTCTTAATTTCCTGAAATATGACATGCAGTCCCCTTTCTTTGATAATGGCTTTCAGAGAGTCCAGTAGTTACTAAGTTATTTTTACTTCATTCAGGTCATTTTTCCCTTCAATAAGATATTTCACATTTTCTTCTTTTTTTCATTCTTTTGATTTTGTTTGTTTCTTGGTGTTTCAAGGAGTGATTAGTTTGCTTGCGCAAACATGATTTTGAAGGAATTATTTTCTTTAGTGAAATTTTTCTACCTTTTCCACCATCTGATAAAATGGTTTTTTTATTTTTAATTATTTTTAATTAATTTTTAATTTTTAACTTTTAAATATTTTCTATGTTTACATGATTCATTTTTTCCCTCCTCTATTCCCTCCAACCTCCCAGAACTGACAAGCAATTCCACTAGGTTGTACAAATGTTATCACTTGATACCTATTTCCATATTATTCATTTTTGCTATAGAGCAAAAATCTGTTTTTTCTTAAATATTTTTTCTTAAGCATTTTTTGGATAACTCTTATACCTAACTTCTAATTATCCTTTCATAATTTTTTCATTGATCTTATTTCTTTTCCAATTTTTCCACTATCATTTTCATTTTATTTTAAAATTCATTTTAAACTCTTCTAGGAATTTTTATTGAGTGTGTCTTATTGACTTTTTTTCTCTGAGGCTATGGTGGTACCTATTTTAACTTCTTTGTATTCTCTTGGGTATGTTTCTTGATTTTCCCTGCCTATATAATACATTTTTAATGATCAGGTCCTTCTTATTGTTTATTCATTTTGCAGCCTATTTCTTGACTTTGAAATTTAAGTTAAAGTTCAACTCTATTCCTGCAGTAGGGGCGGACCACTGGAGTTTAGGAAGTATCCCAAGTAATCCAGTAACTATTTCAAATTTGGTGTGATCTTGTAATATGTGTGAGCTGTAGAAATGGAATAGGAAATATATGAAGTATTGATAAGATATTTGAGAAAGGGGTCTGAAGCTACAGGCAAGGCAGAGTGCTATGCATGAGATCAGAACTTGGAAGAAGGGAAACAGGCAAAGTTCTGACAGTTGGTCAGGGCTTCTGGGAGACTCTCTCTGGCTTCTGATGAAGTCAGACAACTGAGAACTTGCTCTTTGCAAGAGAGAACTCTAAACCATCTGAAAAGGTTTTCCTACCCTCCTTCTTGTGAGAAATCATCTTGGAGAAGAATCTGTCATATCTACTTTGTTGTAGAATGGTTCTGAGAGAAGAAAGATAGAAGGCCAGTTTGCCTGAATTCTGGGCCATCTCAGAGTTACCCTCAGGTCAGCTAGCTTCTGCCATATTGGGCTGACTGACTGTTTTTACCTGGAGACATCTTTAACAATAATGTTATTTTTAATAAATATTATGGTTAGGTTGTAGTCAGATAGCATTTTGGGGTTTTTCAGTAAGTGCTAAGCAGTTTCAGAGAAGCATGAAGAAACAGAAGAGTTTGCCATGAGGCAAACACAGAAAAGCGGGTGGATATAGTTACCTTTTAGTGTTAAGACTTTCCTTGTTACTAATCCTTATACTCATATCTGTTAAATATAAATAAATAGGTTTTATATAAATATATAGTCTCCAAGCAAGTTACATATTGGTCTGTTGAAGGGAAGTCACTCCTAGCTTTCCTTCTGAGGGGAGAGCTGAAAGATACTTTTTGGGTGGAGAAAAGAGCTTATAAGGTGAGACCCAACAGGAAGTCGGGGATTCCCATTTCAAATTCTCATTTCAGATTTGGTTTCTGATTTTTTTTTTTCTTGATTCAGGCTTTGGATTCTGGTGAGATTTGCACTCGCAATCTAGAGGCACTCTGATCCAGACTTATGTAAAGGAGGGTTTGGGAACTAATTCCTAAATAGAATAATATAGCCAGGTGTTGTTGAATACAGGATTGAGAAACCCTGCTGCTGGATAAAGTCAGTGATGGACCAGTTGTACTCAAATAGTTCCTCCTTCACAGCTGACCAAAGAGGAAGTAAATAAACTTTCCTCAACTTCCAGTAAAGTAAACCCAGGTTTTTTAAATGTTATAAGTATAAATAACTTAAATTACTGAAGATGATTTTAATCAGACTGTGATTTAATAATTATAATATTAATCTTGAAGATAAGAGATTAATGATCACTTGATTGAACTCTTAAATATAAGAAGCTAAGCTTCAACTGCCCCTTATCACCTAAGGATCTTGGCAGCTGATCAGGTCAGTGGTAAAGGATGGGTTAAAGTGGAAAGGGAAGAGGGTTTGGAAATAAATCCTGAATCCTTGTTAAACTAAATAAACTGACAAAATATAATCAGGAGATTTCAGATTATTGACACACTGACCCTGACAGGCTAGTTCGCCTTAGCCAGGCCACTGGGACTAACCAAGTTGCTAGATGGTTTAGCTCAGATCAAGTTGGCTGCTCTTAATAGGATTGTTCTTCTGTGATTATCTTCTTGTTGGTAATGAGAAGTTTGTAGATTAATGATGACGTTTTGGCAATAGATGTAGATATCACTGGAATAAGTCTAGGTAACTATCCCTAAAAGATATGTTAACCCTAGCTTGAGAAATAGCTTTGATACAATTTGAAAAGCCTGCCCTCCCACTGTTTCTCATAACTGAGACCTTGAGATTAGGATCCAGCTTCTATTTATAGGGCACTCTTAACAGTCTTTTTGGTCCCATGCCAACTCATGCCAATCCCTGAATTCTACAATCCAAACTAGCAACTGGCAACTGTTCTATTCCAAGATGGCTTCTTGCAAAACTATTTACACTTGGAGTATTTAGCTAGGTAATATTTTCTACCTCCTTCCTACATTTCCCTCTCTTACTATCTCTACTTTGTGGTAATAAAGCTACTAAAGCTATTAACAGCCTCATGACTTAAGAGTTAATTTTTATAAATGGTGACCACAAATTTTATAACTCTTAATTCGACCAAAACTTTTTTTTAACTCTTATGGTGCCCTGCCCTGCACATGGTGCTAGCCAAGGTGTTCCTTGTATAGTCTCTTTCTGACCAGTTGACCAATCCAAGGCCCAGAACTGCTGCTGCCACATATTCTCTTTGTCTACTTCAATCCCAATGTCACAGACCTTTCCTTCTACCCTTCTAAGTTGTTTTGGATGGAAAAACATCTCTCTGATATCTTGTTGACTTTGACTTTCTAGAATTCAAGTTCAGATATTACCTTAAATTTGTGGGAAATATTGGGAAAGTTTGGCTGCAGTACTTTTTCTGTTCTGAAATCTTAGCTCTACCCTTGAAACTTGATTAATTCCTTCACAATAAATATTCTTGGTCTTTTAAAAAATGTTAATACTTCTATCAAGGTGTCTCCAATCTTTCTTGAAATCATAAATTTCTTAAAGCTACATATTGTCATTTATTCCTTTTTACATCTCCAGCAGTAGCCACTTAATAAATGTAAATTGAATTGAATTAAAATATAAGTCAATCAGTAGGCACATTAGGACTGAAAGGAGACAGGAGAATACATGGGTCCAAAAGAAGGGAATATTCCAAAAACCTTTGCTCAACATAAAATTTTATAACTGATTGGTACCTGACCATTACTACTATTTATGTTGTTGACAATCTTTTTTTCTGAATATTCTTTTGTGGGCATCTTTCCATTTTATATTAATAAGACATCTCAAAAAAACTCTTTGAGATACACACACCCATTCACAGTCACACATATATACATACACAATTTTGGTGTGCACATACACAGAGAATGAATTAAATCTTTGGAATGAAAGGTAGTGTTGTCTCTTTATACTAGTTGTAAGTAACTAGTAGAATAAGTTAGAAATCATCATTGTTTGGGAGTTTTGTTTTTGGAGATTTTTCCATGATGAGTACTGATAAACCATGTTGAGTTTTAGTATATTGTGGAACATCCTTTAGTCTATTGTCGTATTAGTACCAAGGACAAGTGCTTTCTAAGTAGTTTCACCACGATGTTTCCCAAATAACAAAGCATCTATTAAAGAATAAGGAAGGGGATGATCTAAATGTAGCACTGGCAGAATGAAGTTGTGATAAAGGGATGATGTTACTGTGTACAGGGTGATAATAAAAATTTGGGAGGTTCACTTTTCACTCTACATGTAGCAAATAAGAAGAGAGTAGTGATGTCTTAGCTGTGTGACCCAGGGCAAGTCACTGAACTCCAATTGCCTAACCGTTACTACTGTCTTATAATTCACACTAGAATAGAAGGTAAAAGTTTCAAAACATAGGAGAATAGGAAGGGTGTTAAAAACATGACTTGTTCCTATGCTAACCTTTCTAGGACTTTATCCATGGGACAATAAGATGCCTGGAGATGCTTGGGAGAGGAAAATTCTCTTCCAGGTCTGGTAAAGCATGAGGTACTAACCCCTAGACAAAACTTGCACTATTCTAGTTATAGAGATAGAAGCCATGATATATGTCATCTCTCCTAATATACTGGATGAGGTGGGCAGATGCCATTAACTAGATCTCCCATTATGTCAAGATCTCAAAACTACTGTGAAAGTACTGCTTCAGATACCTCAAAATTCTCTATAAATAAGAAGCATTATTTTCATGACTGTCATCTTCACCATCTTTTCCTGTCTTTCAGAATGAAGAATCATAGGTATATATCAACACTAAAGAGAGCAGGAAAAGTATCCACAAACCTTTTCGTGGTTTCAAGGTTTCATTTGGATCAGTGATTGTTGGACAACTCTAATCAGCATAGCCAATCCAAATGATTGGTCAGTTAAACAACTGATATACATTCAAGTAGACAGTTGTCAAGTCTGTTACATTTACAGCTTTTTTAAATATAATTTCACTGTGACAACACTCAGATAAAGTACATGTTCAGTGTCCTATTTTTATAGGCAAATGCAGATAGATTTCCCCAGTAGGATTGCATTGAATAGTGGCTGCTAATTTGCATAAAATGTCCCTCCTAATTAGTTTGGATGGACATAGTGACATTAATAAGAAGGAATGATTGAGAGAAAGTGGGCCCAATTTTACCATTTTCACTTTGAATTTTGGTACAGGTTGTGATAAACTGGATGCCCCATGGACCCTCAAACGCTTTTCATATTTACACCTTTTTGGCATTGTCTGCAAAACAGAACATGCAGCCCCTGTGTCCAACGTGGCATTGTAACAGGTTCCTCTGATCATTATGATTACCAGAGGTTCGTTCTGTTTATTTGCCTTTATAGGTACAAGAGGCATTTGTTATTCCTCCAAAGATAGCATGTGTTAGACCTGTCCTGCATATGGCTTTCATCCCATAGCAGTGTGTCATCCTTGTTGTAATTGTTTAGTGTCAGTGGAGAAATGTCCTTATGATTTTTAAAAATCATGCCTGTGGTATCATCCTGCTGGTCTGTGTTGCAAGAGTGTTGACAACCTGCACTAGCCCCACTCTCAGGATTCTGAATTGCCATGGTGACTCTGCCTAAGCTCATGGAATGTTGAGAGTCTAGCAGGTTTCCTCCTGAAGGTAGAATGAAACTTTCAGTTAACTTGTCAGCTTTTCTTTCTAAGTCGTGAGAAGTTCAAACTATCTCTTTGGCAGCTTCTGGTTCTGGTATATGGATTGATTTTTCACCATTCACTGCCTCAGATTCAAGTTTTCCTATCTCTAAGATTTGTTGACAGTTAATCTCTCCTTCACTTGTCTGTGAAGCTTCTGGCAATTCACTCGGACTCTCTCTAAGTGAGTTACTGTTGTTAACTTTGTTGGCTAACTCACTAGATGATAATTTGATTTCATGACTGTCCATTTTCACACAAGACTGTGGCTTATACTTCTCAGCCTGTGGATTTAGACTTGAAACTAGGTAGCCTTCATTTGTATGTGTGTTCCCATGTAACTCTGTTTCAAGTTGAAGGACTACAGAGTTTCCTTTAGAATCCTGGTGACATTTCTCCTTTGCACTGTGGCTACTATGTTCATTTATTCTATTTACATGGGATGTTGCTTCTTCTATGGTCCCATAGTTTCAACTCTTGAGTTACATATGTAGCAAGTGTATTAACACAATGTAAATCTTTTCTTTGTCTTTATTCAAGGTTGCTTTTCATTACAACTTGAAATAAAGTGCTGAAACTGTGGTTTTTCCACCATCATATTTTTGCAAGTCATTACTGATCCTTTCCACAAAGTCCTTTCGTTGTATATCCAAACTACCCAGTGAGGAATATGCCAACTAACTTTCCTCAAGCTCATTGCTTGATGTCCCATAGACATCTTTTCTCATTTGCAAGATGTCCTGCAACTCATCTTTTTCTTCATCTGTCTTTTCTCTTCCCCTTGTATCTAATGCAGTAAATTCACTCTCATTAATACCCAGCCTAAGCAGTGTGCTTTCTTTCTCTTTTGCCTTTTTGCAGTCTCCATTCTCATTATATTTTGTTGTTCTCAGGCCATCGGTTCATATATTTTTTGGCTTCTCTCCTAATTTCAGGTAACTCTCTGTATCATCTAGAGATGGTGTGTGGCTATATTTCCTGCAGCTATGTTCACAGCACTTGTCATGTGATTTATTATCTTCATGTTGGTTTTGCTTATTAGACCATTTTGAATTGTAATCGGTCTTTCTAGTGCTGTCCCTGTTATCACTGTTGTAGGATTTGTTAAAGTTTATTTGCTTCTTAAACTTGCAAAATTTTACAATATGGCCCTGGCACCCACAAAAGTAGCAAGTTTGTGTTGCATTGCTATTTCTCCTATTGTTGTTATAGTTATTGGACTATCTAGATTGACTGTGACCCCTACTTGCTTGCAAAGCCAGACTTTTGATTTCTTCTCTTTTTCCTTTCTAGCCTCTTTGAGCTATTTCTTTAAATCTGCAATAATTGAGTCTTTTTCTGTATCAGACTCCCTGGCTGCTTTTAGTTCTTTTGTTTGGGAATCATGGATATAGCTAGCATGTTGCCTTTTGTTTTCAATAATGTTTCCCATTGAGGTCAGTTTTGCCTAAAGTAATTTTGGATAGGTATGGCAGCCCCTTTGATGAATTGCCTCTGGATGTGTTGTAGTGCCTCAGATACCTGGTTCTCCCTAAATCCTAGCAAATTTTCAGCAGATTCCACAAACCTATCAAGGAAGAGACTTCCATGCTCATCCTCTCTCTGCCTCAGTTTCTCAAATTTGTTCCATGAATTGTGCCTTTTTGCCTATAAGCTTATTGTTTCCAAAATATCAGTCCTATATCTGAGAAGTTATCTCATATTACCATGTGAAGACACTTCACAGTCTTCATGAACCATTGACCATGATGTTAGGTTTTCATTTGTTCTTGTTTCTTCTAGGAACTTTGTTTTCTCTGAGGGTGTGTAAAATTCCCCAAGCAGAAACTCCACATCTTGGAAACTGGGATTAAAAAGTTTGAAAGCCCTTTCTAATTCTTTTATCGATTTATGTGGGAATAGGTAATATTTTGGGAATACCTCTATATCTTGTGCAGTGAAAGCCTTATAAGATTTCAGATGTACAATTGCCCCTTCTGATTGTAAAATCGTACAATCAATTATGGGAAAAAGAGATATGGTGGTATCTTTAGACCCAGTCTTGGTATTATTATCAGAGGTGGAACCAGAAGTTGTAGTCTGTGTCATTTCTATGACCTCTACTTGCATAATTGTGTAATTGTCCAAGTTCTGACCCTCTCTGATTTTCTTGTTTACCTTGATCAACTGTTTGATTTGTTCTTTAAGAGCATGGACCAAGTCTTCATTATTTTGCTTTATAGTATTCCCTAGATGTTCTATGACTTTCTTCAGAGCCCACAGACCTTGGAACAGAGATACCAAAATAGCACCCATAGTAGGAATAAAAGAGATGAATTCAGCTAGGCTGATTGCAAGCCGTCTGTATGAGTCATATATGAGTAACACCTTTAAGAAATATCCAGGTAGAGTTTTGAAGCACAACTGGTAAGCTCCTTGCCAGACTATGTAGATCATAAGAAAAAAGCTTGTGGTAACAAATGTCATTCTAGCAAGTGCCATCTTTGCATGTTTTTCTGTTTGAGGTTTGGTTCATTTTGACATCACCAAAAACTGTTATAATGATCTAGGTGATATGAGGAACTGAAGCTGAGTGTGTGTGTGTGATACCTAAGTGTAACACTCAACTTATGATAGTGAAACACAAAGGGTCCCACAAGACAGTTGTATTACTAAAATCAACTTCAGAATAACAGTGTCCCAGAATAGCCAGCCAAATGGAGAATCTGTGAATAGAATTGTACAGATACTTCTAATTGAATAATCTGGCCTAGCAGGATAATGCTAGAGTTTGACTGCAGATTATATCTTGCTGTGAATGTTACTATTCTCCTTTCCCTCAAATGCCCCAGGGATATAATTACTAAGCCTAAAGATAGAGATGACAACAATCTAGGTTAAGTCCAAAGATTTAATGTGCTTCAGGCTTAGGAAGGGAGCAGAGTAAATAACTGGGAAGGAGGGAAATAGGAAGTTCTTTTGATCTAAGCTAATGCTGACAAAGATGGTACTTGAATTGAAAGTAATCGGCATTATCAGATGTCAGTTGATAATTGCCAGTTGCTACCTGGCAGAGCCAGACTGGTTCACCCAAATTAGGTTATTTGCTGAAGGATGTTGTTGTTTCTTTTGGAGTATGAATCAGGAACAGGTTTACTCAGTATAAAGGTATCACAGGATAAGGGACTGTGAGATTAGTCAGTGGAGTTTGCTGGTAATTCAAGTTGACCTAAGGCCTACCCTCACCACCATCACAAACTTGCCACTACCCCAAATATCTCAGATTGAGACCCTGTCTCAGTTAAATCCTCCCTTTTATATTTGAGCATCAACTGATTTGGCACAAACCAACCCCTGCCAGGCTCAGTCCATTCCATGTTCTAATCAGGTACTGTCCATCATCTTTCTTTCCATATTGCTTTACAAAATATCATTACACTATCTATTTGGAATGTTATAAGATTTGGGGTTTGGTAAGTTAGTGATGGGAGTGTGAATCCCGTCAGACTGTCAGACTGCCTTGGGTGGAACCTTAGCTAAGGTCTTGCTTAGGAATTCTGTGAGATCTGAGTTGTTGGAAGTCCTGTTAAGTCCAACTGTCTCTCTCTCTGCTGGTGTTCCCTGCCCAGAGAGGAGGCTAAAACTTTGGCTCTTAGGAATTCCTTGAACCAGAGAGACAGTTTTGGAAAGAAGAGAAAGTTGGAAGTTTTGGGAAGAGCTGTGAAAGGAAGATCAACAGAAAAAGGAAATCTGGTTTTTGTTCCTCTGTGGTTACAGAGTGGAGCAGGTTGAGCTTGGCCTTCCAAATCAAAGATCACTAGGCCCAAAAACCGTGACTGACTGGAAGTTGTATAATTGAATTGAATAACTACAAGGAGGCAGTAAGTTTATAATATAGAAGAAGAAGAATTATTAAAAATGGGCTTATATGGTTAGGAATCTTGTTAAGGTATATAAATATTAAAAATGATAAAGGCTGGTATAAATATATATATTAGTATTTTAATTAAAGCCATGCTGATAGACAAGTTATTAGACCACGCGCTTGTAAGCATTCAAAACTGCCGCCTCCATTACTGTCTCCAATCTGCTGGCCAAGAGAGCCTACTGGCAAAGAGACCACTCCCTCCTAACCCAGGAGATTTAAGCTCTTCCCTGCGTCAAGATGTCGGCCTCCCCAAGCCCAAAGACCAGGAAACGGAAACCAGTTGGACCATGTTGGATCACGGGAAATGTAGTTTTGATACATTTCCCATGTCCATAGAAATATATACATTTTTAGATGACATTCTCCAAATTTCACTTTTACAGGTAGTGATAAAGAGAGAGAGCAGGTCTGGTTTTTACCAGACAGAAGTGGTTCTTGAGAGAGGACTTGAGTTGGGTGTGGTTTGAGGTAGTACCCCATTAGTATTTAGGGATCTTTCCTGCTAAGTTTTTACCTTTCCTTTAAACCTTTTGCATCCTTATAAACCTTAATAAACAGAGGTTTTGTTTTTACCTACTGCCTCCACATTTGTGTCCGTCCCTATCCCTCAAGAAGGTCTTACTGTTATACAGGCCTCACAGTTCTTCCCAGCCTATAACAACTTCATTACAAAGTTTGACCAGCTGGTCCTTCTTACCAACAAACAGATACAATTTCAAAATATCCACAATATATGAGAGTAGGGACTCATTTTCCTATGCTCAGCACTGTTGGATGCTCTGGAGCTTCATCCATATTATCTTGGTCTTAAGCAGACAAGCCACTAGTAGCATGAAGATGGAGATGGCTTCTGTGAGACCCACCAGAGCCAACTTACATAATTCTGATGAGATGATTTTAGGAATCATATCCCTGTGACCTGGTTGGCCAGAAATGTATCTCCTGATGAAACTCCCTCTACTAATGTAGATCTCTTATGGTTCTAAGAAAAATCTTTGATGTCTGGGACACTGAAAGATTAAACAACTTGCCTAGGGTACACAGCCAATATGTTTCAAAGACAGAGTTTGAGTCCAGATCTCCCTGTCTTCAACTCATGTTGTTCTTTGGCTAGGAGTGTTTGTTCTTTGCCTCTATTCTTTCAAATAAGTTACAGATGAGCCATATGTATTATTGTAGTAATATGAACAATTTAGAGGTCTCAAGAATGTAATACATAGGGCAGTGCAGAAAGGTATGGAATGGCCAAACTCAAACACCGGCCAAGTTACTGACGAGGGAGGTTTGATACAGAGGGTAGATAATATTTCATTCATTCCTTCTCTCTGTTGCTCCATGATGAAATATCCAACCCAATACCTTGTCTTTTAAAGCTATTAATAATCTAGTCATTTCCTATATATTCAATCCTCCTACATTTTATTCAGACATCTATCGTGAGCAAGAAAGGATCCAATGATCCTATCCTTATTATGTCTTGATTACATTAGCCACATGTTTTTGACCTGGCAATTGGATAGTGTGCAACCACTCTTTCTATGGATATTTTGTTTTAATATAATGGATGCTACATGCAAATTTTATGGACAGAATCTTTTGCAGGTATCATTTAGATAAGGTCACTTTCATCTTTATAAAGATATAATTGTGTCTTCTGCTTGATAATTAAAGGAAACCATAAAAATAGAGTATCATGAGCTGTTGTATTAAAAAGAAACAGAGGATTATTATTACCTAAAAGGAAACTATTCCCTTTTGGGAACCCATCTTGTGAGTATAAGTACAAGTTGGAGAAGGAGGTCAGAGGAGTTGCTAAATGCTTTACTAGGCTGGAGCAGCTAGAATAGTATGTGGAGCATTAGTGACCTCAGACACTTCCTAAATATTGCTGTGATCATTGAGGAAGTTGATTGTAACAATGTAATTGTTAGGAAAGGTAAAGCAGAAAGCCCCAGATGACAAAGGAGATTAAACCTTCCTTAGGTATAAACAGGTAATCAGATAACACAACTAAACTTCCTATAGAATCCTCTCAACCAGTCACAATGTGTTTCTTCAGTAAGACTAGCCTCCTGGTACCAATTGATGTTTAATTATTGATAACTAAATCAATAATATTAGAATAACAATGATAATCAATAATGCATCTGACTATTAATATTAATGATGGTAGTTAAGCTCAACTTCAGGGAGTAAGACTGGATCCTACTCTGTCCCTTCAACTTGCCCTAGGACTTCCTTGAGGCTGACCTGTTGCTGAGTCCACCAACAAAAGGTCAGTAGCTGGATTGAATTTGTAAACAAAAATTTTATTTGTAGTAATCAAACAACAAGGGAAACTGATATAAGGGAAGAGGGTTTTTAGGAATCCCTAAATGAAGTTTAATCTTAGCTCTAAGTACTAAATCTAACAGCTTCAGAATGTTGATAGCTGAGCTAACCAGGCCTATTGGCCCAGTTAGGCCACTGGTAGATTTGGCCTGCTTTAGTGGACACTGCTTGCCTACAGACAAATTAGATAGCAGCTTGATTGAAGATAAATAGATGGATAGAGCTTCTGTAACAATTTGTTGAATTGTATTAATTGAACCTAAAACTCAGTAGTAATTCTGTAGCTTTCAGATATGCTGGTTGATATTTGGCTAGACTAATAAAATGGGGAGAGAAAGGATTAACCCCAAACACCCTGGACCCCTGGCTCCAGAATGAGTCCCAGGGTCCAGTCTCTCCCTCCCTTATAAAGGGCAGAGCCCAACCAACGATTGGTCTCATGACCCAGGATGGCATCAAGAATCTCCCAAGATTTCAAGTGTCCAACTGGAAATCCTGCCCACAAAAAACTTAAGATAATGTCCATTTTGTCTGTGGGAATTCTATGCTAATTATGAATTATGTTTTCCTATCTATGTCTATCCCACCGCCACAAAATAATACATCTATTACTTTCTATGCCTTAACTAATCTACTTTCTATTCTATCTAAGGCAGGGAAAAAGGAAAGAAAATTTTGGGGGAATGGTAGGGTCTTACATAACAGGTATATGCATAACAGGTACATGCATTGTAACAATAACATATTTGCAAACATAAGTCAATGACATTTAACAACTACGATTATACATTGCAACTAAGCAATGGTCACTACAAGCTCACAGCTTGTTTTGCTATTGAAAATTACATATATTAACAAATACAGTTCCAACATTGACTTGCAACTATAGACTACTGTAAAATCATATACATTATAACTTTAAACTGTTCTAAAGCCTTTAACAAAAAAAATTAACAACGCTAATGTCAGTAAATTTTTTTAGTATTGTAAGTAACAAATCTAATGCTATATTAGGGTGTTAGTTACTAAAACCTAAATGTTAAACCTTAAGAAAATGCTCTAGGCTTTTAAAAGCTAAGTAAGTAAACTTTGCTAATCTGTGTATATTACTATAATACATTGTGTTCTAACTTATTCCTAGACAATATTCTTGCCCTATTCTAACTCTGTCACAAATTCCCTGTCTTTCCCTAATCATGTTAGTACAAATCTATTTACATATGTTGGTGCATATTTTACATTTATACAATGTAACTTTATACATATTAGAGCAATAGAAGCATTGTTATCCAGAGCAAGATACAATATTTCTCTTGGTGTGGATAAGGTACTACACTGCTCTTAATTATGTGCATTATGTACAATCATGTACATGTGAAGTTGATTAAATCTTCATGTAATGAAATTTGACCTACAAATGTTCTGTATCATGGCCATACTCTATTCCATTCAGTCTTGTTCTTCAGTTGTTTATGTACTGTCTTGGATGCAATGAGTATGTGCTGAAGATATGATATGCTGTGTTATGTTTCCATTCTACACAATTCAAACCTAATTCTATGTGAAGATTATGGGGCAGTCCTTTCTTCTTGTCCTGATGTTATTCAGTTCTTTGTGATGCTTGGCAGTTCTGTCTCATCCTGTTGTCCTTGTTGCTTTGTGATGTCTTGTGATGTCTTGAAGCTTTCTTTCTGGCCTTCATCTGTAATCAACTTACCCATCTTGATTAGGCAAGTCACTTAACCTCTGTTCCTTGAATTTCTTTGACTAAATGAGAATAACAGCACCTACCTTGCAGAGTTGTTGTAAGGATCAAATTATATCATGTTTGTAAAGATCTTAGAATAATGCCTGGCATAAAATAGGTGCTAAATATATTTTTATTTTCTTCCCCTTTCCATATCTTTCCCTATGAGCACAGCCCTTTCTTGAACCTTTTAATGTGCTCTCAAGTACAAGAAGTCAAGAATTTTTTTCCTTTCAAAATTTTTTTAAACAGCAGAAATGTGCCTCCTCTTTTACACAACCCAACTTCCCCTCTTAAAACTGAGAAGAAAAAACACATGTTAAAACATGCATAGTGAAACACACACACGTATGCCCACACATATACACAGAAGTCTTATTCTATATCTGAGGTTGGGATGTCAGAAGCTGGGACAGCTTGACCTACCAAGGAAGCAAGCCAAAAGAGAAATGTCAGAAAGATGTCTCTGACAGGAGGTCTTGCAAGGCAAATCCTAAAATTTCACAGACTCTTATCTGAGAAGAACTTCTGGTTGCCATGAAATAGTCTTAGACATTGGAGGTACCAGGAAAGTTTGGGCTCCTGATATTGCCCCTTCCTAAGTTCTTAGTTATATCTCTAGGACATTGGATTATGCCATTATGTATCTTTTCAGTTATGTATACCAAAACAGCCTCACATTTTCTTGGAACATAGAGAACCTGAATAAATTTGGAATTGTATCTAGCTCACTTCTCCATCCCATCTCTTCCCTTTAACAATAAGGAACTCTGGTCTCCCCACCTGCTAAAGCCAATCTCTGCGACCTTACAATTCTATACTCTGAGCCCTTCACCTTATTATCAAGTAGCAGCTAGCAAGTTTTATAATAATTATTCTGGAGTCATGGTTGGTGATTACATTTACCAGAGTTCTCAAATCTTTGAAAATTGTATACCTCATTATATTCCTGTCATTTTAGAATTTTTTTCTGTTTAGTTCACAGAATCAATTCATACTATTTCCCAGTTTCTTTGAAATCATCATCTTCATTTCTTATAATATTACATTTCTAAGCCATGTGTTCTTTCATTTTAAATTATCTACAAATGTGTGTATGTGTTGTAAAGACTTTTGCAGGAAGCCATGTTGGCCAAGCATGAGTGTCAGTTACTTGGTTAGAACACAGAATGAAGTGAGGGCATTTTGATCTGGTGTAAGACCAAAAACTCAGTTGAGATTGGACCATAAAAGCAGAAAAGATCATTGCATCATTCTCTCAATCTAGGGAGATTGGTGGGAGGAAGTGTCATCTCAAGTATTGTATCATAGCTAGGATTAAGTGCCTAAGCAGCTGTTAGAGAATTCTGTGTATATTAGCATCCAACACCATTATGACATCTACAAAATCAACACCAAATATCAACATAAAGCCAACCAGAGATCAAAAGCTAACTCTTAGTGGACTGAAGAAACTTATATAGAAATCAAAATGGGTTTACTTAGCAGCAGATTCAGTGATCTTTGCTGCTGCCTGAAAGCTATATAGAATCTGCTGATATGAATGACCAGTTGAATGATTTCACTAGTTCCCACCTAACTAATGAGGAAGTGACTGTTTCCTCAATTAGTAATTTAATTTGTTAATAACTTCAAGGATGATGATCCTTGATTTCATTCTCCAACTATGATTTTTGATGGATTTACTCAGAAGATCAATAATTGTGAAACTATCTTTACCAATGGACAGGTGGATCTCTAACTGACAACTTGATAGAACTCTTAGAATAACTAGGTCTCGGGGCAGCTGGGTGGCTCAGTGGATTGAGAGTCAGGCCTACAGATGGTAGGTCCTATGTTCAAATCTGGCCTCAGACACTTCCTACCTGTGTGACCCTGAGCAAGTCACTTGACCACCATTGCCTAGCCCTTACCTCTCTTCTACCTTGGAGCCAATAAACAGTATTGACTCCAAGATGGAAGGTAACGGTTTAAAAAAAATAACCAAGTCAGTGATGGCTTTCTTATAATGACTATTTAATGATAATTGATAGGGTAAAGGAAAGAATTTGGGAAGTTGTGAAGGAGAGAGGGATTAAAGGAAAATCCTAAACCTTTATCTAAATATGTTATTGATTATAAATCAGCTGGTATCTTGAAACCTGCTTGGCCAGTTGTCTGGCTAGGCCAAAGGCCTAACCTCAAAGCTTAACGGTTTCTTCAGTCCACTAAGAGTAGCTTTTATAGTTCATCTTCTTTTTGGCTTTATGTTGGTATTTGGTGTTGATTTTGTAGATGTTGTCAATAATGGTGTTGGATGCTGGTATACCCAGAATTCTCTAACAGCAGCTTAGGCACTAAATCCTAGCTATGAGACAATCCTGAGATGACCCTTCTTCCCACCAATCTCCCTAGATTGAGAGAATGATGCATTGATCTTTTTCTGCTTTTATACTCCAATCTCAACTGACTTTTTGGTCTCATGCCAGATCAAAATTCTCTCACTGCATTCTGTGTTCCAACCAAATAACTGACACTCATGCTTGGCCAACATGGCTTCCTGCAAAAGTCTTTACAGTATGTGTGTGTGTGTGTGTGTGTGTGTGTGTGTGTGTGTGTGTGTGTGTGTGTGTGTGTGCATCCTTATGTGTTTATTTTTTGTCTTTGCTTTATTTTGCTTAGGAGTAATCATTTCCTTATTCTACATTCCAAGTAATTTCCTCTTCCTTTTCTCCTTTCTCGATTTTTCTATTGAGTGAGAATTTTTTTAAATCCAATTTTGTTGATATATATGTATATGCATGTATATATATATTCTTTTATTTATTGTATTAGTTCACACTTCCTCCTTTGTATAGATGCTGCATGTATAACCTAGTTATGCAGGGTAATCCATAATGCTTATTTTCTCTCTTACCTGCAGTATATTCTCCTTCCTCTGTTTTTTAATTCCCTTTTGAAAAAAATAAAAATTAATTAGACTTAGTGGAACATTGCATGCCTTCCTTCTAATTAGATTTTCTCTATAACCCCTGAAGATATTAAATTTCAGTGGGGATATGTGTCATCTCATTTTATTTGAATGTAAACAGTTGCATAATCTTCTGTAATGATATGGTTAAGTTTACTCTTTTATATATTTTTTTACCTTTGTGTTTTGTTTTAATCAAGAATGCTTGAAAATTCTTTTTCACTGAAGATCATTTTGTTATTTTGTTGTATTATACCCAGTGTTTCTGGGTAAGTTGTCTTTGATAGTAAATCTCCCTTTTGCCTACAGAATTACAGCATTTCCAGCTCTCTTCTCCTTTATGAGGTCATTAATCATGCGTGATCCTGACTGGCTGCTTATTTATATCAATTCTTTCAAGCTGCTTATAGTATTTTTTATTTGACCTGGAAGTTCTGGATTTTGCCTTGGGTAAACTTGAAGGTTTTCATTTGGGGTCTCAGGCAGTAGGTTATGTCTATTTCCATTTCATCCTCTTGCCCTAAAATATTTGGGCAGTTTTAAGATTTTTTAAATTATGATATCTAGACTCTTTTCATTCTATTCAGGTAACATGATTGTTAATTTTTTCCTGAGGGTTTCTAGGTCAGTTGTTTTTGCATTGAGATGTCTTGAAGTTTCTTTTTTCCAACACTTTCACTTTGCTTTTATTATTTCTGGTTGTGTCATGGTGTCATTATTTCCTTTTTGTCTATTTAGGTTTTAAGTAGTTAGATTTGTACTTCTTTGTTATTGTTCAGTTGTTTGAGTTGTGGCTGATTCTTTTTTTACCCTATTTGGTATTTTCTTTGCAAGGATACTAAAATAGTTTTTTGGTTCTTTTGCCAACTCATCCTATAGATGAGGAGCTGAGGCAAATAGGTTTAAGTGACTAGCCCAAAGTAACACAGCTAATAAGTGTCTGAGGCTAGATTTGAATTCAGGAAGATTAATCTTCCTGACTCCATATCTGGAACTCTACTTACCAGGCTACCTAGCTATCCTATATATCTTCTACAAAGCTATTGATTTCCATTTCAATTCTTCCACAACTCTCATTCCTTTTCCAGTTTGTTCCTCCAGTGCTCTCCTTTAATCTCTAAAAAAATTTTTAAAGCCTATTTTTCAATACTTGCAGGAATTCTTGTTGAATTTATGCTTAGGTTGTATTTTTCTTTAAGGCCATTTGTAAAATTTTGTAGTAGTAGTCTAGGTTTTTGTCTTGACCATCTCTGTCACCAATGATAGTTTTTTGTAGTGGCATTCTTTTTTGTTTGCTCATTCTTTTAGCCTACTTCATGAATTCAGATTTGATGTTAGAGCTGGTCCTATGCATTTCTGGAGGAAGGGTCTGGTTTGTTTCTCTTGCTTCTTTTTTGGGGGTATTAAGTATCATATTGTCCTTGGATCTCTATGGGATATGCATACTTTCAGAGGCTCCCAAAGTGGTCTGATTCTGGGTAAAGTCTGACTGTGGTTATCCTCATCTGACTTCTGCAAGTTCTTGCTCTGGTTTGAGATATGAGCAGCAAAAGTCTGCTACCGAACTCAGTCCCAACCAATAAGCTGGAATGTTCCAATGCTTTAGAATGACAGAATTGTGGGATTTCCTTTGTTCTGGAATTCCTGCCCTGGTTGTTCTAATGTAGACTGCAGACTAGGCTAGAAATGAGAATTGAGGTCCTATTGTCTTCCTGAGATTTAAGCTTTATTGATTCTACTTGCTTTTGAACTTGCTCACCTCTAAGCACACAGTCCAGGGCCCTGTACCATTCCTTTCTCCAGAACTCAACTCCTAGTTACATGTCCCTTTCTTTCCCTGTTCTGGATCTGTGACCTGGATGCCAAAACTACCAATTTCCACTCAGACAACTTTGAAGTCCTGGTATGGGTCTGAGGAAATTCAGGTATGAGTCGGAGATCTTCTCTTGTAACACTGTATACTCTCTTCCTAGGTAAAAAGTTGATTTGGGCCCAGTGCTACTAGGCCAATCCAGATTCCAGTACGAATGAAAAGAGGCTTTTTTGCCTCCTAACATTGACCTGGGCTAGAATAATGTGACTTTAAAAAATTTTTCCCTTTCAGGATTTTAGATAATTTTCTAGTTCTCCTCTATTTGAAGGAGTTTTATGGGGGAGCTCCCTGCTATATTTCCTCCATCCTGGCTCCACTTACTTTCAAAGTAGAATGAGCAGCCTCAGGAATAGTGGGTTCCCATTCACTGGTTATCCTTAAGGACAGGCAGGATAACATCATCTTGGCGACTTTGTAAAGGAATTTCCTGACCAGGGAAGAGTTGGACCCAATTCATAATGAGATCTTAGATTTTCTACTTATTATTCCTATTTTCCTAGTATAACAAACAGATGAAAAAGGAAATAAACTTTGTATTTATCTATATAAGACTTATATGTTTGAGTGTATGTACTTTATTTTTAGTGAATTCATATTGGCTTTTTGTGACTATGAATTCTTTAAGTAGACATAAGCCATCTGTCTGGTTAGTAGCCAGTTTTGTTTTAGATTGAAGTCAAGAATACATAGTCTGTAGTTTTGGTTTAAAATTGATTCACCCATGATAAAAAGGAAAACAGTTGAAAGAGATTTTTAAAAATTAACTTTGTATCTATGTTTGCATTCCTATGTATATGTAGATATATTGGAATATATAGGAAACCAAACATAGATACAAAATTTGTATGTAATACAACAGATACAAAGTACATATACATATATGAATCTAAACACACATATGTATCCAGATATTATGTAACTTCATATATATTCAGATGTTATAGTATATGTGTATATATCTTATATATACATATGTATATGTATGAACATAAATATATATGTAACCAAAAGCCAAATTTCTCAAAAAATAATGGTCAAAGAAAGACTAATTCTCAAAAACCATAAAGAACCGTAAGAAAAACTGCTCTAAATCATCAATATAAGAGCTATTCAAATAAAAACAACCCTGTAGTCTTACTTCACACTCAGTCAATTGTCAAAGATGGGAAGATATGGCAATAATTAAAGTGGAAAAGATTGTGGGACAGCAGGCACTCTGGTGCATTGTTGATGGAACTGTGAATCAGTACAGCCATTTGAGAAAGCACATAATATGATTAAAATCCTCATGTTCTTTGACACTGAGATTCTACTAACAAGGAGCTAATGGTATCCTAGCAACAGGCTTTCTCCTCTTGGCCTACAATCTTTCTTGAAGGAATAAAAATGATCTACTTATTAGGAGATGTCTCAACAGCTTAACTCTTTCAATCTGGTCAAACAGGAATGGCTTCCTGTTTTGCATCAAGTAACGCATTCATGAAAACATATTTTGAATGATTTTTTTGTGTATGTGGTAAACAGCTTTTGGCTCATCAAAAATATCCATTATCTGTAAAGAATGATCATGTCCAGTTGGTTTTCTACCTGCTTCCAGGCTGATCAAGTACCACTATTTGATAGCCAACATGTTGCAATATACTTAACGAGGATAGTTTGGAGATATCTATTAGCTCTATTTCACTGCCCTTCCATATGTTCTGTTCACACATTTCTATGTAAATCATCTCCCAAAGGGTCCCTTGCCATAATTGCTTCCTGTATGCCCCATATATGATCCTATGTAGGTATCCTTTTCCCACTGAGGTTTTATACATTTATGAGAGAATGAACTGAAATTTTAGGGGGAAATTCTATTAGGTTATATTTATTGTTATTTAAAGTACTTTGATGGAAAACTGTACTAAATTCTATAAAGACTGATAAGTGTGAAACTAATACTTTAGAGCTCTTGAGCTATGATTTTGAGACGAATATGACAGGAAAAAAACTACAGAGAACTTAATGTAGTAGCAGAAGCTAATGGAAAAAGATAAAAAGGAGGTCTCATGGGCAACACACACACACACACACACACACACATACACATAAAAATTATCACGGGAAATCTTTAAGATGTACAAACTTCCATATACATTTATTTCATTGTTTATATATGCATTCTGAAGCAAAATCAACAAAGTAAAGAGAGGGCTGGACTTGAAGAGAAGACCTTGATTCAGGTTCTTCACATAACATCTATTTAGGATTCTGGGACTAGACTATAAGCAAGAAACAATCTGGTATTTGAGGCACATTCTAGGCAGGGATGATGAAGTGTTGAATACAACTGAAAATGACCTAAGAATTTCTGGTATATTAGGAAGACTGCTTTTTGCACTATGCATTCATATTGAGGAAATTCCATATCTGAACCCTACACAAATGAGATCATATATTTATATTATAATCAGTTTTTTCAGAAACACAGTATAGTATGCATAGTACATATTACCTGTAATAACAATTTTTAGCTTATACAAAATTATCCTCTATCAAAATTATATTCATGTAGAAATGAAATTATTTAAAGTAAATATTACAGAACTTATTATGGTTTATATTTTTGCTGTATCTCTCAGATGTCTCTTCTTTTGATAAGTTTCATTGTTGAAGGATATTGATTTTTTTCTGTCTTTTGAATTTTCTTTAATACCCTTAAATATTTTCTGACAGTCTTCCCTTTTGATACCAATATACTTTGGAAAGAAAATTGAAGGTGTTATTTTGCATGTAGTGATTCAGATAAATAGATTTTCTAATTCTTTAGATAATGAACCTGAAAATGAAACTGATTTAGGATCATTTTTGAAGAACTCAGATTTTACAACATAAGAAAAATATTCCATAGGTCTGAATGAAGTAAAAATTATATAACACTAAAGTATATTACAGAATTAGCATAGTAGTTAATCATAATGAGAAGTGTGTTGGGGCTTCTTATATGATAATTATAAGTAAGATTTTTGAAGCATTAATTATTTGCTTAACTGATTGAAAGTCCAATGATGGTTAAGCTTTTGGAACATCAAAAATTTTTTTTTCATTTCTAATGAACAGATTTTGCATTGGATTAATTTGACTTGAAAACAGGTTATTAAATAATATTGTTATCTGATGGTATGTAAAATAAAAGCCAATTCCGAAGCTTTTAGTCTGTCACTGTCTAGTTCAAGGAGTTCTTGACAGCTTATTCTTCTCGAAAAATTCTCTGGACATACTTTTTCTTTCCAATGCTCCTTGATCAATCGTCAACTTGAATATCTGTCCACTCTGACACCAACTGCCTTGGAGTAGCTAAAGAAGCAGAGGCATCATCCAGTACATAAGAGGTCAAGAGAGACAAGGTTTAAAATGTTTAAAAACTTATATAGCCATATGTTAATATAACCATTGACAGTGAAAGCTAAAAGGAGCCTTAGAGATCTTTTGCTCCAAAATAATCCCTCATTTGATAGCATGTCTTGTAAATTTTGATTTGCGAGTCTTCTTTGTAGCACTTTTCCTATCCACCCATGCTTTTCTTTCATCTGCATGTCAATAATTCATATAGGAACAAGAGATTTGAAGTGAGTTCTGTAAATACTGAGGAACTTTATTTTATGCAATGAAAATACTTTGAATTCTTTTAAAAATAGCATTGCTCTAAAATGGGTAAAGTGCTCAATATATTTTCACATAGAGAAAAGAGCTATGGCTTTGTAAGGGAATGTATTAATACTAAAATGTTTCCATCTATTCCAAGAGGATAAACAAGGCAAGATGAAAGGTAGACTGTCTATATCCAAAAGTGTATTCAGTAACTTTCCTTGGCCAAAGTAAATTAAACAGAAATCTACCTAAAGCTAACCAGTTTGTGTCCTCTCTTGTGGGTTCAAGCAAAGGTTACAGGTCACTTAATCCCATAACCACCGAGAAAGGAAGTTTTGGCAGCTTGCCAGGGCAAGGGTAGGAGGAGGTGCTGGGTATTCTAGATTATGGGGGAGTGGGGCAGGGGAGGAGTCATCATTAGGTTCCAAGGCTAGAAGTTAGGATAGTCCACTGAGGCTTTAGCTACTTTAGAATCTAGTGATGATTGTTATCAGGGCAAAATTTCCTCAGTTCTCAATTCTATTTTCCAATGTCTTGACATAATACAACTCTTTGACCTAGGCTACCATATCAATTGAAAAAACTGGTCTGGAACTATTAAAATACATTTTAGTTTTGTTTCTATTTCTGTAATGGATAGCATTTCTAGAAAGTAAATGGCAAAATTCTACTTTTTTTCAGAAAGTTTTGGCAAGTTGAGCACGATGACTAAAAGTGCTAAGGAAGTATATTGATATTGTTAGCTTTAGGTTTGTATGAAAGCTTGTATTTTATTGCCATTTATTGTTTTATGACTAAAGGAAAATAGAAAAAATTGTCCACCTCCATCTGACAGTGATTTAAGTGTCCTGTTTCAGTATATGTTAACAGATGTGATCATCCCTGGAGGATTCAAAGGAATTCCTAATCTGAAGTTTTCAGGTTTTTATTCTTGCTAGAGCACAAACAAAACTGGGTAGGTCAGAAATACCTCCCAGTGCCTAGTAGGTTATGAAGTGAGTTTTGGACAAAATAAGAGAGCAGCTTTTAATAACTTAAGTTTTAATGAGAATATAGTAGAGTTGTAAATTAATATTATCCCTTCAAGAAAGAGAAAAGAAAACTTCTTGCAGCTTTTAACAATTAACAATTTAGTTTAATTAAAATAGAGATAATAAAAGGATATAGTAAAATGAATATAGCAAAGGAGAGAAATATAGGAAAGAGATCTAGAGAGAAATTGCTTAACTAACTACCCTATAACTCCCTATATTTGCCTATAATTGCTGATATCTGCCTATAACTGCCATTAGAGAAAGTCCAGCTAATCACCCTTGCTAGGCAGAATCAATATCTCCCAAACACCAACTAACAACCACCAACTAATTACCAACCCACGCTACCAGCAACCAACCCCCGATGACCAACTACCAACCATTTCCCAACCCAAAAAAGGTCAAAAAAAACCCAAATCCCCTCTTAGTCCTTGCACTGGCCTTTTATATCCCCTTCTTACCTCACTTCCTGCCTCTCTGGTTTCTACTTCCTTTAATTGTGGGCTGGTATATCTTTACATATCTCTATGGTAAAAGGACCTCCAGGTCCCCAATTAAATTAGCAAAAGGGATTAAGAATTCCCTTTTACAATTTCTTACATGTTTATATGTATATTCACACATATTTGTACATCTTGTGTTTGTGCATGAATATATATATATATATGTGTGTGTGTGTGTGTGTGTTTCATGTGTGTATATCAATAGTAATTTTCTCAATAGGCTCTCATATTAATTTCCTTACTAACACAGGCCCAGTAAATCAAGATACACACACACACACACACACACACACACACACACACACACAATCTTAAATAAAACCATGAGGCTAAAATTGTTTAAATTTAATTAAAAGAACTCAAGGAAATGTCTCCTCTTGTTTTGTCACCAACTGAAAGTGGTACTTCTTGGTAAACTTTTACCATTTTACCTAACTCTTATTTTTAAAATAATGCACAACCCCTTCAGAGATCCCTTCTATCTCATGGAGGGAAGATTATGCTAATGTGTTGTGCATTCCACCCTGCCTGTGCCCATAACAATTCAACTTTCACTTTTCTCTAGTTTGTGTCAACACTCTGTACCATAATCTTAGATATATGTCTGTGTAGGCATCTGTATGAGAGATGGGATAAAAGCTAAACTGACTTATATGGTAAAAACAAGATATGGAAGTCAACTAAGTTAAAGATGTGTGTGTCTGGCACAGTATCATCTCTCTTTCTCTTCCTCCAATACATTAACCACAACTAATACGTGATTTGTCTTGTAAGGAGTTAAGGATCACTGATTTAGATCGGGAAGGAACACTAGGTGTCAACTTGTACCATACCCAAATTTTATAGATGAGAAGTTTGAAACCTATTGATCAGAAATTACTTGAATTCAATCACCAAGTCAAATTGATAAAACTACAATCTGATCCCAGATACTCAGATTCTATGTCTTATACTTTTCCCTCTATGTTGGTGTTATCAAACTCAAAAAGAAATTGATCTCTGGGCCACATCCATAGGCTATGATTTTGAGACCTCCAATCTATCCCAGCATCCATTTGAGGAAGATGTGAACACCTGAGAATCTTTATAAATAATGAGGTTCTTTTATATAAAAGAAAACCACAGCAAAATGGTAGTCAAGAAGGCAAAATCCAGTAGAAATAAATTTTGTCCATTAAGAATTTTGTTACCCAAATATAAAAAGCATATCTCTTACCAGAACCTTTTGAGCCTTTATTGCTATAGGTTTGTCACTAATCTCTCCCTCCTTGTTCTTCTTTATCAATTCTGGTATCTATGAATAATAATTCAATGAGTAGAACAATACAATATTTTACTAGGATCAGCAAGAGACATTAGTAACCTTTAATTGATTCCTATTGCTGACCAACACCTAGACATCATGCATAGTGAATGTAGAGCTTTGGATTTAGAGATAGGTGACCTGATATCTTAGCTCTATGTCTTCCTTGGGACTCATTTTTATCACTTACAAAATGAGTGGATTAAAATAGATGATCTTTGAACTTCCTTCTAAGACTGATGATCTGGGATGTCTACCAAGAAAATATTAACCATCTGCAAGGGCAGTTTAAAACAAATAAAGCTAGTATTCAGAGATTAAAACTATCTCATAGTCACTGGAAAAATGCTACAAACCACCATTGATGAAAGAAATGCAAATTAAAACAACTCTGAGAAACAACCTCATACCTTTCAGATTAGCCAACATGACCAAAATAGAAAATGATAAATGTTGGAGGGGAAGTGGGAAAATTGGAACACTAATAACTGTTGGTGGAACTGTTTACTGATACAACCATTCTGGAGAGCTGTATGGAACCATATCTAGAGGCTGTAATAAAGTCAAGCCTCTGTCAATATTCCATTTTGTTTGCTCTCTAAACTCATCTTATTGCTTCATGTCTAAAGCAAGAGAATGGGTTTGGACATTGGGATTTGACTCCTCTAGGGGTACTAATGATACTCCTTCCTGAATACATTATAAATCCCTGTCACTTTGTTCTTTATCCAAGCTAACCTGTTGTTTTAAACTTGGAATAAAGAGAGGGGCTTGAGCTTTTGATGACTCCAACCAAAACTGTAAAGCTTCTAGAGGCAAGCTGACAGATTCTTGGACGGTCTCTATGCTTCTCATCCAAGCCTTTTGTGGTGTAATGAGAAAGCAGACCCCTTTTTTAGTCATCCTCAATTGTCCCATAAATCTCTTTGCGCATTTGCATTATGTCCTCCTATTCCTGGTCTTCTGCCACAGAAATATCATTGTTTTCTGTGCAGCTTGCTAGAGACATAGCTCTCCCATGCCCAGTCTTTGAGAATAATTTACTACACCCAGATTAGGAATACACACATCCATGTCATTGCCATAAGTCAGTTCTGATCCTGAAGCCTCGATTCATAAGGACTTCGGAATTGCACCCTGGGACAAGTATTTCTCCATTTGATCAAGAGATGGAAACTGGCTGTACCTCTTGCATGCATGATTGCAACATTGACTGTCATGCTTGGTGCCCTCAACCTTTCTTGAATTGTTGGACCATTTTGAGTTATAGAAAGTCTTTTTTCCATTCCTATCTCTCTGGCTGGAGTTGTTGTTAGCCCTGCCAAAGTCTATCTGTTGCTTAAATCTACACATTTGTACCATGTGACCTGCCTTGGCCACACAGATAACATTTTGGAGAATAGGTTTTGGGCTTAGTGACACTAGCAGGCTGCCTGGATTGACTATGCCCCCTGTTGGCCTGGAGGGCAAAGTTCTTAATTTCTTCAATTTCTTTCTCTTTCCTAGCCTGCTTTAGTTGTCTTTTGAGGTCAGCTATTACTGAGTCCTTTTCTGAATCTGACTGTCTGGTTGTCCTGACTTCCTTTTGCTTCAAATTATGTATATAAGATGCATGCTGCCTAATGTCTTCTAGTGGCAATGATTCCCACTGAGGACAGTTCTGCCTGAAACAGTTCTGGACCAGCAGTGAAGCACCCTTCACAAACTGCCTCTTGATATGATCAGTGGTCTCTGGGGCATGCACATCTCTGAGGCCTAATATTGTTTCGACTGCCTCAATTACCCTGTTGAAGAAGCTGCTGGGATGTTCTTCCTCTCCCTGCCTCAGTTTCTCAAATTTCTGCCAGGAATTTGGTCTTTTGGCATGTAGTCGCATCGCCTCAAGTAAATCTGTCCTGCATTGGACCAGATATCTCATATTCTTGTGTGATATCAACTCTAGGTCACGATGGACCATGGGCCATGCAGTGAGATTGGGGTTCGAGCAATTCTCAACCAAAATTTTCTCTTTTTTCAGAGGGTGAATAAAACTCCCCCAATAGAAACTCTTAAGTCATCAAACCTGGGATTAAAAAGTGTGAAGACACGTTTCATTTCTTTTATGCTCTTGAAAGGCAAGAGGAAGAACTTGGGGAAATGTCTCCTGAGTACTTCTAAATCATTAGGGGTAGAGTCCTTATAAGATTTGACATGGACAATACCCTCCCCAGGTTGCAAGATGGTTCTGTCAACTATTGGGAGTACAGATACAGTGGTCTCAGTGCTTGTTTCTTTAGCCAGAGTTTGGGTGTCCTTAACAGCTTGTGGTTTTTTGCTTGAGTTGGTAGCACCTAAATATTTTCTCCAATTTAGGTAGCACCTAAATATTTTGTTTCTACAATCTCCAATTGTTTCTATAATCTCCAATGCTCTTCCAGTTCTTTCCCTTCCCTGATTTGTTTGAGGACTTGGAACAATAGCTTCATGTGTTCTACCATTTCCAGGGATACAGAGTCAGGTTTTGCATTAGAAACAGAGCCAAAAAGCAGCCAAAGATGTGAGAGAACCCTCTTCAGGACTATCAAGAATTGCACAATAACAAAAACCAGAGCCATAGCCATAGGTATAAAACATATAAATTCTACCAGTGTTATGGAACACTATTTGTAATAGTCATACAGTTCTAGTAGCTGGTGTATAAATTGAGGCACTTTGCGAAACCAAAAATCAATTGCTCCCTGCATAACCAACAGAGAAGCATAGAGAAGCTAGAGACCATAAACAACATCCTAGCAAAGCCCATTTTTAGTACCCTTAGTGTAGGTAATTAACCTAACTGTGATCACCCACTATAATAAGTGGATAATGTAGCTAATAATAGAGGAGCTGGTGGTATAAGTGAATCACCTGGGCCTGGGAGCCTGTAACTACAGTAGCAGGTGATTTGGGGCTGTCAGTGTTGTGTAGCCTGAGCTGTGATGCCCAATCAGTCTCCCTGCTACCTATAGGCTCCTTTAAGGTGGAGAGTGAGGAGCCACTCCCTGTAGCTGCCTTCCTGTTGGGTGGAAGCAGAACTCAATAAGAAGTGGAGCTTGCACACTTCCTGGATACAATGGAGACTTTGCCCAGTACTTCCTTTAAAGTCAACTGGTTGATATTCTCACCTCTCCTCAGCCCCTTAACCCAAGATGATGTTATAATAAAGAAACTCTATTTCAGGCTAAGTGTTTACTTTAACACAGAAGGGAAAACTGAGGTAAGAGGGTTTAGGGTTCTTGAGAGGCTGTTGCTAGGGGCGACTGGCAAGTCTTGGTAATGGACCTAGAAGGTAAGGTCAGGTTTAGGGAACCAGCCCTCAACCAGAGATAATCTGACACTGCCCTGGTGTTGTATGATCCACCAGCTAACAGATATAGTTGATGAATTGGTTTAGGGGTGTCCCTGTTGCTAAGCTACTCTAAGCTAAACCCTGCCCACTTTCCACAACCCAAAACTCCCTTCAATGTCCCTTCAACCTCCCAGGGTCCCCAAGGGGAAGTCAGGGGTAGCTGGGTGTCTGGGAGAGGTCCAGAAAATCAGAACCCCCAGGTTGGTTTTGCAGGGGTTTTTATAGTCCCAGGTCAACTGTCAGCTCCTGGGACTGGCACCTGCTGGGGCAGAGTTCCATTCTCATAACTGACAGGATTGCCTAGGGTAATTTGCCAATGCAAGAAACCTTGCATGAATCCTGCATTACAAGGCCCATAAAACAATGCATACATACCTTTTGAGTCAGCAATCCCACTGCAGGCTTGGTATCCCAAATAGATCAAAGATGGGATAAAAAGAACATGATCCAATATTTTATTAGGGGCTCTTTATGTAGTGGCAAAGAATTGGAAACTGAGGGGCTATCCATCTTTTAGAGATTGAATGATTAAGTTGGCCTATACAGTTGTAATGCTACATAAGGAACAGGATGAGTTCAGAAAACATGAACGGAAGCAGGAGAATAGTGTAGACAATAATAGAAATATTATACAATGATCAACTGTGAAGGACTAAACCATTATCAACAAAGCATATCTCCAAGATAACTACAAGGGACTCATGAAGAAAATATTCTCCATAGCCAAAGAAGGGACTATTAGACTCTAGTGTAGATCAAACCTGACATCTTCTACTATAATATAGCATTCATGAGATTTCTATTATATGAGTGATACATGTCTTCTATCATGACAGGAACAATATGGGAAAATGTATTATGTGAAAGTGTGGGGTATAACCTGTATCAGACTCTTCACTCTTTCTGAGAGGGGGAGGAGGATAGGGAGAAAATCTGAATTTTAAAATGTCAAAAAAAATTGTCAAAAATTGTTCCTACATGTAACTGAATAAAAAAACAAAACATTAAAAGAATTTGTGTGAAGAAACCACCAGAATGCTGATAAGTCAAAATGGAGCTCACCAAAAGAGAATGGATAATAGATTCAGAGCCAAAAACCATCTCCTCACTATGGAATAAGAAGTCATGTAAGGATTGTTTTCAGACCAAACATGGTTATAGAGCTTTTCAAAAGAAGACTGAGGTGGGAAATGAGTTGATTTTTTATATCTGGTGGATAGTCGTAGGCGAAGAGAGACAAGATCTTTTTTTCTATATGATTTCAGAAGGGAAGAGAACCAAATTATTTTTTAAAAAGCTGAGAGGAAAATATATTATAAATTAAAATCTGCCTAACAAGTTATTTATAATATATGATTTATAATATAATAATAGTGTGGCCTGGATGTTGAGGTAATGAGTTTCCTTACACTGTACATTTTGAGGCAGATGATAAATGGCTGTGGCATCCCAGGTATATTCTAATCTTGAAAGTATTATTAATGTATTTATATTGTAACATACGTACTCGTGACATATTTCTTGATCATTGTATTTAATTGACACTCTATTAATGCTCACCACTCTCCAAACCTACAGCCCAAAGGTCAGGAGAATTCCTAGGTAGGATGTTAGCTGCTACAGGTTCCTAGCTCCTACCTTGACAGACCAGATTCCCTAGCAGGTCACATGTTTGATGAACCTCCTCCTCTTTGATCTTGTGGTTGTCAATTAAGCCAATGTTAAATAATATGCTATGCCACATGTTCATTAGCTACTTCCCATTCCCCATTCTTTGATTCCCCAATAAAAGATTGGGGACACAAGTAGTTTTCTCTCTCTTCTACCATCAGAGGAGCATGCATGCTGGATCCCATGCTCTTGAAGCCTTTGTCTCTGAGTCTTAATTCCTCTCTATATATCCCCTTAACCCATTTTCCCTCAGTTTCTAACTCTCCTCAGGTGTCCACCCACAAATATATTAAATTGTGGCTGCAAGCGGTCACAATGACATTCTTTCATACATGTGGGATAGATTTCTGTAATAGTTAAAAGGCCAGAGTAAAATATTTCCAAGGTCCCTTCCAGCTGAATCACCAAAAGAAGGGATCACCCCAGGTGAGAAAGCTTTATAAATACTCACATTATTAGATATGAATAAAGAAGAAACATGGACCACTGATTCAGTAAATAATGAAAGCATTTGTTCCAAATTCTATCTTCTGTCAGGGAACTCAAGGTTCCAATGTTTTGTGAATGGATATATGTCTTTTAGGAAATCCTTGAGACAAGTTAAGTTTTTAAATAAAACCTGTTCTACCAACATGAAAGCCAATAAGCTTCTTTGGCTACTTTCTTTGTAAGGTTGTCCTGGAATTTTGTTTATCTGTTATTCTAAGGGTCACTTATGGTTGTAAACGTGGGCACCTAAACTTCTATTTTCCTCAAAAAGCAAGATTGTGTCACTTATTTTATTTTCAAATGTAGAATTGAGATATTTATTAAAAGCATGTATACTCTATTGTTATCTCTCCCAACTCTATTAATAACCATTCTACATTTACATTATAACTTCTGCTATCTTTTTTCTTGACACTAATTCCTTTCAACTGAATCAAGAATCAAGCTGTCTTCCATGAACTGAAATCCACTGGGGCCAATAATTGCCCTTGTGAAAATAAGTCTTATTTCTCTGCCTCATCAGGTTTGTGTTACATATTCACTTCAGATGTGTTTATGTATTTTTTAAGTTTGTCTTGCAAGTTGTTAGCCTGAAATTTTCCAACCAGAATGATTCTATTAATTTCAAGTTATTCGATCATGTTTGTCTCCAACTTATAACTGTTTCATAGTACCTGCATGGTACATTCATTTGTACCTGCTAGCCACTTATCTAGTCTCTCTGCATGCCAGTTAACCCCTGAAGATCTATACATTCAACAAATACTTATGCACAGATTAGATTGCTAGTAGTTGACAGGGAATAATAATCAAGATAGGACTAGGAAATAAATGATTTTAGAAAAAGGGATAGGCATGGGGATAGAGATGGAGATCGAAATGGGAATGGGAAGAGGGAGAGAGATAGGCATAGAGATAAAGATGAGGATAGGGATAGAATCCAAAGGTGAAAAGATCTCCAGGTGAAAAATTACCTTTTTCATGGCAAGGTGATAATATGTCTTCTTTCTCTGCCTGATCAGGTTTATCTTACAGTTACCCTGGATAAAAATATGCCTTCTTTCTATGTCTCATTAGACTTGTTTCCTAATTGTGCTGGTGATAATATCCCTTTTCTATAGGATCAGGTTTCTGTTCCAGTCACCATGGTAATAATGTCTTCTTAATCTTTTTCATTAGGCTTGGGTTGCAATTGCCCTGGCAAAAATATGTCTTCTTTCTCTGCCTGATCAGGCTTATGTTCCATTTTGCATGAAAATATGTTTTCATTCTTTATCTCGCCATATTTGAGTTCCAAATTGCCCTTGTGAAAATAAGTATGTGACGTTATTCCAAATTTCCTGGTGATAATTTGCCTTCTCTCTCTGCCTCATCAATTTTGTATTCCAATTGCACTGGTGATCATATTTCTTTTTTCTTTTTTTCATCAGGTTTGAGTTCCAATTGTCCTGGTTAGAACATGCCTTCTTTCTCTGCTTAATCAGGCCTGTGTTCAAACTGCTCCCTTGAAAATATATCTTCTTTCTCTGCCTGATCAGGTTTATACTTCATATAGCCCTGGTGAAAATATACCTCGTTTCCCTGCCTTATCAGGTTTTGTTCTAGTTGCTCTGGTGATTATATATCTTTATTTTTTTGTCTCATCAGGTTCGAATCCCAATCACTCTAGTGAAAATTGTCTTCTTTTCCTTCCTGCTTCAAATGCCCTGGTAATAATAAGTTTTCATTCTTTGTCTCATTAGGTTTGAGTTCCTCATACCCTAGTGATAATATGCCTTCTTTCTGTGCCTGAACAGGTTTGAGTTCCAATTTCTCTGTTAAAAATGTTTTCTTTGTCTCTCTGATCAGGTTTTTAATTTTTGTTTTATACAGTTTGAGTTTCATTTGCCCTTGTGAAAATATCTTGTTTCTCTGTGTGATCAAGCTTATATTCAAATTATTCTTGTGAAAATACACCTTCTTTCTCTGCTTGATCAGATTTCTTTTACAATTGCCTGGGAAAAAGATGCTTTCTTTCTCTGCCTTATCAGGTATATGTTCCAGTTGTCCTTGTTAAAAAATATGCCTTCTTTCTCTACCTCATGAGGCTTGTGTTCCAGTTTTCCTGATGAAAATGTTTTCTTGCTCTACCTGATCTACTCGAGTTCCAATTGCCCTGGTTATAATATATCTTCTTTCTCTGTCTGATTGTTTTTTTAGTTCCAGTTTCCCTGGTGATAATATATCTTCTTTCTCTACCTGATCAGCTGTATATTCCAAATTCTCTGGAGGAAATATGCTTTCATTCTCTACCTGATCAGGTTTATGTTCTCATTGCCTTGGTGATGATATATCTTCAATATTAGAATCATAAGGTTTGGGTTCCAATTGGCATGGTGATAATATTCCTTTTTTTGTAGCCTCATCAGACTTGTGTTCCAATTGTCCTGGATAAAATATGTCTTCTTGCTCTACTTGATCAAGTTAGAGTTCCATTTGCACTGGTGATAAAAGGTCTTCTTTCTCTACCAGATCAGGATTATGTTCCAGTAGTCCTGGTAAAAACGCTTTCTTTCTCTGCCTGATCTGGTTTGAGTTTCAATTGCTGTGTTGATAATGTCTTTATTCTTTTGTCTCATCAAGTTTGAGTTCCAGTTGCCCAGGTTATGATATGCTTCTTTTACTTCCTGAATAGGTTTCTGGTACAATTACCTTCTTTCTCTGACTGATCAGATTTATATTCCAGTTGCCCTGATGAATATATGCTTTCTTTGTCTCATCACATTTTGTTCTAGTTGCCCTGATCATATAGTCTAATTACTCTGACTGATCAGGTTTGTGTTCCAATTACCCTTGTGAAAATATGCCTTCTTTCTCTGTCTCAACAGGTTTGTGTTTCTATTGCACTGGTGTAAATATACCTTCTTTCCATGCCTCATCTGGTTTCAGTTCCAATTGTTCAGGTGATAATATGCCTGCTTCCTCTGTCTTATCAGATTTGTCTTCCAGTTGCCTTGGTGGAAATATACCTTCTTTCTCTTCATGATCAGATTTATATTCCAAATTCCCAGGAGAAAAATGTGCGTGGTTGTGTTCCCATTGCCCTAGTGATAATATATCTTCATTCTTTGTCTTGAATGGGATAGAATTAGGTGCATAATTCTCCAAGTAAAGTAGTCAGCTTATACCCCACCCCACCAGAAATGAAATGTGTAAATAAGTCTGTTTTCAGCTTCAAGAATGTCTAGTTATTTTAAGACCAGACCTTCTATCTCACTTCAAGGATCAAGGCTCAAGAAACAAGAGAGCTGCAGCTGCCCCCTTTATCTCATCTTGCCCTTGAGAATTTAGGGTAATACCCTAACCCTTTCCCATGTGATTAGCACATATATCTTGTATTTGGATGATAGACTCCATGCCTAGACTGTGAGTTCTCATTCCCAAGCCCAAGTGGCTGGACAGAAGAGGGAGGGGAGATCTCACATCAGGAACCTATGTAACTCTATATTTGCACCCAGGCAATTTGCAATTTGCCACCAGAGCATTTTGCCTTCCTCATGAGAAAAAGAAATAAACTGCTTTCCTTTACTCTCATTTTCTGATCCCAGGTTTTTGTTATTTAAGTGAGTAGAGAACTTGTGCCAGGTTTTATCTCACACAGTCTTATCAGGCTTCAGTTCTAATTGCCCTGGTGATAATATGCCTTCTTTCTCTACCTCATTAGACTTGTGCTTTAGTTGTCCTGGTGAAAATATGTCGTCTTGGTCTACCTGATCAGGTTAGAGTTCCAAACGCCCTGGTGATAATAGGTGTTCTTTCTATTGCAAATGTGAAATCCCTTACCCCTCATGATTCTGTAATATTGTGATTTGTTACTGCCTTTCCCCCCTACTCCCCCCATGCTTTAAACTTCTGACCTTATGCATCCTAGGCCAACAAAACTGTATAACTTTGACATTCTGCTTTGTTATGATTCTTGACCGAGGTTACAGCCCAGTTAATGCACAGGATTATTGATGTCATTGGCAGTATTAACAGGATGTTAAGGCTGATGCATACATCACACTTGGACAAAGGTCTTGGGTCAGAGGACCCATTCTAACAGGCATGAACAAACTACTCAGGTTTAATCCCATTCTATTCCTGTATCGCTAACACCTATTGATTGTATCTCTAGCTCAAATTGTGCAATATTAAAGGGCTTCTCTCTGGACTCAATGTCTTCAGTTGCTAACTGGAGTCTGGCTTTATTATGAGACTGGCTCTCCCTCAATAAATCTATTTCTTTTGGGCTTGAAGAATTGTTGGTTTTTTGTGTGTTTGTGTGCATGTTGGCTAATAAATTTTCACAACACTGTACCAGACCAGGTTTACATTTCAGTAGTCATGGTGAAAGATATTCTTTCTCTCCCTGATCTGGTTTCAATTTTCCTGGTTATGATATGTCTTCTTTAAGTGCCTGATCAGGTTTCAGTTATAATTACCTGGTGAAAAAATGCCTTCTTTCTTTGCCTGATTTTTTTGGTTCCAATTGCCCTGGTAAAATATATATCTTGATTCTTTATTTCATCAGGTTTGAGTTCCAATTTCCCTGTTGATAATTTGCCTTCTTTTTCTGCCTGATCAGGTTTGTGTTCCAGTTGCCCTAGTGATAATGTCTTGTTGTTTTGCCTCATCTGGTTTAAGTTCCAATTCACCAGGTAATAATATGCATTCTTTCTCTGCTTGATCAGGTTACAGTTCTAATTGGCCTGGGTGATAATATTCTTTCATTCCCTACCTCATCCGACTTGTGTTCCAATTGACCTGGTGAAAATATGTCTTCTTGCTCTACCAGATCAGGATTATGTTCTAGTAGTTCTGGTGAAATATCTTCTCTGCCTCATCTGGTTTGTAATCCAATTGCACTGGTGGGAATATGCCTTCTTTCTATACCAGATTATATTTAAGTTCCAGTAGTCATGGTGAAAATGTCCTTTTTGTCTACCTGATCTGCTTTGATTTCCAACTGTCTTGGAAATCCTTTTTTTCTTTGCCCTATTAGGCTGATGTTTCAATTTCCCTGGTAATAATATGCCCACTTGCTCTGTCTTAACAGATTTGTGTTCCAGTTTGCCTTGGTGGAAATATGCCTTCTTTCTCTGAATAGTCTGGCTTTCATCTCATGAGGCTTTAGTTGCAATTGCCAGTTGAAAATATTTATTTCCTTGCCTGATCAAGTTTTGGTTCCAATTTACCTTGGAGATAATTTACCATCTTTCTCTGCCTCATCAAGTTTGTGATCCAATTGTTCTGGTGATAATGGGCCTTCTTTCTTTACCAGATCAGCTTCATGTTCCAATTGCCTGGTGAAAAGATGCTTTCTTTCTCTGCCTAATTTGTTTTATGTTCCAAATGTCCTGGTAAAAATATGCCTTCATTCTTTTTCTCATTAGAAATACCCTGGTGATAATATGCCTTCTTTGTTTATCAAATCAGGTTTATGTTCCAGTTGTCTGGTTGAAAATGTCTTCTCTTCCTGATCAAGTTTCAGGTCTAATTTCCCTGATGATAATGTCTTCATTCTCTGCCTCATCTGGTTTTTGTTCTAATTGCATTGATGTGAATATGCCTTATTTCTATAGCTCATCTGGTTTCAGTGCCAATTGACCTGGTGATAATATTTATTCCTTCATTCTCTCTGTGATCAGGCTTCTATTCCAGTTGCCTGGTGAAAATGTCTTATTTCTCTACCTGATTGGGTATGAGTTTTAATTGTCCTCGTTATAAAATACAGTCTTTTTCTGCCTACTTAAATTTCTGTTACAATTGCCTGGTAAAAAGATGCTTTCTTTCTCTGACTTATCAGGTTTATGTTCCAATTGCCCTGGTGAATATAGGCCTCTTTTCTGTCTGGTGGGTAAAAATGTACCTTTGTACTCTGCCTGATCAGGCTTGTATTCCAAATTCCCTGGTGAGACAAAGAATGAAGACATATAATCATCAGGTTTAAGTTCCAGGTTCCCTGGTGAAAATTTATCATTTTTATTCCTCTGCCTGATCAGGTTTGAGTTCCAATTTCAAGGGTTATAATATGTTTTCTTTCTCTAGCAGATCAGATTTATATTCCACTTGTCTTTCTGCCTTTTGGTCAAATTGCCCTTGTGAAAATATACCTTTCTCTGCCTGATCAGGTTGATGTTCCAATGATCCTGGTGAAAATATGCTTTCTTTTACTGCTTCATCACAACTTTCTTCTAGTTGCCCCAGCCATTATTTGCCTAGTTTTTCTGCCTGATCAGGTTTGTGTTCCAATGGACCTGGTGAAAATATGTCTTGTTTCTCTGCCTCCTTAGGCTTCTGTTCCAGTTGACCAGATGATAATATAATCTGATATATATGTATGTATGTATGTATGTATATGTATATATATATATATATACATATACATATTTTTTTTTATATAAAGTGCCTGCTGTGGTTTGTTTCAATTGCCCTGGTGATAATATTCACTCTCTCTGCCTGATCAGGTTTCTGTTGCAATAAGCCTGGTGAAAAGATGCATTCTTTTTCTTCTTTTTCTGCCTGTTAAGGTTTCTGTTCCAATTACCATGATGAAAATGTCTTCTTTCTCTGCCTAATCAGGTTTCAGTTCCAATTTCCCTAGTGATAATATGTCTCCCTTGTTTTGCCTCATCTGGTTTGAGTTCCAGTTTCCTAAGCAATATTTATTCATTCTCTGCTTGTTTAGGTTTCAGTTCCAATTGCTCTGGTGATAATATTCCAACATTCTCTACTTCATCAGACTTGGGTTCCAATTGTCCTGGTGAACATATGTCTTCATTCTTTGTCTCATCACATTAGAGGTCTAGGAAGTGGTGGGTGAATTTTTTTTAATTTCTATTTTACCTTCTAATTCTAGAATATCAAGGTAGTTTTCTTAATTTTTTGAAATATAATAGGTAAGCTCTTTCCTTGAAAATGACTTTCAGATAGCTCAGTAATTCACAAATGATTTCTCCTTCATCCTGGTCATTCCCCCGCCCCCAATGAAATATTTCACATTTTCTTCTATTTATTCATTCTTTTAATTTTATTTTGTGACTTGCTGTCTTAAGGAGACAATGGTTTCCACTTGCCCAAACATAATTTTGAAGAATGATTTTCTTCAGTGAATTTTTCTACCTTTCCCCCATTTTATCAAGTCTTTTTTTAAAGGTATTTTTCTTCAGCATTTTTTAGATAACTTATATTAAACTGCTAATTATCTTTTAATAGTTTTTCATTGATCTCATTTCTTTTTTATTTTTTCCATTATAATTTTCATTTTATTTTTCAACTCTTTCAGGAATTCTTATTGGGCATGTGACTTATTGACTTTTTTTTCCTTGAAACTTTGTTGGTAGCTGTTCTGACTTCTCTGTATTCTTCTTGGCTTATTTCTTGATTTTCCCTGTCATCATAGTAGCTTTTTTTTTTTAATGATCAGGTTCTTTCTATTGTTTATTCATTTTCCAGCCTTTTTCTTTACTTTAAAATTTATGTTAAAGTTCATCTCTGTTCCTGGAGTAGGGGTGAGCCACTCTAAAGCTTCAATCTTTTTCTTCCTACAGTTTTCAGATCTAGTTCTAGGACTCTGGAAGTTTTCCAAGTAATTTGTAAGTGTTTCAAAGTTGGTGTGATCTGGTAATATGTGTGATCACTGTTCCCTTGCAACAATTAGTGATTCTACTCCTCAGGATCCCTGCTACCTTGTGACTTCAAATGATCCTCTGTGACCCACAAGTGGATTTAATTAATGGAGTTGACAGAGTGCCCTGCCCTGCACGTGATGCTAGAACAAGGGCTCCTTGTATTCTCTTTCTGACCAGTTGCCCAATCCAAGGCCCACAACTCTTCTTGTTGCCACACACTCTTTGTCTACCCCAATCTCAGTGTCATAGACCTTACCTTCAGCCACTCTAAGTTGGTTTGGAGTGGAAAAAATATTACCCTGACCTTGTGTTGAATCAGACCTACCAGAATTCAATTTGAAGCATTACTTTAAATTTGTTCAGAGGGAAATGTTGGGAAAGCTGGCTAGAGTACTTCTTCCATTTTGCCATCTTGGCTCCTCCATTGAAAATTAATTAAGTCCTTTGCAACAAATAGTCTTTTTAAAAAATGTTAGTACTTCTATCAAGGTGACACCAGTCTTTCTTCAAGTCATATTTCTCAAAGCTACATATATCTTTTGCTGCTTTTCATATCCCAAATATTTAGCATCCACTTTGTAAATGTTTATTGAATTGAATTGAAATATTTGCCAAACAGTAGGCACATTAGGAATTAAAGGAGAGAGAATATATGGGCCCTAAAGAAGGAAATATTCCAAAAACCTTTGTTTACCTTACAACTTTTTTTGTTTTTGTTGGTTTGTTGTTTTTTTTTTTTGGTTAACAGATATTTTTAAACATTTATTAATATTCATTTTTAACATGGTTACATGATTCATGCTCCTACTTTCCCCTTCACCCCCCCCACTCCCCCCAACCATGGCTGATGCACATTTTCACTGGTTTTAACATGTGTCATTGATCAAGACATATTTCCAAATTGTTGTTAGTTGCATTGGTCTACATCTATATTCGAGTCTACATCCACAATCATGTCCACCTCAACCCATACGTTCAAGTAATTGTTTTTCTTATATGTTTCCTCTCCTGCAGTCCTTTCTCTGAATTTGGGTAGCGTTCTTCACCACAAATCCCTCAGAACTGTCCTGTGTCATTGCATTGTTGCTGGTACAGAAGTCCATTGCATTCAATTTTACCATAGTATATCAGTCTCTGTGTACAGTGTTCTTCTGTCTCTGATCCATTTGCTCTGCATCAGTTCCTGGAGGTCTTTCCAGTTCACCTGAAATTCATCTAGTTTATTATTCCTTTGAGCACAATAGTATTCCATCACCAGCATATACCACAATTTGTTCAGCCATTCCCCAATTGAAGGACATACTCTCCTTTTCCAGTACTTTGCCACCACAAAAAACACAGCTATAAATATTTTCGTACAAGTCTGTTTATCTATGATCTCTTTGGGGTACAAACCCAACAATGGTATGGCTGAATCAAAGGGCAGGCATTCTTTTATAGCCCTTTGAGCATAGTTCCAAATTGCCAGCCAGAATGGTTGGATCAGTTCACAACTCCACCAGCAATGCATTAATGTCCCAGTTTTGCCACATCCCCTCCAGCATTCATTACTCTCCCCTTCTTTCATTTTAGCCAATCTGCTAGGTGTGAGGTGATTCCTCAGAGTTGTTTTGATTTGCATTTCTCTAATTATTAGAGATTTAGAACACTTTCTCATGTGCTTATTGATACTTTTGATTTCTTTACCTGAAAATTGACTATTCATGTCTCTTGCCCATTTATCAATTGGGGATTGGCCTGATTTTTTTATGCAATTGATTTAACTCCTTCTATATTTAAGTAATTAGACCCCTGTCAGAGTTTTTTGTTATAAAGATTTTTTCCCAATTTGTTGTTTCCCTTCTGATTTTGACTACATTGTTTTGTTTGTACAAAACCTTTTTAGTTTAATATAATCAAAACCATTTAATTTACATTTTGTAATTTTCTCTAACTCTTGCTTGGTTTTAAAATCTTTCCTTTCCCAGAGATCTGACAAGTATACTATTCTGTGTTTACTTAACTTATTTATAGTTTCCCTCTTTATATTCAAGTCATTCACCCATTCTGGATTTATCTTGGTATAGGGTGTGAGATGTTGATATAAACCTAATCTCTCCCATATTGTTTTCCAAATTTCCCAGCAGTTTTTCTCAAATAGTAGATTCATGTCCCAAAAGTTGGGCTCTTTGGGTTTATCATACACTGTCTTGCTAATGTCATTTACCCCAAGTCTATTCCACTGATCCTCCCTTCTGTCTCTTAGCCAGTACCATATTGTTTTGATGACTGCTGCTTTATAGTATAGTTTAATATCTGGTACTGCTAGGTCCCCTTCCTTCACATTTTTTTCATTATTCCCCTTGATATTCTTGATCTTTTGTTATTCCAAATGAAATTTGTTATAGTTTTTCCTAATTCAGTAAAGAAGTTTTTTGGTAGTTTGATAGGTATGGCCCTAACTAGGTAAATTAATTTGGGTAGAATGGTCATTTTTACTACGTTAGCTCATCCAACCCATGAGCAATCAATGGTTTTCCAATTGTTTAGATCTAGTTTTATTTGTTTGGAAAGTGTTTTGTAGTTGTTTTCATATAATTGCTGTGTTTGTTTTGGTAGATAGATTCCTAAGTATTTTATATTGTCTAGGGTGATTTTAAATGGTGTTTCTCTTTCTACCTCTTGCTGCTCTAACATGTTAGAAATGTATAGAAATGCTGATGATTTATGTGCATTTATTTTGTATCCTGCAACTTTGCTAAAGTTGTTGATTATTCTTATAAGCTTTTTAGTTGATTCTCTAGGATTTTTTAAGTAGATCATCATATCATCTTCAAAGAGTGATAGCTTGGTGTCCTCCTTGCCAATTTTGATACCTTCAATTTTTTTTTCTTCACAAATTGCTACTGTTAGTGTTTCTAGTACTATGTTGAGTAATACAGGTGATAATGGGCATCCTTGTTTCACTCCTGATCTTATTGGGAAGGCTTCTAATTTATCCCCATTGCATATGATGTTTGTTGATGGTTTTAGGTATATACTGTTTATTATTTTTAGGAAAGGTCCTTCTATTCCTATACTTTTCAGTGTTTTAAATAGGAATGGATGCTGTATTTTATCAAAGGCTTTTTCAGCATCTATTGAGATAATCATGTGATTTTTGTTTGTTAGACTGTTGATATGGTCAATTATGTGGAGGATTTTCCTAATGTTGAACCATCCTTGCATTCCTGGTATATATCCCATCTGATCATGGTCTATAGTTTTCTTTCTCTGTTTTTGACCTACCTGGCTTTGGAATCAGTACCATATTTGTGTCATAAAAGGAATTTGGTAGGACTCCTTCTATAGGGGACCAGCCTCCTATATGATAAAATTGGGGGTCCTGAGTGGCGTTTACGGCGTCGGATTGATAAGACAGGAAAAAGAAAATGAGAACAACCAGACTAGTGGTTAGCCCATGCTGTTCCAAAATCTGTGGGCTTGGGAGTTTATTATATATTGGTTTCAAACAAAGAACACAGCTATGAAGGGGTAACAGATTATACATAACCCATTAAAGTCTAAAGAGTAAAGGTATAAGTACCAAGACAATGGCCAAATTCCAACCATCCATTAGTAGGGATAATTCTGGGAGAGGAAATATTTTTATGGAGACGCTCACTTATTGAGTTCTGTCTTCCAGGATTATAGACACCTGGACAAATAAAGTCAAGACTAAAAGCGCCATACTTATCTAAGTATGCAGACTTATCTTAAGTAATGTTTGTTAGGGTTTAGGCTTCTTAATTATCAAGGAGAGGAATCATTAACTCAGTAGATGCTGGTCTGCCACTTCAAGGTTTTCCAATAAGAATTGTAAAAAAGGTGGGGATCAAAGACTGAGTCAAAAGAGGAGCCTCAGATTTTTATCTTAGATGGCCCATTCAGTCTGCATCCTGACATGCAGTGCAGAAAATCATACACACAGTTTTAGTTGCCGATGATTTTGTAATGGGATCCGGATAAAATATCTGTTACAGACTCTGTTTCTCTAAATGACTCCTAATAGCCTTCTCGGAGGGATCAAGTTGATTTTGGATTAACCTACCTGCTGGTACCAGAGCCTTTTGGGGCTCAGGTGACCAGGACCAAACACAAAGACTGCCTCAGCCTGGATTGGTCACGTAGGGAATCCAGATAACAGGCCCTAAATTTGATCCTATTTCTCCAAAGGTTTTAATACATAGAACGGCTTCCCACATCCTTCTTTGCTTATCATATCAAATATTTTGTATATTATTGGGATTAGTTGCTCTTTGAATGTCTGATAGAATTCACTTGTGAATCCATCAGGTCCTGGAGATTTTTTTCATAGGGAGTTCATTGATGGCTTGTTCAATTTCTTTTTCTGATATGGGATTATTTAGGTATTCTATTTCTTCTGCTGTTAATCTACGCAATTTATATTTTTGTAAATATTCATCCATATCTCCTAAATTGTTAGATTTATTGCCGTATAATTGGATGAAATAGTTTTTAATGATTGCCTTAATTTCCCCTTCATTAGAGGTGAGGTCTCCCTTTTCATCTTTGATACTGTCAATTTGGTTTTCTTCTTTCCTTTTTTTTATTAGATTGACCAGTACTTTGTCTATTTTGTCTGTTTTTTCAAAATACCACCTTGTAGTCTTATTTATTAATTCAATAGTTCTTTTACTTTCCATTTTATTAATTTCTCCCTTGGTTTTTAGTATTTCTAATTTAGTTTTCTTCTGAGGATTTTTAATTTGCTCGCTTTCTAGTTTTTTGAGTTGCATGCCCAATTTATTAATCTCTGCCCTCCCTAATTTGTTAATATATGCACTCAAGGATATAAATTTCCCCCTGAGTACTGCCTTGGCCGCATCCCACAGATTTTGGTAGGATGTCTCATCATTGTCATTCTCTTCAATGAAATTGTTGATTGTTTCTATGATTTCTTCTTTGACTAGCTGGTTTTAGAGAATCATATTATTTAATTTCCAATTAGTTTTTGATTTTCCTGTCCAGGTGCCCTTACTAATTATTATTTTTATTGCATTATGATCTGAGAAGGTTACATTTATTATATCTGCTTTTTTGCATTTGTTTGCAATGTTTCTATGCCCTATTACATGGTCAATCTTTGTGAATGTACCATGTGCAGCTGAAAAGAAGGTGTATTCCTTTTTATCCCTATTTATTTTTCTCCACATATCAATTAAATCTAATTTTTTAGGACTTCATTCACCTCTCTTACTTCTTTCTTATTTATTTTTTGGTTTGATTTATCTAGATCTGAAAGAGGAATATTTAGATATCCCACTATTATGGTTTTACTATCTATTTCCTTCTTGAGCTCTGCCAGTTTCTCCTTTATGAATTTGGATGCTCTGCCACTTGGTGCATACATATTGCGCAGTGTTATTTCCTCATTGTTTATACTGCCTTTAATCAGGATGTAATGACCTTCCCTGTCTTTTTTAATCATGTCTCTTTTTACTTTGGCTTTGTCAGAAATCACAATAGCCACTCCTGCCTTCTTTTTCTCATTTGTCACCCAAAAGATTTTGTTCAAGCCCTGAACCTTAAACTTGTGTATGTCTACCTGCCTCATATGTGTTTCTTGTAGACAACATATGGTAGGATTTTGGTTTATAATCCACTCTGCCATTTGCTTCTGTTTTATGAGTGAGTTCATGCCATTCACATTCAGAGTTATAATTATCAGTTGTGCATTTGCTGACATTTTTGTATCCTCCCCCTTCTTCTTACACTATTTCCTTTTGAACCAGTGGTTTGCTTTAAGCTGGTAACCCTTATCCCCTCTCTTGATTAACTTCCCTTTCTACCCCCTCCCTTATTATTCCCCTCTTTTTATTTTTAAAGGCCTAATGAATTCCCTCCCACTTCTTCTCCCCTCCCTTTTTTGACCTCCCCACTCCCCTGCTCCCCTTGGTTTATCCCTTCTGACTTTCTCAGTAGGGTTAGATAGTTTTATATCCCAATGGATAGTATAGCTACTCTTCCCTCTCCAGGTTGATTACACTGAGAGTAAGGTTTTATTATTACCTCTTAATGCTCTCTTCCTCTCCTTCTTATAATAGTATTTGTCCTCTCTCCTTCCCATGCCCTCTTTGTGTTTAATAGAATATCCTATTTTTCTTATTGACTCAAGTTTCTCTTGGTGTCCCCTACTATTCACCCCCCTCTTTCCCACCCCCATATCATCTTAGAACATTTAGTATTCCAACTGTGGATTATTAATAATATTTATTAGCGATTTTTACTAATATTAATTATTAATAAGTATTAATAATTATTAGTAATCCCTGTGAATTATTCTTCTGATTACTATAATATATAATAATGAATACTATAATAGCGAATAGAGTTCACTACAGAGAATTATACATAGCATTTCTCCACATAGGAATACAGATAATTAGATCTTATTGAAGCCCTTAAAGAGGCAATTTAAAAATTATGAGTTTTTTTTTGTTTCCCCTCTGTTTCTTATTTACCTTTTCATGTTTCTCTTGATTTTTGTGGTTGGATATCAAACTTTCCATTTAGTCCTGGTCTTTTCTGTGCAAATACTTGGAAATCTTCAATTTTGTTGAATGCCCATACTTTCCCCTGGAAGTATATAGTCAGTTTTGATGGATATATGATCCTTGGTTGAAGACCCAGTTCTCTTGCCTTTCTGAATTTCATATTCCAAGCCTAGCGGTCTTTTAGTGTGGAGGCTGCCAGATCCTGTGTGATCCTGATTGGTGCTCCTTGATATTTGATTTGTCTCTTTCTGGCTTCTTGTAAGGTTTTTTCTTTTACTTGGAAGCTCTTGAATTTGACTATTATATTCCTGGGTGTTGTCTTTTCTGGGTCTAATGTAGAGGGTGATCTATAGATCCTTTCAATGTCTATACTGCCCTCTTGTAGAAATTCAGGGCAATTTTGCTGAATAATTTCTTTTAGTATGGAGTCCAAATTTCTATTAATTTCTGCTTTTTCAAGAAGACCATTGATTCTCAGATTGTCTCTTCTAGACCGGTTTTCTTGGTCTGTCACTTTTTCATTGAGATATTTCATGTTTCCTTCTATTTTTTTCAGTCTTTTGACTTTGTTTTATTTGTTCCTGCTGTCTTGAGAGATCATTAGCTTCCAATTGCTCAATTCTATCCTTTAGGGTCTGGTTTTCCTTTTCAATCTGGTCATTTCTGGTGTTCAATTTGCTTATCAGTTCATTTGATTTGTGAGCCTCACTTTCCAATTGCAAAATTCTGCCTTTTAAACTGTTATTTTCTTGCCAGATCTCTTCCATCTTTCTCATCATCTCTGATTTGAACTCTTCAATAGCTTGTGACCAGTTTTCATTATTTTGGGAAGGTTTGGATATGATTACTTGTTTGTTCTCCTCTGCTGTTTGCTCTGTTGTCTGCATTTTCTCTTTGTAAAAGTTGTGGAATGTTACAGATTTCTTCTTGATGATCTTTCTTTTCTGGGGTTTTCAATTTGGGCTTGTCATTATTGCTAGCCCAGCACCTTCTGCACCTTATCCTCACACTCAGGGTCTGTCTGCGCTCTCTAGGCTCCTGAGGTCTCAGGTCTCGTTGTTCTCAGGGTCAAGCCTCCTGGTGTTCCCCCTGGTCTGCCCCTCTGCCCAAGTCTCCTTAAACAGTCTCAGGATTCTACTTCCACAGCCGTGCTCCCGTCTGCATAGGGTCCCCACTAGAGGTCCAAGAATATGCTCAAGATCCTTGTTGGCACCTACGTCAATGCCTTCCCCCATGCCAGTGCTCAGGGTCTGTGTTCAAAGTCCACGCGTGTTCTTTAGGCTCTTGGTGTCCTAAGTCTTGCTGCTCTCAGGAACAGGCCCTGGAGCTGCCAATGACTTAATGGGTGCCCCAAACCTGCTTTAACTCTTGTGCGCTGGCCTTGGCACTGTACATGGTGTGGGGGGGGGGGTGGGGGAGGGGCTTCCTCAGCTCATGTTTTAGTGAGAGCTGTTTCATCCCTTTATAGCATGGAAATGCCCAGATTTCATGTACCTTCAATGCTGCACCCTGATGTGGGGTCCCTTTGTTCGCCTGGATTTGTTTTTATGTCCCCTTGAGGAGTCCTATATGCTTTGGTTAGGAGAGATTAAGCAGCTGCTTTTTACTCTGCCACCATCTTAACCTGGAACTCCTACCTTACAACTTTATAACTCATTGGTCTGTGACCATTACTACTATGTCTGTTGTTCATTGACAGTATTTTTGTCTGAACATTCTTTTGCTGGTATCCTTTCCACATTATATTAAAAAGACCTCTCCAGAGAACTCTCTTAGATACACACACAAACACACACATGCACAATTTTGTTGTGCTCGCACCCAGATACAGAATAAATTAAATTTTTGGAGTGAAATTTTGTGTTGTCTCTTTGCATGTTTTAACTAATAGAATAATTTAGAAATCTTTGTTGTTTGAGGGATTGATTATGGAGCTTTTACCATGATGAATGCTGATAGGCAATTCTTAGTTGTGTGATCCTGGGCAAGGCACTTAACTTTGCCTAGCCTTTACCATTCTTCTACCTTGGGATTTACACTTAGTATTGATTTAAAGATAGAAGGTAAAGAGTTAAAAAAAATTAAAAAGAAGACTACCCCTTGGAACCCACAGTGGGAGATATAGCTGGCCTTACTGTGGGAAAATGGGGCAATTAAAGGGAGGCTAGCTGAAGGGGATTGACTGTTATAAACAAAGATTACACCTATATCTATTTATAGCTTTTTAATGTGACTAAATTGATATTTGAAAGAATGCCCCAAAACTTGGGAATGGTTAAAAGTTATGTAATATAAATGTGATAGAATATTACTATGTTTCAATAAATAATGGCAAGGTGGGGAGGTGTGAGAGAATACTGGGAAGACTTGTAATTTGTGATGGAGAGAGAGAAGTGAGTAGAACAAGGAGAGCAATATAGTAATGATAAAAATCTTTGAAAGAATTAGAAATTCTAATCAGTGTAATGAGCAACCATGATTCAATAAGCTTAATGATAAAACATAGTACTTACTTCCTGACAGATGAAAGACTCAAGAGTATATAATGAAGCATACACAATTTTTTGGACATTGTCCAATATAGAAATTTGAATGATATTTTTATAAAAATGAGTTTATTTTTCATCCATTCTCAGCTGTTATATGGGTGGTAGGAGGAAGAAAATGCATTTTTTAAAATTTTAAATAACAAATATAATTTTTAGAGATATAATTTAGAAAGACAAAATGAGTTTTCAGTTGATAAACTTTTAGCTAATCTCATCAAAAAAGTAGAAATGCAACTGTAAAATAAGAATGAAGTAACATATTAATATTTCTGTAATTCAGATAAAGAAAAATAAAAACAATTATATCTTTACAAATATGAATTAACAAAGTTGAAAAGTGAGGATTAATTAATTGAACATGAATTTGAAAAAAATTAGAACTGAAGCAAAGGCAAATGGGAGAAAACAGAAAATATACAAAAATGACATAAAAAGAAAAATAAAAAATCAACTTTGCAAATGATGAATATAACTAAAAGATGATTCTCTGGAAAAGACTAACAAAATTGATGAAATTTCATCAGACTGATTAGAAAGAAGATGGAAGAAAGTCCAATTAAGAGATTAGCAATATAATAAAGTCACAACAAAACTAGAATGAATCAAAATAATAACCCAACTTTATATATAATTTTATGCTAATAAAACTGAAAATAAAAGAGAAAAATCTTCAAAAATGTAAAATATCCAAACTAATAAAAAGGTTAAATAGAATTCATTAATAATCCTATCACAGAGAAGGAAATCAAAGTGTAAATGCAATACCATACCTAAGTAGGGGGTTAGGGGAAGTGTATGAAAAGTTTCTGGTCCTGAATTGAGTCAAATGGTAATTGGTGTCAATATATACATATAGTATTTTCACAAATTGGGAAAGCACCATTAGACTTCACTAATTTCACTGAGAGAATCATAATCCTAATACCTAAACTAGGGAAAGAAAAAGCACAGAAGAAGTATAAACCCTAATGAATCTTAATTTAAGAATTTTAAGTAAAATTCTGTCTTCAAACTATAGTGAATGATCCAAAAAACTGATTTGTGATAAACAAGTTGGATTTATGTTAAAGATACATACAAAGATAGTTCCACTTTAGAAAAACAAAAAACACATTCATATTGAAAATAAAAATAATCAAAACTACATAATCATTTTAATGGATACAGAAAAGGATTTTGTCAAAATACAAGAAATATTATGCTAAAATACACATCACAGTATAAACAGGTAAGTAAAGTACTTTAAATATAAATGTGTACCACACACATACATATATATTTTTCTATATGTGCTTATACACTTATAAACAAAATAAACACCATCTAGAATTTAAAATAAGTAATATGTGAAATTGAAATAAACTAGAAGCTCTCCCAGTAAATATAGCACTAATACAAAAATACCCACTCTCCTCAATATTATTTGAAACCATTCTGGAAATACTAAAAATAGCAATAAGATTAGAAAAACAAATCAAAGACATATATAAGATAGGAAAACAGGAATGTGAGAAGGAACCTAAAGACAAATTAGATCCACTGAGGAAAAACAGCCATAAAAGACATGCTTATGAGTTTGTCTGGAATTTCATGGCAGAACTGGATCTCAAAATAACAACTCAAAAGTATTGTCTAGCTAAAGACATCTCCTGAAAGCTTCCTTTATAATAATCCTCGAGTTTTTCATTATTTTGATGAACTATAATGGGGAAATAGGCTTTAAGAGTAGGAAAAGAAAATTTAGCCAGGCAGGCTGGCAAGAGCTAAAAATTCCAACCTGGAACACAGCAAAGGACTGAACATAGAGGTCTCTCTCTAAGGCCAGTTGGGTTTTGAAGGAGTTGGATTGAATATAGAGGACTCTCTCTGGTCAGTGGCTATGACTTCTCCAACTCCTTCAAAACCCAACCCTATTTCCCTATTACAGACCAAAGAAGCTTTTGTAATGCCATGGCCATATGACCTAGACTCTCTTTTCCCCTGATTCCTGTATATCCCTAAGTTATTGTCAGTATTACTCAATTGCTTGGGTTTGTAGAAATGCCTTAGAAAATGTGAGGGGTAAAGCCTTTTTATAAACAATATTCTGTGAGAAAGATGCACCCTTAAAAGTACTGGGGTTCTATTTGGAAGGATTGAGTCTCACTATATGTATCAATATAGTGTTTGACAAACTTCCTGTGGACATGTGGGAGACCTTGGAACTACATTTCCCGTGGTCCAGTGGGTTTCCTGTTTTAGATGACGTCTTCAAGGTGAGGGAAGGCTTTAAATATTGGGAAGTGGCTTTGAACTTGCTCTCTTTAGTTACCTGAGCATGCGAAGATATGAAAGGTAAATGACTGAGGCGATTTTTTAATAGGTTTCTTACAGGCACGTGGTCAATTTTTCTCTATCAGCATGGCTTTTATTAAAATACTATTCTCCCTTTTAATATCTGCCTTCATCATTTTTAATAACAGTTGTAATGCATATACTCTACTTTCTATTAAAAAACCTTTCTCTGTCATAATAAATGGAGATCTCTCACCCTCCATCAGGCCCTTGCTTCTCTCTCTCTCTCTCTCTCTCTCTCTCTCTCTCTCTCTCTCTCTCTCTCTCCTTTCTCTTTCTATGTCACACACGAGATTTCATCACATGGCACCTGCAACAGGCCAATGAACAACCTCTCACTATCACATTATTCAACACATCAGACTCTGGAGCACATAAGTCATAATTTTAAGGGGTCAGCACATTCACCAGACATTAAACAAAGGACATAAGTTATAGACAGAAATTATATTTCATTTCAGCATAATGCAACATTGATAAAGCAACCTGCTTCAGCCAAAAGGCACTAAGAGAATTTTTTAAATAAAGCCATGAGAAAATAAGTATAGTAGATAATTCCAGAAAAACATTGATTTTAAAGCATACTTCAAAAGCTTATGTTGAATGTTGTTTGTGTTTAATTGTGTCATTATTTGTGACTGTATTGTCTTGTGTACACCAAAAAAGTAGGGGGGATTCAGTTTGAAAGAAATCTGATTCTCTCTAGCTGGGATTTTCTGATACATAGTAACATTTCTTTTTAAACCTCTTAAATTTTAAGACTATACTTAAGTGACAAAAGGCAAAAAAGGCTTGTTCAGTACTCACTCCCTTTTCCCTACCTTGACTAGCCACCAAGGCAGGGAAGGAGAGAAGATTAGAATGAGAAAAAAGGAGGATTTTTACTTAGAGGTTGGTATATATGATTGTGGGAAAGTACTAATGATTCTGAAATGTACTTGTGGAATTGTGAAGAAATTCAGGGTTCGATTCTGTACAGAACTTAATAGTGAAAGAATTGTCTTTTCTCACTAGGATTTGAAATAAATAATGGTTATAGATTTGAATGTTGGACATACCTAGAATATTTGAGTTAACTGAAAACAGGGAATAAAATGTTTTCTCTAATTGTTATGGGTAAATAGCTCAACTGGTAAAAGGATTTTTTTACTTTGGGAAGCAAACCTCTGAAAAGAGCTGTCCTAGCTCTTTTGTAAAGATATGGTCTAATACAAGTGTAAAATGAATGAAAATTAATACCAGCTTTCTGAAAGAAATTGTAATGTAATATGGGGAAAATTCTGTATGATCAAAAATTTGTCTTTAAATGAGAATGTGAAGACTATTTTAGCGTATATGCTATTAAAGCAAGCAACAAGTGACAATGTAATTAAACATTGGGAAAAGAAAAGTTAAATTTGTCAATCTGTAAATGTGAAATGACACAGGTATTAAGAGTTTGAAATATTGCAAAAAGGAATTTCTGAATTTCTAAGCAGTTGTAATGAATTGGGATATATGAATTGTTATGAAAGTATGTACTCTGAATAAGAATGATTTCATGGTTATTTGAATGCAATTTGTTAGAATGAATTTGTACTGTGAAGAAAATTAATTCTTGAGGTGAATGAGATAAAGCAATAAGTAAAGATATGTTGTGTAAATGATGTAAATGATGATGCAATTGAAAATGGGACTGATAAAAGCAGGTGACAAAATACCTTATGGAAGTTAAGTGATGGCAAAAACTAGTCTTAGAATGTAAAAGAGGTGTAGAATTAGCATACAAAATAAGTTATGAGACTTTTAATGAAATGTGAGTCATTTTTATGAAAGCCACAGGACAGACATATATGAAAAATGTATGTAAAACCAAGGAAAGAGATTGTTACTGAAGTTTTCAAAATAGATTTGAAAGTTGTGGAGTTTTTAATTGGAATTAATTGGGAAAAGTTCAATATGAAGTTTTAAAACATGTATGTTCAAAAAGTAAAGAGTCAAAAAGAGAAGGTTGTTAGTAAATCATTTTTTTCTCATTCCTCAGTAATATAAACAAAACAGGAGATGGAAAATATAAATTTAGAAGCAGCACAGCTTTGAGATACTACTACTAAGGAAGGTAAAAAATACTCTCTGCAAACCCATTGTAGCTGTGTAAATAGAATTTTGTACCCTTGGACTCCATTTCCCAGCATCCCTTTTCTGTCATCCTCACATTGTGTCCTTCTGTTCTATTGGATAAAAGTTGCTATAACCCTGCCTTTTTTTCTTTCTTGCCATAGGTTGCTAGGTCAACTAACTCTCTCTCTCTCTCTCTCTCTCTCTCTCTCTCTCTCTCTCTCTCTCTCTCTCTTTCTCTCTCTCTCTCCCCTCTCCTTCTTTTCGTGGTCCAGGCAACTCTCTCTTTGCTAAGTCATCATTTTCTTTTACTTCAAGTTATTATTAATAAATTTTATAAAAAATATAATACTTAGAATAGTGTAGATTAATTTTTGGTCTTACATTTCTGGCCAACAATTCAGGAAATGAATTCTCAAAATTTTTTATTCAGATAGCCTTGCAGTAAAGACAGCAACTTTGCCCAGTGGTGCTGCCACTGCCCACCACAAGAACCAAGAGCCAGGTAGCCAGGTTTCTCCATGTACCCTGTGCACTCCCAGTCCCTTTGCTGTGTTCCTGCTCCTTCTGGCTACTACTGCCACTGCCACTGCCACTGCTTGCTCCTGCAGTTTTTCACAGGCTATCCCACCTGCCTGCCCTCTACTTTCATTTATATGACTTAACCTGGGGGTCTTTGCCACTTCTGCTCTCAGTGAGTTATTGTGGTCTGTGTCTGATTGCCCACGGGTTCAAGAGCACCCTTTTTTTCTCTGCAGAGGGTGAATCCCTTTCCCCACCCCAAAGTGCTTTTCAACAAGGGAACAGTGTGGTGCAGCCCAATCCATGTTATCCACCCCACCTTTGACCATGGCTAGCTTCCAAACCTGGATAACCTAGTAGGGCTTCCATGCTCCTCGCTGTGGGGGAAGGAGACTGAGTTATCACTGGGGCTTTGGTTTTTACCCCTGAGAGGGGGAAGGGACAGAACTCTTCCCCTAAATATTCCTTGTGAAGCTTGTGCTCCTAGGCAGTGCATACTAGGGTAGTGACAGGAAGTAGAGATTGCAAGCATGGCCCAGTTTCCTGCCTATCTCAAACAGTTCCTGTTTCCAAAGAGCCTTACGGAGCTCAAACAACTCCCAGTTTTAGGATGTCTTTTCTTCCTACTGTTCCTCAGTGCATTGGTCCTTGCAATTAGCTTGGGTAATCCTGGGATTCAGAGGGGATATTAATCTCCCTAAACCCCCTTGTCATTTTTGGCCTGCCCAATATCTGCATCACACCCAATATGTGATTTGTTCATACTATGCCCAGTGAGTGTATGAGGAATTCTAGAAGTGTGACCAAAGGATCCTAAGTGGATCATGATACTGGGGAGGGGAAGGAACCTTTAAAAAAGTCTAGAGGTGATTTGCTTAAGCTTTCCAGACTCCATTGTTTTACTAATATTAACTCTTTTCAGTTTTGTTTCCCCTCCATAATAGTGAAGAAGTCTACTGGAATTGGAGAAAAGGACTTTTGAATTCAGTGTCTATATCCTGTCATGCTTATTGTATTTGCTGTTTGCTTTAAAATTCAATTTGTTTCTTAAGTTCACATATTAATCTAATCAATCCTATTCTGTTATACTGAATCATTTTAAGCTACTGTGTTTTGACTATTAGCTATATGTTTTGTTACACTGTTTTTACTTGTACCATCCTACGATCTTTATTCATACCTTTCCCCTTTTACTATACTGAAGAAAATATCATTGCAAAAACTCATAGTCAACTTGCACAAATCCCTTTTCAGCGGCAAAACCATAGGTCCTTATGGATGCTGGGTTTGTCACCAGTTCCATCGAGATCACATATTGCCTTAAAAGCCTTTTTGTTCTTTCTTGCCTTTAATTGTCACATAAATGATGATGGATGGACTCCATCAAAATGGTTACAACCTGTATACAATCTTTGGAGAATTTAATGAGCTAAATATCTCGACTGATTTTAAGGAGTTTTCAGAAGTGATTTTCAGATATCTAGTAGCAGTTCTACCTCTGACTGAGCATTTGCCTACCTCTGAGTTGTTTGTAACAAGAAATAAGGGTGTATTTGTAGTTGAAGTGAAGTGCAATAGCTCTGTTGAATTTTCCCCATCTCTGCATTTATTAAAAATGTAATGGATGAGACATCTGAAGTGATTTTCACTTTTTAGTCATTTGCTCCACATGAAAGTGGGCAGGACATATTGGACACAGGTTTTTTACACTGTTAGAGTCTCATACCAGAGGGAAGGATGTCCCCAAAAAAGTGGGTTTGTTTACCCTGTAATGGATTATAATCTTATGCAGGAGGTGGGAAGGATTTTTCCGGGAAACCTAGTAGCTTCTGAATGTTTTTTTTAATATAGTCATAACTCTTGAGCTTACTCTCCCCTTCCACCCGAATGATCTAAATTCTTGGTGACATTTTAGACCCAAAAGGTTTTCATCAGCAGTACAGAGGTTTTGTTTTTTTCTAGATTCCTCTGCCAAATTTTGGAATGATGGCAGTAATAGACTTTGATAAAAAATATCTTAGCCAAGGTTGAAAGATTGGCTACATCTTGGGAACCGGTGACAAGTACCCATGAGTTCATAGGTTTTTTAAAAAAATATCACACATCAAGTGGCTATATAGAGACTCATGTGAATCCTAATCATAGTGGGTTTGTTTGCTATTGTCATAAACTGGGCTATTATGATTTTGTGGATTTTGGTACTTCTTAAATGTGCATTACCTGTTGTACTACTGTTTTATAAAGTTGTTACTTGGTGAAAATCATTTACACTCACTTTGTGGATCATGGCCAAGTGAAAAAGGAAATGGATCTCATTTGGGAGTGAGAAACTTTGTATTCTACATCTCGTTGGCTGACAGTGTGTCACTAATTGTAAGCTATATATTTTTGATTTTTAAAACTTTATTATTCTTTTCCCTTGTATATGCAATATAGTATTTGTTTTTGTCTTGGTTTTTTTAACTCAAAGCACATGGTACCAGTATTAAAAAGTGTTTTTTTTAAATTTTGCACTAGGGTAAGTTTAAAATGTTTATTAGCCCTAATATAAATACATACCCCAAAGCTTTAGACTATAGAAATAGTGACATTGTGTTTAAAAGTTATGGGACTTTGCTTAATAATTGTGTCTGATTCCAGGAGAAGGGATTACAAAAAGAGCCACTGTACAATGCCAAGAAAGCACAAAGTTAACCTGCATAGTGCCAATCGAGCACACGGTCAAAAAGCCCAGCCAATCCCAGTGGGATTGGGATTGATGAGATTCTGAGCCAAGAAAAGAGGACTTGAACTTGTTTTGGGTTTGAGGTTGAGTCTGTTTGACATATGTTAGATGTAGGACTTCTTGGAGCCACACATTCTACCAAGCACTTCACTTTGGCTGCCATCCTGGCTCCCCTATCCCTGAGAAAAAAGGTAAAATCAGACCAGGGAATGCTATTTCCCATTTGCTGCTAAAATCTAGTCCCGTTTCTTTCTTTCATAATGTGGTAATTTTCTGTAATCCTGGCTGCTTATTGGGTAAGTGCATAATTGCTACTACAGACTTATGTGACATAAATCACTTTAATAGGGCCCTGATTCAAGGACTTGTTATGGGTTTATTTTTCCTTAACCTAGAATTTTTACACATAAGATTTTGATATTTTATATTTTATCCAGAAGCTATTCTTCTCTTTTATTGGAATTTTTTAATGTTTTTTATTTCTTTTTGACAATTGATTCATATACCTCATAACTTAGCCATGTATCCCTGTGTGATCCCTGTGTTTTTCAATATTCTCCTCCTGGGGAAATGTATTATTATCCTATAGTGCAAAATTTTAATTCTTTTGAGAGTAATTTTAGGATAAGCAACTTGCTACCTCCCCAAATCCAGAAAGGGAACTGTTTGGAGAAGGCCCCATGAAGATGCCTACAGAAACCACATGCTGCACCAGCAGATCCAGAGTGAACTTTGGGATGTGGTGAATTGAACTCTGGAGTATGTGTGTTGGGGTGGTGGTTGAATGCATTTATTTTAAATGTACACTCTTATGCCAAAGGGGATTGCCCCCAAATTGTTTTTTTGTCAATGTAGCAGTCATAGATTTTGTTCTTTTTCTTTCCCTTTTATCCCCAAATTATTGTAATTTCCCTCTAGAAACTGCAATATTGTATATACATTTAATTAAAAATCTTTAGCATTTTAAGTTGGTTATGTGTAAAATGATCCTTTGGAGTGATTAGTCTTCCAAAGGATTACAGAGGGAATGTTTAAATAGAATTTTGGACTTCAATTCCTAGCATCTCTTTCCTATTGTCCCCACATTGTGTCCTTATGTCCTATTGGCCAAAAGTTGCTGTAACCCCACCTTTTTTTCTTTCTCATGCTCCCCTCCTCTTTCCCTCCACCCCACAACCAAGATTAGGTTAACTCTCTCTCTCTCTCTCTCTCTCTCTCTCTCTCTCTCTCCTCACACTTTTCAAAGTCTGGGAAACTTTCTCTTTGCTAAGGATAAAAATATAATACTTGGAGTAGTAGATATTAATTTTGAATCTTACATAATTCTTTCCGGACACACAGGAAGACAGAAAGTCTCTGTAATTATTTTTTACTGGAATTCAAGAACTAAAATAGTAAAAGAGGGAATAAAGGAAAACCTTTTGAAATGGATTAACAAGTTAGCTAAAACTACAGTGTAATTTGTTTGTTTGTTTTTTTAGCAGAGTAATTTACAGAGTTAAATAAGACAGAAGGCAGAACTTGACAAAAAATGAAAGTGATGGATTATCTACTAATTAATTGTTTAAGTGTATAAAGAAAAAGAACTTGATAAAAAGCCCAAAACTAGAGATTTGAGTCTCCCTTCTAAGGATCTCCCCACTGCCACCCTCAGGCGCTATTACCCCTCCATTTTCATAGCCATTTTTGCTAAGAAGATAAGAAGAAAGTTGAGCTTTGGAAGAATTTTGTAAAGTAATAAAGAAAAGGATTCAAATATAAGTCTTAATACATGAGAATTCACATAAATTTAGAAACAGTATCTCAATGATTTCATACAAGTATAGGCTGTTAAAATTTTTCTGGAGAGAATAGAACTGTTTCATTACTTTCTTTTATAATACATTATAATGTGTAAGAAGAAATTGATTTTAATAAGAATTTAATACAAGAAGACAGTTTTTTAACAATCATGTTGAGGGAAATATAAGATATAGAATAAAAATACAGAATTGACCCTTATTCTACAGAGAAACTAAAGGAAAATAGTTACTTGAAACAGATTAGAATAAGCAAAAAATAGGTAGCTTGTTTGAGATTATGGATTTTATATTAATGAAATCAGAAGACTAAGAGAACAGGTTTTTCTCTCACCTGCAATGGGTAAGTTTTTTGTCATTTAAGAATAAAAGGTTTATGGGAATCACACCACCTGGATTTTTTTTTTAAATAATGGGGAATATAGTTAGCTACTCCCAAAGACAATGTCATACTCATACTCAATTTTTAATCTTTGATTATAACCATTTAAATAATGTTATGAAACATTTTCATGACTCCCAAAGGAAGACTATATTATATGGAAGGACATTTTAACTAATCAGTGGCAAAGACCCAATCCACTATTAATCTGGAAAAGAAGGTTTAATGGTATTTTTCCAGAGAGGGTCAGCAAGAATACATCACAGATCAACAAACAAGAGGACAAGAGAAACAGAGATGTCCACCTGGGATCAAGTCAAAGCCCTAGAACACAGAGCTGTACACATGGTATTTTTGTTACTGTGTTAAGCCTGCCAAGGACACAAACAACTATGCATTGCGCTTACCTACCTTTTCCACCTTGAGTGAGACCCCTGACATATATTGACAATATTGGAAAAATTAAGACTGATAATTCTTTACTACTATGAGAAGTACAAGTTTATATATTGTATAATAACTAAACAGCTATGACCTATAATCTATCAGCTTTAACCACCAGGTTATTACTATTTACTTAACTTCTAGCAATTTTGCATTACACATTCCAGTAACATTTCAATGAACATGTAAAATTTACTTGTAGTAACACATTGAAGATAGTAAGGTTTTTAATGCAGACACAAAAGCAATAGTAGATTCAATACTCAATTATTTTTAAGTCTTTTAATCCTTTTGGAAACGACTCAAGATTTTAGTACAAATCATTTCTGTTTTTGTTCATTATGTGCATAATCTTTTCTTTTTATTGCAATTCATTTAATCACTATTAACAATGATATGAGTTCAGTGATTGAAATACAACTTTTTATTAAAGAAAAGGGGATATTATGAGGATATATGGAGGAACCTAAAGACAAATTAGATCCACCGAGAAAAGCAGCATAAATGACATGCTTATGAGATTGCCTGGAACTTCATGGCAGAGCTAGATCTCAAAATAGCAACTCAAAAGTAATGTTTAGCTAAAGACATCTCCTGAAAGCTTCCTTCATAATAATACTCAAGTTTTTCATTATTTTGATGACCAAAGAAGGTTTTGTAATGTCATGGCCTTAAGACCCAGACTCTTTTTTCCCCTGATCCCATTATACCCTCCTCAAGTTATTGTTAATATTCCTCAGTTGCTTGGGTTTATAGAAATGCCTTAGAAAATATTATGGGTAAAGTCTTTTTATAAACAATATTCTGTGAGAAAGTTACACCCCTAATAATGATGTAATGTTTATACTCTACTTTCTGTAAAAAACTTTCTTTGTCATAATAAATGGAGATCATACATCCTCGATCTGGCCCTTGCTTCTCTCTCTCTCTCTCTCTCTCTCTCTCTCTCTCTCTCTCTCTCTCTCTCTCTCTCTCATCTCTTTCTGTCACACATCAGGTCTCATCATAGTAATATCTAGCTATTCTTATTTGCTTATGACATAATAAATGACTTAGAAAATCCTAGGGAATATGGAGAAACAATAACAAAGATGATCTCTTCCAGGAAATTTATATCATACAAAAAATCACTCAAAATAGCATTTCTATATAATAACTATAAAGATTAAATCGGCAATAATAGAAATGAAAATCACATTGCAAATAACTACAAAATGGCTACAAATAACATCTTGGGATCAGTCTATCAAAATAGATAATTGCATAAATAATGTTATAAAGTGTTCTTTGAGAAAATTAAGAATAATGTAAATAGTTGGAGGAATATTTATTATTCCTGCCTAGGGCATGATCATATAACAAAAACATCAGTACTACTATAGTTAACCATTTATCATGTTATGACAATTGGATTTAAAAAGGTTACTTTATAAAATTCAATAAAATAATAACTCAATTTGGAAAAACAAAAGACCTATAATATTCAAGGGAAATAATGAAGAAATATAGGGAAAGTTATATCTCTAAATGAAATGTTGAGTCTAGACTTCATGCTATATTGCAACATGCTATATTGTAGCAATCATGAAAGCCATGTATTATTGGTTAAAAATGGAGAGGTAGAGTAATGGAATAGACAGAATAATGGAGAATCAGAAATTATGAAACTTATGATGCAGTGTTTGAAAAACTAGGAAAGAAATTACATAGGTAAAATATCTTTGTTAAAAATTGTTGGGAAAAACCAGAAAGTAATTTGGTAGAAAATAGACTTAAGAGTTAAAACATATTCCACAATAAAGTCTAAATGAAAATATGACCTTAATAGCATAAAACATTAGAGAAGATAATACATCTTTCACAGTTATGTGTAAGTGATAACCATAAAAGAGTTAGAGGCAATTACAGAAAGCAGAAAACTATATTACATGAAGCTGAAAATCTTCTGCAACTGATTTACTCATGATAAAAGGGAAGCAATTGAGAGTAAGTTTGGTTTCCTACATATATAAATACATATATGAATATATGTATGCATATACACATATATACACATGTATTCCAATATACATATATCAGAAACTAAACATACAACAAATACATACATACATGTAATCAAAAAGCCATATAACCCCAAAAATAATTATCAAAGGATATGAATACTGCTCAAGATAATTATAAACTATAAAAAACCATATGAAAAATTGCTCTAAATCACTAATATAAGAGACATTCAAATAGGAAAATAACTGAGGTCTTACTTCACATCCAGCCAGTTGCCAAAGATGGGTAGATATGGGGATAATTAAAATGGAAGAGATTGTGAGATAGTAGTCACACTGGTGCATTGATGATGAAATTGTGATTCATTGAATCAGAACAGCCATTTGGGAAAGCACATAAAATGATTAAAATCCTCATGTTCTTTGACACTGAGATTTTACTAACAAGGATTCTCTTTGCTCTTCTAATGGTATCCTAGCAACTGGCTTTCTCCTCTTGACCTATAAAGTCTTTACCTTTCCTGAAGGAATAATTAAGTCCTATTTATTATTAATGATCTAATTATTAGACATCACATGAGCTTTATTCTTTCAATCTAGTCAACCATGAATAACCTCCTACTTTTGGCATAAAGTAACATATATATGAGAAAATAATTTGTCATTTTTTTATGTGTGGTAGAGATAGTTTTTGATTCATCAAAAATAGTTTCTATCTGTAAGGGAGGATCATGTCCAGTTGGCTTTCTGATTATATCCAGGCTAATTATGTACCACCAATTGATACCCTAAAAATTACAATATCCTTAACTGTGAAAGTTTTGGTATCTATTAGCTGTATTTTCAATGCCCTCTCATATGTGTTCTATTCACACATTTCTATGTAAATCATCTCTGTAAAGGTCCTTTGCCATAAGTGCTTCCTGTCTGCCTCATAAATGAATTCTAAGTAGGAATACTTTTTCCACTGAGGTTTTTATACATTTATGAGAGAATGAACTGAAAGTTTAGGGGGAGATTTTATGTGGTTATTTTCATTGCTATTTAAAATACAGTGATGGAAACCTGAACTATGTCCTCTAAACCAGGGGTCAGCAACGTATGGCTTTCAAGCCATATCTGGTTCTTTTGAAGGCCAGATATGGCTCTTTCTGCAGGAGCCATAAAGTCAATTTTTTTTCAGGTGCTGTTACAGGAGCACGCACTGTGAGCATTGTATGGCTCTCGCGGCCAAAAAGGTTGCTGACCTCTGCTGTAAACAGAAGGATAGATGTAAAACATTACTTCAGAGCTCTTGAACTGTGATTTAGAGAATCATGTCAAAAAAATCTATAGACAACTTAATGTAGTAGCAGTAATTAATAGGAGAAGAAAGATGTTCTCGCGGGCACTACATATACTTATCATAGGAAATCTATAATATGTACAAACTTCTATATGTATTGATTTCCTTTGTTCATATATGGATTCTGAAGTGAAACTAACAAAATATAGAAAAGAATGGACTTGAAGAGAAGACCTTGATTCAGATTCTACAATTAACATCTATTTAAGACTCTGGGACTATAAGCAAGAAACAATCTGGTGTTTGAGGCAGATTCTCTACAGCTGGCCTAGGCAGTGAATGAAGAGTTGAACATAATTGAAAAGGACTAAGAATTTCTGTTAGATTAGGAGGATTTCTTTTTGCACTGACTTCAGTCATATTGAAGAAATTCCATATCTGAACCCTACAAAAATAAGAGCATATTTTTATATTCTAATCAATTTATTCAGAACCACAGTATAGTATGTGTAATTCATGTTATGTGTATGATAATAATGATTTTTAACCTAGGCAAAATTATTCTCTATCAAAACGATATTATGTAGAAGTGAAATGATTAAAAGTAAAGTCAATATTATGGAACTAATCACATTTTTCTCTTTTTGCCATTTCTTTCAGATGTTGTCTCTTCTTTCTATAAATTTCATTGTTAAAGTGTATTAATTCTTTTTCTGTCTTTTGAATTTTCTTAATACCATAAAGTATTTTCACCCGATCTTCTCTCTTCTCGATACCAATATACTATGGAAAGAAAATTTAAGGTGTTATTTTGCATATATTAATTCAGATGAATAGATTTTCTATTTTTTATATAATTAATCTGAACATGACACAGTTTTAGAATAATTTCTGAAGACCTCAGAATTTTCAACATAAGAAAAATGTTCCATAGTTCTCAATGAAATAAAAAATTATATCATAAAACCCTAAAATACATTAAGGTACTAGCATAATAGCTAACCATTCTGAGAAGAAGGGTATTGAGACTTCTTATATCATAATTATACTTGTAAGTATAATTTCTCCTACATTAATTATTATTTGCTTAACTGATTGGTGTTATAAGGAACTTCTTTCCATCTTATCCCAGAAGTTCCTTATAACAATTGGGTGCTCAAAGATGGTTGCATTTTGGAAACAGTCTAATATTTTTATTTTTAGTTGATAGATATTGCATCAGATTCATTTGACTTCAAATTGAAAGGTCATAATATCAGAGATTTACAGGTTAAAGAAACTTAAATCAAATAGTATATTTTAGGAAAATTCTAGAAACATGTTGTGCGAGAAGCTATTTTTTTAACCCTCAGAATAATTTTATCCTTGGTGACAACTGAATCCAAGTGAAGTTTTATTTTGTTTTTGGTTGGTTAGTTATGTTCCTCAGATCAAGACCCTCTAGTCAATGACAAAGGAGTCATTCTAACCAGGACTTGAAATTTAAAGCTTTGTGAGATATTTACTAAAAATGAAATATCTTGCTATCTTCCATAATTTCTGTTTTTGAATCTATTTCAGTGAAGTTAACCTAACTGGTCCAAAATTACAATACTGCTTTTCTCTTTACCATTGTTTGTTATACACAGAGTTTTACAAAGGAATGACAGGTGTCTCAGGGCAAGGAGAGTCCGGTTGAAAGACAAGAGATCCTGGTTTTGAATATGACCTCAGATACTTCCTGGCAATGTCTAGGCTAGTCACTTAGCCCCCTATTGCCCAGCGCTTACAGTTCTTCTTCCTTGGAACAATATCATGATATTGATTCCAAGACGAAAGATACAAGGGCTTAAAAATTAATAAATAAATAATTAAAAATAAAAATAAATGAGCATATAGCAGGAATGCTAAAAAAGGGTGCAGGGGCTTTAACAAATCACATTCACAAAGAAACATTTCTTGCTACTACATGCAAAAAGGTTAATATGATTTCCTTAAAACCTAAGATTGGGAAATGTCATACATAGGAATCCTGTTATTTGTACTGTTTTATATCCAAACATTCTTCATTAAAGAGATTATATAATATTGTTCTCTAATGGTATATTAAAATCATTTCTGATGCTTACTTTTAGCTCATTGTTATCCAGTTCAAGGAGTTCTAAGCCATTTATTCTATTATAATCAAATCTCACGGAATATTTTTTCATTCCAATGCTCGCTAACCAAAGGCCAACTTGGTTTATTGTCCACTCTGACACCAATGGCTTTGGGGTACCAAAAGGAGCAGAGGCATCATCCAATACCTAGAGATCAAAAGACACAATATTTAAAAGCTTAGATTGTCATATGTTAATATAACCATACAATGTGTGAGTGAAAAATCCCCTACTCCCTTATGTGAGGATTAGATTTTAATGTTACCAGTAGTCTTGAAATAACCATAATTGTAATTTTAAAATAGTTAGCATGTCGTTATCTTGGTAGGCCTTTTGTGATTGTTTTAATATAATTATTAAGGTTTAATTAATTAATATATATAATCAGTATTAGCATAGACCTTAGTGTCAGCCTCACCTTTCAAATTTGCTATATCCTGCATCATCAGCAATAATTGTGGTCTTGAACAAAGCCTGACCCAGGGTCCTAAGCTTGCTACCACCCAACACCACCCACTCTTATCTTTGGGTCACTAGTCCAGGCTCTCCAACTCCCCCCTTTTCCCATCAAATGACTTCTTCTACCAATAAGAAGTATTTCCTAGTTGCCATAATCGATGAACATTGCTTCCATGACCCTCTGTTTTTAGATGGGTATAACTATTGTCTTGGACTATTTTTTTACTTGTATAAAAATTGTCTAATTCCTTGGGGATAAAAGAAGTTCTCTCACAATGGTCAGGGTCTTTTGGTCTTGACAAGAAGTCAATCTGTATTGTGAGACTGGTCTTCTTACAATAAACCTATTTCTTCTTGGCTTGAAGACTCAATTTCTCTTAATTGTGTTCCTAGGGTTAGAAATCACACAACAAGTAAAACCTCAAAGGGGACTTAGAGATCCTTTGCTACAAAATATTTGATCCCTCATTTTGCAGCATGTGTCTTGCAAATTTTGCATTTCAAGTCTGCTGTGAATCATCTTTCCTTCCCCCCCCCATATTTTCCTTCATCTGCATGACAATAATTCATATAAGAATAAGAAATCTGAAATGAGATTTGTAAATTGGGAGGAACTTTATTTTTTCAATGAAAAACTTTGAATTCTTTAAAAAATTGCTTTACTCTAAAATAGACAAAATATTCAATATATTTTCACATAGAGAAAAGAGCTATGTCTTTGTAAGGGTATATATTAATAATAAAATGTTTCAGCTCATTCCAGGAGGCTAAGTAAGACAAAATGAGAGGGAAATTGATTATATCCAAAAGTGTGTTCAGTAACTTTCCTTGGCCAAAGTAAAATACACACAAATCTACTTTTAGCCAACAAGTCTTGTCTCCTCTTGGGTTGGGGCTTTAGGTTGGGGGCAGTTGCCACTTAACCCAATATCCACCCAGAAAATAAATTGAGGCAGCTTAGCAGGGCAAAGGTAGGAGGATCTTCTGGGTTTTTCTGGGTCATGGAGGTCAGGGGAGGAGTTATCATTAGGCTCCAAGACTAGAAGTTAGGATAGGTAGTACAGGGAAGCTTTAGCTACTTTAGAATCTTGTGAGAGTTGTTATGAAGGCAAAGAATCATCAGTCACAAATTATATTTTTGATATCTGACATAGCATAACCAGGTGACCTAGGCTACCATATCAGTTGAAAATTGGTGGGGAACTATTAAAATGTATTTTAGATTTATTTCTATAAAGTAAATGGCAAAATCCCATTTTTTTCAAAAGGTTTAGGCAAGTTGACCATCTTGACTATGATTAATTATATTAGAAATTATCTTTAGGTTTGGATGAAAACTTGGATTTTATTCCCATTTGTTTTCTGTTGTTGTTGTTGTTGTTTTTGATGAATAAAGGAAAATAGAAAAAATGTCTATTTCCATTAGTCAGTTTTTGGGGAGTCCTGTTTCAGCATCTATTAAGAGATGTGACCATCCTGGAGGATTCAAAGGAATTCCTAATCTGAGGCAATTCAAGATTTTTTACTTGCTAGAGCACAAAGAAAATTGGGCAGAAAATTGAAAAAGGTCAGAAATGCCATCTAATGCCTGATTTGGTCTGAAGTCCTTAGGCAAACTTCTCATATGTACATGTGTATATGTTTAGTTATACATTTCTTTGTACATGTTACATATGTGTGTAAATACATATGTGTGAGTATCAATAGGTGTTTTTTCAATAGACCTTTATACCCTTTTCCTTACTAAGACAGGCACAGTTTATAAAGACATGCATACACATGCACAAATACATTTATATATATATATATATATATATATAAAACCATGAGGCAAGATGGGGGAGTAAAACAGAGAAGCTCAAGGCCACCATGAGAATCCCCTCCAAGCAATATTAAAATAATGCTACAATGCCACAAAATGAATAGAGGACTGAAAGAACCAACAAGAAGACAGAAACAACTTTCGAGAAAAGAAAGACTTAAAAGGTAGGCATAGAACATCTGGGGTACTAGGGTTAGAAGGGAATACAGCAAGCAAGACTATAGCAAGGAGTGAAGAGCAAGCCACTGTGAGTGTGAAACCCCTTACTCCCTTTTATGATTATAATAGCATTTAGCCATTATGATTATTTTTATAATACAATCATTAATTTTGAGTTAATAGTCAAATAATATATTTTGCTTTAGAGAAAAAAAATTATAAAACTTAGCTAAGAAAAATACAGTTTAGGGTGGAATCAAATCTTGTTTACATCTTGACCTTAAATAAACCTATAATCCAAGAGTTTCTACTTAGCTTACCACAACTTTGGTTTTTTTGCATAATAAGATAGTCAGACAGGCACCCAACTGCTGACACATAGTATTTAATAACAATATGCATATTATATTAATATAATCAATCATAATCATAAACAAGCTGCCAATCCCTTATTGCAGAAGCCTTGGAAAGGTCAGCTATAATAATAGATAAAATTTATCACCTATAGTGATCTTTTTTAAAACCTGCTAGTTTAATCATCACTTGCTTCATTAATAACTGCCCATGTGAAAGATTTTGTGTCCTTTCTATTTTAATTCTGGTTTTATTTTCTGCCATTAAGTCATCAGATTTCTTGGCATAAAAATGGCTATCTCCTAAGGCTCAGGGTCTCTATTTCTGTTCCTCACCAGGATTCAGCTTTATTGGGAGTTTGGCCTCCTCTCAATAAAACTATTTAGCTTGGACTTTTTGTATTGGTGTGATAAATTTTCACTACACCAAACCCTCCCACCCCACATCCAGGTTCCAGGTTCAGAACCTAAGCCCAAGCCAACATTCAGATCCTGAGACCTTAACTGGGCAAATAGAGGTCCAAGCCAATGAATACCTCTTGAGTTTTTCAAATCTGTGGAGACGTTTGGAATCCCAGCCTAGAGCAGTCTATACTAAAGTGAGATGATCTGTGTGGGCCCAGAACAAAGCCAGGAATTTAAGTCTGGGCTAGCAGTGAGAACATAGATCCCAATTTGGGGTAGCTGATTGACCAAAGAAAGGGGTCTGAATTTTTTTTTTTGCCAGGAGGTCAGGGAGGAGCTCCAGGACAGGATGATCAATTGTGTGGCTGCTTGGATCAAGTACACAGAGAGAACAAAAAAAATTGCACCTAAACCTGGGGCTAGAATTTGATCAGCCCATGACCTGATCAAGTTCAAAGTGAGATCAAAATCTTATACCCAAGCCTGAGGCAACTCTTTAAAACTATAGGCATCTCAAAGATTAGTTAATTAAGCAGTGGGGGGAGGCTCTTGGAGCTCCTAACTCTTAGACCATCATACCATCTCCTAAGAACTAAAACTGGAAGAAACTCAGAAAATAAAATAAGGGTATCATCAAAAAAGGACTAAAGTTTAAGAGTGTACCCTAGCCTCCAGGAAAACAGAGCCTATCTATAATAAGATAGGAAAAATAAGTAAACAAATCAAAAAGCACATAACACTAAAGAATTTTTATGGAGACAAAAAGCAAGGTACAGACACAGAAGGGGACAGTGAAAGCAAACAAACACACACAAAGTCCAAAAGAAAAATATGGCCTGGAAAAAGATTGTGGAAGAGCTCAAAAATGACTTTAAAACCAATTAAGAAAGGAAGAGGAAAAGTGGGGAAGAGAAATGGAAGAAATGAAAAAGGAGCCTCAAAATATGATGGAGGAAAATTAGGCCTTAAATATTAGAATTGAATAGCTAAAAAGAAATTGTTTCATGAGAAATCAAGAAACAATAAAACAAAATAAAAAAATGAACAATCAGAAGAAAACATTAAGTTGATTATTGAAAAAACAACTGACCTAGAAAATAGATCCAGGAGAGACAAAGAAATATTGGACTACCTGAAAGCCATATTAAAAAGAAAAGCTTGGACATCATAATACAAGAAATTATCAAAGAAAACTGCCCAGATAGTCTCAAACAAGAAAATATAATTGAAATTTAAAGAATTCAGAGATCACCTCCAGAAATTAATCCTCAAATGACAACTTCCAGGAATATAATAGCTAAATTCAAGAGCCCCCAAGTCAAGGAGAAAATACTGCAAACAGCCAGAAAGAATCAATTCAAATATCATGGAGCTACAATCAGGATCATACAGGACCTAGCAGCTTCTACATTAAAGGCTGGAAGGCAGGGAATATGATATTCAGAAAGGTGAAAAATCTAGGTTTACAACCCAGTCACCTATCCAACAAAACTCAGTATATTCTTTTCAGGGGGAAAATGGGCATTCAATAAGATAGAAGATTTCCAAGCATTCCTGAGGAATAAGCCAGATCTAAACAAAAAATTTGATGTCCAAACATTAGGCCACACATGAGACCAAGAGAAGCTTAAAAAGGTAAATAAGAAAGAGAAAATTAAAGGAACCCTTTAAGGTTAAATTGTGTGTATATCTACATAGAAAGAGGATATCTGTGATTCTCAAAATTACTCTTAGTAGTAGAGCAGATAGAAGGAATATACTTAGAAAGAGGGTGGGGAAACTGATTATGATGATATGATGTATATAATGATGTATAATGATATGATGTGTATGTAAATACAACAATATGAAATTATATTTGTGATATGAATATGATATGTATGTATGTTATGCTAAGTAAAAAAATCAAGAGGTAAAAAAGAGGACCATTAATAAGAGAAAAGAGAAAGGAGAGACAGAATGGGGTGAATTATATAACATAAAAAGTTATGAAAAATCACTATGGAGAGGAGAGGATAAGTGTGATGATGGGTGATTCTTAAACTTTACTCTCATCAGAACTGGCTCAGAGAGGGGAAAACAAATAGACTCTTTGAGGTTTGAAATTATATCTTATCCTACAGAGAAGTAGAAGGGGAATAAACCAAGAGAAGGAGGAAGTAATTGGAGGAAGAGGGAAGTGGGGGAGAGATAATAAAAAGCAAAACACTAGTCAGGAGGAACAGAATGAAAGGGAATAGAGCAAGATCAAAAGGGGGAAAATAAGATGGAATGCAATACATAGTTAGTAATCATAACTCTGAATGTGAATGGGATGAAATCACCCATAAAATAGAAGCATAGAGCAAAGTGGATTAAGAACTAGAATCCTAGTTGTTTACAAGAAACAAATTTGAGACAAAGACCGAAGGTAAAGGACTAGAGCAGAATTTATTATGTAACATCTAAAGTAAAAAAGGCAGGAGTAGCAATCATGACATCAGACAAAGCTAAAGTAATAATTGATTGAATTAAAAGAGATAAAGAAGGATATTACATCTTCCTAAAAGATACTATAAATAATATCAATACTAAACATTTATGTGCCAAATGGTATAGCATCCAGATTTCTAGAGGAGAAACTAAAGGAGCTTAAGAAGGAAATAGATAGTAAAACCATACTAGTGGGAGAACTCAGCCTTTCCCTATAAGAACTAGATAAATTGAACCAAAAAATAAGAAAGAAGAGAAGTGAATAAAATGTCAGAAAAATTAGGGTTAATAGATATCTGGAGAAAACTGCACAGAGACAAAAAGGAATATACCTTCTTTTCAGTAGCACATTGTACATATACAAAGATCGACCATGTACTAAGGCATAAAATGTAAACAAATGCAGAAAAGCAGAAATAATGATTGCAAAATTTTCAGATCATAATGTGACAAAAATTATAATTAGGAAGGGATCATGGAGAGGCAAATTTAAAATTAATTGGAAACTAAATGATCTAGTTCTTCAAAACTGTGAGATCAAAAAACAAATCATAGAAATACTTATTTCATTAAAGATAATGACCATGAGGAGACAACATATCAAAATCTGTGGGATACAGCCAAAGCAGTATTCAGGGGAAAATGTATTTCCCTAAGTACCTATATCAAACAAAATAGAGAGTGTTATAAACAAAAAGGGCCTGGGGAAGTATAGGTTTACAGTGATGTGGATGTATCTATGTATTCTCCCTAGTTGCAGATGATGGAGGAACACCAACCCTGATCGCCCTTGATAGTTGTTATAATTTCCCCTTTTCTCTAACAGTTGCCCAGGGAGGACCCTGAAAGGTAAGGTAGATGGGTAACCCTTTCAGGTCCAACCTGAGGTTGGATAAATTATAGGGCTTTGATTTGCTTTGGATCACATTTGAAATCTGACTGCATTGACTCCCTTCCTAAGGGTCATGATAGAAAGACCACACAGGAAGGTACTTTTTAAACACTCTTTATCTATAATCTATAATCATGGAAAGGATAAACAGAATAAAGAATGGGAATTGGAGACCCTGTCAATATAATATGTATAACTAGTTGACAATCAGGACTGGAGGCTATTGATCTAGTAAAAGCTGGAGCTTTATTCTCCACTACCCTTCTGGCACAGCCTGGCCACAGCCAAGTCAGAGAATAGGACTGCTATTGATGCAGCTGTTTTGGTGATATTATTCTCTCTGCTTCTCACTATCAATGTTTGGTGATGCACTAGCTTTCACAGTCTTCAGGGAATATTCAAATTCTTTCTACCCTCTTCTTCATAGACCTCCTAGCCTCCCTTAACCACCCAGAGACCTAGAGACCTAAAGAGCTAGAAAGATTCAGAGACCTAAAGACCTAGAGATTCCACAGACCCAACACCCAAAGGCCAAAAGACCAAAGACCCCTTTAAGTGACTGTCAAGGGAGTTTATTCTGCCAGGCCAACTGACACTTGCCTCTGGCTCATGGCATCTGGGAACATTCTGTGCCTTCCAACTGCCTCTCATTCAAGGTGGCATCTATCATTTCCCACGTTATGAACATAAAAGAGGGAGAGAGGGAGGAGATCAATGAAATGGGCTTCCAACTTCCCTATCATTCAAGGTGGCATCCATCATTTCCCACGTTATGAACATAAAAGAGGGAGAGAGGGAGGAGATCAATGAAATGGGCTTGCAACTTAAAAATTCAGAAAAAAAAAACAAAATAAAAATCTCCAGATTAAAAACAAAATTGGAAATCCTAAAAATTAAAGTAAAAAATTAATAAAATTGAAAGTAAAAGAAATATTGAACTAATATATAAGATTAGGAGCTGATATTTAAAAATTAAATTGATAAAGTACTGGTAAATCTAATAAAAAAAGAAAGAAGAGAATCAAATTAACAGTATCCAAAATGAAAAGGGAATTCTCACTTCTAATGAATAGGAAATTAAGACAATTATTATAAACTACTTTGCCCCTTACATGGCAATAATATGATGATCTAGGTGAAATGGGTTAATATTTATAAAAATATAAATTGCTTAGATTAACAAAAGAGGAAATAGAAGACTTAATTCCATCTCAGAAAAAAAATTTAACAAGCCATCAAGGAACACCCTAAGAAAAAACCTCCTGGGCCAGATGGATTCACAAGTGAATTCTAGCAAATATTTAAAGAACAATTCTTATACTATACAAACTATTTGACAAAATAAGCAAAGTAGGAGTCTTACCAAAATCTTTTTATGACACAAATATGGTAATAATTCCCAAGCCAAGTTGATCAAAAACAGAGAAAGAAAACTACAGACTAATCTCTTTAACTGAACATAGATGCAAAAATCTTATATAAAATACTAGCAAAGAGACTACAGCAAGTCATCACAAGGATTATTCACTATGACCAAGTGGAATTCATAATTAGAATGCAAGGCTAGTTTAACATTAGGAAAACCATCCACATAACTGCCCTCATCAACAACCAAACCAACAGAAATCACATGATTATCTCAATAGATGCAGAAAAGGCCTTTGACAAAATACAACACCCATTCCTACTAAAAACATTAAAAAGTATAGGAATAGAAGGGCCTTTCCTCAAAATAATAAACAGTATATATTTAAATCTATCAGCAAATATCATCTGCAACAGGGATAAGTTAGAGACTTTCATAATAAGAACAAGAGTAAAGCAAGGATGCCCATTATTACCAGTATTATTTAAGATTGTACTAAAAATGCTAGCAGTAGCAATTAGATAAAAAATTGAAGGGATTATAAAGTAGACAATGAGGAAACTACACTATCACTCTTTGCAGATGATATAATGGTATACGTAGAGAATCCTAGACAATCAACTTAGTTAATAGAAATAATTAATAATTTTTAGCAAAGTTACAGGATACAAAATAAACCTATATATATCTTCAGCATTTCTATGTATTTCAAACAAAAACCAGCAGCAAGAGTTAGAAAGAGAAAGTCCATTTAAAATCACTCTAGAAAATATTTGGGACAAATTTGACATAATAAAAACTTACCTTTAGATCAGTTTTTTCCTGCTTGTACACATTCTTTACTTGTTCATCATGTCTTTTAAAGTAAAAGAAGTTCCTCCAATTGTATCCTTGGATGTTGCTAGAATTTGAGAAGAAAATAATTATGGAAGCAAACAATACATTCTATTTTGTTGTAAAAAGTAGCCTAAAAAGAGGCACACCATTAAAAAAAGTCTATTAATTTCAATTCTGAAAGAAAGGCAAAGTCAAATGTTTAAGAAGGCTGAAGTTGTGGTTTTTGTAGCATACATGTCTGTGTAGGCATCTATATAAGAGACAGGGTAAAAGCTAAACTGGATTATATGTAAAAAACAAGATATGGAAGTCAATTAATTAAAGATGTGTGTGTCTGGCATGGTATCATCTCTCTTTCCCTCTTCCTCCAATACATTAACCACAACTAATATGTGATTTGTCTTGTAAGGACTGAAGGATCACTGATTTCGTAGTGGAAGTAACACTAGATATCAACTTGTACCACCCTTTCATTTTATAGATGAAAAATCTGAAACCTATTGATCAGAAATTACTTGATTTCAATCACACAAGTCAAATCGATAAAACCACAACTTCAACCCAGATACTCAGATTCTATGTCCTATACTTTTTCCTCTATGTTGGTATTATCTCAAACTTATAAAGAAAAGAATCTCTTGGGACCACATTCAGAGGCTATGAGTTTGACACCTCTACTCTGTGCCAGCACACATTTGAGAAAGATATGAACAACTGAGAATCTCTAAATAATGAGGTTTGTTCATATAAAGGAAAATCACAGCAAAATGGTAGCCAACAAGTTAAAATTCAGCAGAAATAAAATATTTTGTCCACTTAGGATTTTTTCATCCATACATAAAAAGCACATCTCTCACCGGAACCAGGAAAACCTCCTTTGAGCCTTTTCCTCTGTAGGTTTGTCACTGCTAATCTCTTCCTCTACTACAAATTCTTCTTGTTGTTCTTTTTTTTCAGTTCTGATATCTGTAAATAAGAATGATTCAATGAGTAGACCTGAAGTCTTAATCTGGGGAGCTAGTTAACTGTATGTCTTCTCTGAGACTCATTTTTCTCACCTACCAAATGAGTGGATTAAAGTAGATGATCTTTGAGGCTCCTTCTAAAATTGATGATCTGGGATGTCTACCAAGAAAATATTAGCCACCTCCAAAGGCAGTTTAAAAAAATAAAACTTGTTCTCAGAGGAAGAGATTAAAAATATCCATAGTCATTTGGGAAAGTGCTCCAAATCACTACTGATGAGAAAAACACAAATTAAGACAACCCTGAGAAATAACTTCATAACTTTCAGATTAGCTAACATGACTAAAATGGAAAATGATAGAAGTTGAATAGGGATGTGGGAAAATTGGAACACTAATACATTGTTGGTGGAACTGTAAACTGATAGAATCCCTCTGGAGAGTTGTATGGAGCCATATCCAAAGGCCCATACAGTTACGTATATACCCTTTGAGCCAGCAATCCAACTACAGTCTCAGTATCCCAAATAGATCAAAGATAGGATTGAAATGAACTGCCAGTACCAAAATATTATTAGCAGCTCTTTTTTGCAGTGGCAAAGAATTGAAAACTAAGGGGTTATCCATCATTTGCAGATTGAATAAATTTCTACTTTCTGTCAGAGAACTCTAGGTTCCAATGTTTTGAGCAGGAATATATGTCCTTCAGGAAATACTTGAGACAATTTAAGTTTTTAAATAAAACCTGTTCTAACATCATGAAAACCAGTAAGCTTCTTTGGTTACTTTCTTTGTCAGGTTTTCCTGGAATTTTGTTTGTCTCTTATTCTAAGATTATAAATGAGAGCCCTCTAAATTTCCATTTTCCTCAAAAAGCAATATTGTGTCATCTATTTTATTTTCTAATGAAGAATTGAGATATTTATTAAAAGTAGACATACAAATCTATGGCTATTTTCCCACCAAAAAAAAAAAGCAAAAACAAAAAATCACATAACCATTCTACATTTACAGAATAACCTCTGTGGTCTTTTTTCTTGATACTAATTGATTCCTTTCAGCAGAGTCAAGAATAAAGTTGTCTTACCTGAATTGAAATCTACTGGGGCTAATAATTGCCCTGTTGATATATCTTCATTTTTTATTTCTTCAGGCTGTATTTTAAATTGTCCTAGTAATAATTCTCCTTTTTCATTCTTATCAGGTTGGTTTTCTAATTGCCCCCGTTCTAATACATCTTGATCCTTTATCTCATTGGGTTTCTGCTGTATTTGCTCTGGTGATAATTCATCTTTTTGTTCAGTCTGATTAGATTCCTGTTTGATTTGCCCTGGTGAAAATACTTCTTTTTCTTTATGATCAGGTTGATGTTCCATATTCACTTCAGATGTGTTCATTAATTTTTTAAGTTTGTCTTTTAAGTTGTTAGCCTGAAATTTGTTCAAACAAAATGATACTATTACTTTCAAATTTTTCAATCCTTTTCTTCTACAACTTTCACAACTATTCCCTAAGTAACTCACTTATAACTGCTAGCCACTTATCTGATATCTCTGCTCTCCAATTAACCACTTAAAATCTAAACATTCAACAAATACTTATGCACAGACACTTTGGCTAGTAGCTGTTAGGGAATAATAATCAGGATAAGACTAGGGATGGATATAAATGAATTTAGGGACAGGGATAGCATGGGGATTGAGGTGGTGATGGGATGGGAATAGGAAGGGGGTTAGAGACAGGCATAGAGATAGACATGAGGTTAGGAATAGAATCCAAAGGTTAAAAGCTCTCTCAGTAAAATATTACCTTTTTCAAGGCAAAGTGGCACCATCACTGCCATTAAATAGCAGAGAGCTGCCAAGAGCACTAAGATATTATTGAATTGGTGAGCTTCAGACATCTAAGATGAACATTAGAAAGAGAACTTCAATTTATGTCTTCTTTCCTAACACTACAAAATGAAGCCTCTCTTTCCGTATAGTACTAAATATGAATGGGGAATGAGATTTTGGACCATTAGGGAGGTCATAATTTAGTAGAATGGACTAGAAGAGATGTTAAAAAACAAAATCAATGGAAGTGCCATCCAAAGAATTTTAGGGGAGCTTTGATGAAAAAGTAAACTGGACTTAAGAGAGATAGAGGTAGATATATAGACCTAGATACATATACATACACATATCTAAATAAACATATATATGTATATATGTGCATTATATATACACACACATTGATATGTATACAGAAAGAAAGAAAAATGACATTTATTAAGTGTTTCTTATGTGTCTTGTCCTCTGCTAAGCTCTGGGTACATATATGTGTGTGTGTGTGTGTCTGTGTGTCTGTGTGTCTGTGTGTATGCATATATATATATACATATATATGGTAGGCTCATGCCTACAAAGTTACACATATATAAATATATATAATAAAATTTGTGTCATAGTACTCTGGTAATTAAGTATGGCAACCTCTGCTGTCAGAGTATGGAGGCCACTGGATTTAGATTTTATTCACTAAGCAACAGAGATTCCTTGATAATATGTGAGCAAGACACTGGGTTTAATCTTAGGATACAAAAGAATTTACTGATGTGATGACAGATGATAGAATCAGTCTAAATAGTCTTTGAGAAATCATTCTCAAATGGTTCTTCCATTCAGTCCATCCATTTTACCATTGAAACCTTATGACTTCTGAACCATTCCATTTTGTGCTTCAACTGAACTTTGTTTTAGATGTTTTCCCTCCAATTATTGAATAAGAGTGTCTCAACCAAGAAATGTCTAGCTTTTTCTAGCTTATGTCTCAGGCATATTGCATATAACCAGAGATACTTTTTTTTTAAACCCTTGTACTTCGGTGTATTGTCTCATAGGTGGAAGATTGGTAAGGGTGGGCAATGGGGGTCAAGTGACTTGCCCAGGGTCACACAGCTGGGAAGTGCCTGAGGCCGGGTTTGAACCTAGGACCTCCCGTCTCTAGGCCTGACTCTCACTCCACTGAGCTACCCAGCTGCCCCCAGAGATACTTTAAAGTAATAGTTACAAAGAGAATGCAGAATATAAAATAAAAACAGGAGAAATACATGATGAAGTCTTACATTTTAGCAGGCTCCACAGGCTCATTTACAGAGAATATATTAAAGCTTGGTGAGCCCCTATCTCATCAGGAGGAAGAAAGTTGCTGAATCCCATCTTATCCAAGAATTGGAGTAGTTAATAGTTGAAATGAAGGGAAGGAAGCAAGGAAGAAAGATGCTCCACACTGGTGATTGTTCCCTTTAACAAGCAGACATTCCACGTGGGAATTTGAAATAAATTCATGGACTAGCAGCAGATGAATTAGAAAGCTGGGGTTCCCACATGGTTTCCATACTGGATTTTCTCAAGATTAGTAAAAAGAACTAGGCATGGAGTAGTGACATGGAAGTTTTGTTCAATTCACCTCTCATGATTTATGCAAGCAGTCTTGGTAGACAAAGAAGTGTAGTAATATTGAAAATGATTGAATGAAAAAGGAAGCATTTATCTTACATGCATTATTGTGGGCACTACTTTTACTCATAACTTTAATAATTCTCTCTGTCTGCATTCCACCACTTTTGTTACTGTCAACACAACCAACATGCAGTAAAATTTGATGAATGGGGTGAGGGAAGTATACAGGAACTGTACTGTCTCACCTTTTCATAGATAGCTTGGAGTTTTTTTGCACTATCCAGATCTTCTTCTATTAATTTTTTCAATTCCACAACAACAAATTCCAGTTCTCTGTGGGAAAAAGGGACAGTTTGATTCCATTGATAACCATCTTGGAATTAAGGATATGTGGGCTCTACTTCTAGTTCTAGAATCTAGTTGTGGTTTCCACTAACTAGTTGTATTAATGTAGGCAAGTCACTTGGCCTTTCTGACCTTCCATTTACTACACTGATCGAATGTAAGCTTTGGGCTCAGGGAACCATGCGATATCTTCCAATTGGAGTTTTGACAGAGTCAAAAAAGATAAAAGCTATTAAAAAAAGGCAGTTTTCAAGGGTAGAAATCTGTTTTAAATAGTACAAAATCACTAATAACTAGAAAAATGTAAATTTAAGCAATTCTGAGTTTCTATCTCATATCAATCAGATTGACATAGATGATTACAAATGAAAATGAGAATTATTGGAGGGGTTTGGAGAAACAAGTATATTAAAATTGGTGGAATTGTGGGTTTTCTAGGCATTCAAGTAAGTAATTCAGCCTCATTGAAGTGTCATTAACTCTCATCTAATAACACCATTTCTAAGCCTATATCCTGAAGAGATTAAGCAATAAAAATAAAAAAAAGATAGGACCCATAAGGCCAAAAATAATTAAAGCACTCTAAAATTTTATTATGCAAAGGCAAGAATTGGAGATTAATAGGATGTTTATCACTGGGAAATGGTTAAACAAATTATACACAATAATAAATTATTTAAAGAATGGTTCTAGAGAAACCTAGTAAGACTTGCATGAACTGATACAAAGTGAACAGGGGCAGAGAAAGAATTTATTAAAATCACATGAAGAAATTTCATAATATCATGAGGTTTTTGTCACAATAACATGAAGAAAGACAAAACTGAAAAATTTAAGAATGGAAATTATTTAATAATCAACCACGATTCCATAGGATGAATAATAAACTATGCTACCCACCTCCTAAAAAGGGAAAGTGATGGCATTACAGTACAGAATTAGACATACTTTTTTGGATAGAACCAAAAGTGAGTATTTGTTTTTCTGGGCTTATTATGTTTAATATAAGAAGTTCCCTCCTTTTAGTTTTTCTTTTCTTTTCTCATTAGTATGGGCCAGGTAAAAGGAAAGAAGTGAGGAGGAGTTAAGGGAATGGGGTAGTAGTTAGGCATGATGTTGCAAAAAATATAAAGAAAAAAAAACTAGCCATTGAAGCATTTATAGATAAAAAGATGACAGAAGCCCCAAATGAACCACATATAAACCAGACAAATATGTCACATTTGAAAGATACATTTTGAATGTACTATATTCCAAAAAAAAAAACAAAAGCAATCTCCTTAAGACAGAGATTCTAAGTTTCATGTACATGTCTCTTTTCTTTTCTATTCTGTCATATGTTCACATTATACAATGCTTAAGTTCAGAATAAAGAAAAACATTTTATATCATTCTATGACATGGTATAACTAGATGAACACTTAAATGGGTAACTAAATGTTGTTGTGGCATTTAAAAAATTAAATGAGTAAAATGAATTTTTTTCTTCAAATGCCCAACAAAAGATCTTTTTACTGCCAATAGAATATTAGGAAATACGTCATTTCCTAAATAATCAAATAAAATGTATATGTATTTCATATATATGTATATATACACACATCATGCTTAGAGCTTTGATATTATATATGTGTCTATGTATGTGTGTGTATAAGTATGAGAACATGCCTAGTGAGTCAGCCTAACTCAGCATATAGGAAGTAAGCCAAGAAGACCTCAGTTCAAGTTTGTATAGGAACAGTTTAAGACAGTTAAGTTGCAGACATGTCAGTCAGAATTGGTAGGGGAAGTTTCTTTACCTCAGAGCATTTCCTATATCAATGAAATCATAAATCCAGCCCTTTTTTCCCTTCCCAGATATGATTTAATGGACCCTAAAGATAAAATAAAAACACACAACTCCAAATTTTTGCCACATGATTCTCCAAGCAATTTTGAGTATTATAATGGCAGAATTGGCAGTGCTCTTGAATTGTGATTTTTCTCAAATTGTAGGTTCAAAAACGACCTAAGATTGCATTTAGAACAAGTGTTACTAATGAATTTCACATAAAAGGCTTTATCTATGTCTCTCTGTCTGGCTCTGTTCTCATGTTAATGTCATGGTAATGTCTTGGGGATGGAACATGCTTAGCGCTGCCCTGTCTAACTCCTATGGACCACATGTGACTCATTCCCAGAAAGGATCTATGACAGGAGAAGGTGAGAAGGATGTTGCATCTGTTAAAAAGGAGTGACATCTTCTGGCTTGTTCTCTTTCTTTGATTCTCTGGGGCATGTGGCAAATAATTTTCTCCTGAGTAGCAAAAGGATGGGCTTTCCTTCTCCCCACCTTGAGAGCCTGGCAGCTTCTTCCATGTGGTCACCAGATATTTAGGGCTCAACTTAGCAAACTTGAACCTAATCCTCTGACTGACTGTCCTACAGAAAATGATTCAAACATGTCTTTGAAATTGTTGTGTTCTGCATAAAATCAACATTATGAATTTCAGAAGTACAGAGATCCTGAATTGAATTCAGATCTTGGGATTTTTAAGTCCATCTTTTGGGAAAAGGAAATAAGTAGCTGTCTCACAGAGTAGATTGAGTACCTTTCTGCTTCTGTATTTGGCCAGATTTTTCCATTCAGTTTTCCCTAGAGCTACAGGGTAGAGACAAAAAGAATCAAAGCCTGTGAGATAAATGCCTGACCTTTCTTTCAGATGGTCAGTTCTTTCTAAGTCTAAAGCTAGTCTTCTGCTTTGGAATTGATACTTAGCATCAATTCTAGAACAGAAGATAAGGGTAAAAAAACTTCCCCTTTGTTCAGGATGAAATGTCATTTTAATATGAATAAAAAGTCTGACTGTATGTGCACAAGAAATATCATAAAGTTTTATAACATGCTCTCTATTTCTTTTTATGTGTATTTGAAGTATATATATATATAGAATGATTTTTTGCTCTTGTTCTGTTCTATTTGTTTTACATCGAAGTTTATCAAGATGTTTCCAGATTTTTCTATTCCCGATATTTACTGATTTTAATTTATTTTTCATTGCATTTATAAACCAGAAATGATTCAGCCATTCCTCATTTATTACATTATCATAATAATGCTAATAATAACAACTAATATTTATGTAGTTCTTACAATGTGCTAAGCACTATGCTAAGTGCTTTACGATTATTTCATATAATCATCAGAATTCTTGGAAAGCTATTACGTTTTTCAAATGAGGAAACTAAGGCAAGCTGAAGTTTTGACTTTTCCAGGATTCATAAGAGAAAAAGACTATGTGATAAATACATACCAATGAATACATAACTATTTTTAAAACATTACTTTCCAATTTGGAAATACACCCAGTAAATGGATCACAGAAGTAAAAGCACATCATTATTTTGTTATTAAAATTTCACTGTGTTTTATCTAAAAAATCCCACTACTTTACATTCCCAATAGAAGTTTTATAAATATACCTGGTGATCCAGAGCCCTAATATTGTTGCAGTTTTGTAATTTTTTCCTTCTCCTTTCATAATTGTGATATCTCCAATTTCTTCCTTCAAAAAAAGAAAATGTTTAGATATTGTAAATTACAATATAGACCCAAAGCTAATAAATTTGTAACATGCTTAAAATCAACAAACGAAATCCAATTCCATTATATGTTAGTGTTCAATGATTACATAATCAGACAGGAAAGATGTTTTAAGGAGGCATTAGGCAATTCTTTAACACTCCATTTCCATGATGAAATATATAGATATATGTGTATTATACATGTATATATGTATATACCTGTACATATACATACATTTATGTGTGTATATACACATATACACAGAGTTTGAAAAATTAAATATATATTTGATCTTGCTTCCAAAGACATTATAAGTATAGCCTATGTGATAAAGGATGGTCATTTCAAAATGTCTAGTGGGATACCATTAGGAATAGGAAAGATATTGTGGTGGCAAAAATTTGGAAAATGATGTGGTGTCCCTCGACTGGGGAATGGCTGAACAAATTGTGGCAGTATGAGAGTGATGGAATACTGTTGTGCTGTAAGGAATGATGAATTGGATTTCTATATGAACTGGAAGAACCTCCATGAACTGATGCAGAGTGAAATAAGCAGAAGCAAGGGAACATTATACACAGAAAGTGAAACATTGTAGAATAACTGAAAGTAATGGACTTTGCTACTAGTAGCAATGCAATGATCCTGAATAATCCCAAGAGATTTATGAGAAAGAACACTATCCACATCAAGAGAAAGAACTGTGGGAGAAGAGATGCAGAAGACAAACATATGACTTATCATTTGTTTATATGGATACATAATTTGGGGTTTTGGTTTTAAAAGATTGCTCTATTGCAAAAATGAATAATATGGAAATAGGTATTAAGTGATAACACTTGTATAACCCATTGGAATTGCTAATCAGCTCTGGGATGGGGGAGGGAAAGAAAATGAATCATGTAAGCATGGAAAATATTTTTTAAAATAGATAAATGAAACAAACAAAAATGGAACAGGGAAAGGGAAAGACAGGGATTGTTGGTAAGAGACTATTGCTTAAAGGTAAATAACCTTAATGGAAATAATAAAAACAAGAAGGATCAAAGGGGCCTAGTATTAACAAGTCCCAAATTGAACCTACAAAAATTAATAATTATTAGTTAATAATTATTCAAGATTACTTGGCAATGGTTTAAAATAAAAGCAAATTCATGAAACAGGCTACATAAAAAAGTTTCAGAAGAAACTGAACTCAACAGTCCAGGGGTTCAATAACCCCGAAAACAAAACTGAGAGAGGAAGGATTCTGTATTCCAGAAGAACATGTAGGAAAATTGGAAATCATTGTGACAGAAATGAGGGTTTGAAAAGGAAAATATATATTATTTACCACAGTGAATTCAAGTAGAATATATAACCTTAATATCAGTGGAAATCCATCAAGCATTTCAAAATAAAAAAAACAATAGGAATAAGACCTCATAGATCTATATTTATGGGACACATCAATAAAAGAAAACATAGAAATCTTATATGACTAAGAAAGATTTTACCTGAACAAAATCAATGCAACTAGAACAAGAAGAGAAACCCCAAAGTCATCAAAGACAGGAAAATCAAGGCTATATGAGAACATTCACATATTCTTGTCTCAGTGCAAAGCTCCCATTAATTTGGGAAAACCTGAACAAATAATGTGATGTAAGTATAATTAGATATTTTGCCTTTTAGAAATTACAATAAGAAGCATTTTAAGAGGCATGGAAAAACCCACATTGACTAATGTAAAGGGAGCCAAAGCAGAAGGCTCTTTAAAATTAAGCAAATTAAAGCAACAATAAAAGGCTGATATATTCTGATTGTAATGAAAAATCTAAGTCTGGGAGAAAAGATGTTGAAATATACGTTGTTTCCATTGGTGGAGAACAAGATAAGGACTACAGTTGCAGAAGGTAGCTTAAGCTATCAAATTCAGTTGTTAAATTGGTCAGTTTTACTTTATTCATCCTCTGTATTACAAAGAAGAGTTCAATGGTGAGGGGTGGAATGCCTATCAGCAAAAGGCTAGAATGTAAATCCCAAAGATATTGATGTAATCTCATAAAAGAGCAACAATAAAATAAAAACTATGTAATAAATTAAAATAGTCATTTATTAACATAATACTGTTTAAGATTGTTCAGACTAGGAAAGGAAACTTTCTTAAAGAGCACATTAAATTTTATTTTAATATCTTGTGATGGAAAAAGTTAAGAATTTTGAGTTTTTGTTTCTTTGGATTTGGTTCATCTAATACCTGAACAGTGACTGAATCTGTAAAATTTTTCTTCCTTTCCTCTGATGCCTCAAGGACTATGATGTTTTCTTTCTTGACTTCAGAGGATTCTCGTCCACTTTCAATCCTAGGTTTAAAATATCCTTATTTAATTTATGTACTTAGGATAAGACAGAGTCATGAAAAGAAACTTAATGTACAAATGCAACTAAGCTTTCCTGCTTGCAAAAAATGTCTTTAGGTTCAAGATACATTATTTGCCAAGAAAATACAAATTCAATAACGAAAAATAATTCTAAAACAAAGTCAGGGCTTTGCTTCATAAGTGATCAGGAATTCAGAAGGGAAAGAAAAAAATGGTTCTTAAAGCATCTTGTGAACTGCTGAACAGAAAAAATAAGATCATTTCTATCTAGGAAAAGAACTGAAAAGGGACATTATTTTTTTAATTAGACTTTCTTTATCCCCAATTTTTCTGTGTGAAAAATAGAATTTCAGAGTAATTAAAACTACAATTAAAGATTTTTATGACCCAATAGACAAATATATGTGTATTATTAGAAGACCAAAGAATGGTACTTAAGAGACAGACTTGGTGATTTATCAAACCATGAATTTAATTGCTACCCCTTACAAACATTCCAATCAAATCAGCACCTCTCTTCAAAAAATAAGATTTAGAGGACTGATGTGTCTGAATAAATTCATTACTCTGCAGCCTGTTTGGGGATTCTGTTCTTCCCTGGAATCTTTAAGCAGGCTTCAATGATGGTAAGACATAGTGTTCATCACTGGGTCTATATTCCAAGTCTTTTGGGTTAGATAGGACATGTCCAACTAAAGGGCACCTCTAATTCTACAATAAGACAATAAGAAATGAGATTGAAAAAGGAAAAGACTTTGGCAGAGGTTGGAAATCAGGGTGAGAAGTGTCCAGGAGAAATCATACATAAACATAGAAGCCCTCTTCCAATCAAATTATCAGTGTGTATTGTTTCAACTTTGATATTCTTCAGAAATACCCAAGATCCACAGAAACTAGAAGAAACACTTCCTCTGATGTGTCAGACAACATCCCATTGAGAATTTGTGGACTGAGTCAGGAGGCAAGATAATTCAGAAACAGACTTCCAGTTGATACCCGAATTATAGAAATTTTGAGTGACAATAAACAGGTAAGTATCTTCATAGAAATTGAGGAAAATACAATAAGATTAAGAGGATGGGGGAAAAAATTTCCACCATGTATTTGGGATATTTGGGGTAGGCTGCTAAAGAAATCAATTTTGTTGCAGTCTAGGGAAGGAAAAGTTCTAAAAACATGGTGCTGATTGAGTTGGGATCACAAAGCAATGAGCTTGAGGCTTAGAAATAGAATACCTAACTTATTTATAGTTTCCCACTTTATATTCAAGTCATTCACCCATTCTGAATTATCTTGGTTTAGGGTGTGAGATGTTGATCTAAACCTATTCTCTCCCATATTGTTTTCCAAATTTCCCAGCAGTTTTTGTCAAATAGTGGATTTTTGTCCCAAAAGTTGGGCTCTTTGGGGTTATCATACACTGTCTTGCTGATGTCACTTATCCCAAGTCTATTCCTTCCACTGATCCTCCCTTCTGTCTCTTAGTCAGTACCATACTGTTTTGATGACTGCTGCTTTATAGTACAGTTTAATATCTGGTACTGCTAGGTCCTCTTCCTTCACATTTTTTTCATTATTTCCCTTGATATTCTTGATCTTTTGTTAATCCATATGAACTTTGTTATAGTTTTTCCTAATTCAGTAAAAAAGTTTTTTTGGTAGTTTGATAGGTAAGGCACTAAATATGTAAATTAATTTGGGTAGAATGGTCATTTTTATTATGTTAGCTCGTCCCACCCATGAGCAATCAATATTTTCCAATTGTTTAGATCTAGTTTTAATTGTTTGGAAAGTGTTTTGTGGTTGTTTTCCTATAATTCCTGTGTTTCTTTTGGTAGATAGATTCCCAAGTATTTTATATGTCTAGGGTGATTTTAAATGGTGTTTCTCTTTCTACCTCTTGCCGTAGTAATGTGTTGGAAATATATAGAAACGCTAATGATTTATGTGCATTTATTTTGTATCCTTCAACTTTGCTAAAGTTGTTGATTATTTCTACAAGCTTCTTAGTTGATTCTCTAGGATTTTTTAAGTAGACCATCATATCATCTGCAAAGAATGATAGCTTAGCTTCCTCATTGCCTATTTTGATACCTTCAATTTCTTTTTCTTCTCTAATTGCTACTGCTAGTGTTTCTAGTAGAATGTTAAATAGTAGAGGAGATAATGCACAAATAGTTTACTTGTCAGATCTCTGGGAAAGGAAAGATTTTAAAACCAAGCAAGAGTTAGAGAAAATTACAAAATGTAAATTAAATTATTTTGATTATATCAAACTAAAAAGCTTTTGTACAAACAAAAACAATGTAGCCAAAATCAGAAGGGAAACAACAAATTGGGAAAAATCTTTATAATGAAAAACTCTGACAGGGGTCTAATTACTCAAATATACAAGGAGTTAAACCAATTGTATAAAAAAATCAAGCCATTCCCCAATTGATAAATGGGCAAGAGACATGAATAGGCAATTTTCAGATAAAGCAATCAAAATAAAAAAAAAATAAGCACATGAGAAAATGTTCTAAATCTCTAATAAATAGAGAAATGCAAATCAAAACAATTCTGAGGTATTACCTCACACCTAGCAGATTGGCTAAAATGAAAGAAGGGGAGAGTAATGAATGCTGGAGGGAATGTGGCAAAACTGGGACATTAATGCATTGCTTTTGGAGTTGTGAACTGATCCAACCATTCTGGAGGGCAATTTGTTAACTATGCCCAAAGAGCGATAAAAGAATGCCTGCCCTTTGATCCAGCCATACCATTGCTGGGATTGTACCCCAAAGAGATCATAGATAAACAGCCTTGTATGAAAATATAGCTGTGCTTTTTGTGGTGGCAAAAAACTGGAAAATGTGGGTATGCCCTTCAATTGGGGAATTGAAGGGCTGAACAAATTGTGGTATATGCTGGTGATGGAATACTATTGTGCTCAAAGGAACAATAAACTGGAGGAATTCCATGTGAACTGGAAAGACCTCCAAGAATTGATGCAGAGTGAAAGGAGCAGAGCCAGAAGAACATTGTACACAGAGACCAATACACTGTGGTAAAAATAGAATGTAAAGGACTTCTATACTAGCAGCAATGCAATGACCCAAGACAATTCTGAGGGATTTTTGGAAAAGAATGCTACCCACATTCAGAAGAAGAACTACAGGAGTGGAAAAAGAAGAAAAACAACTGCTTGAACACATGGGTTGAGGCGGACATGATTGGGGATGTAGATTTGAAACTACCACTCCAATGCAACTATCAACAATTTGGAAATAGGTCTTGATCAATGACACATGTTAAAACCAGTGGAAATGCACATCAGCCATGGGGGGGGGGGTAGGGAGGGAGGAGCTCAGGGGGTGAAGGGGAAAATAAGAGCATGAATTATGTAACCATGTTAACTTTTCTAAAAAATAAATATTAAAAAAATAAAAAATAAAGAAATAGAATACCTAAATTTTCCTTTCTATGAAGTTAACTGAAAGTAAGGTTCTCCTTTAGGTTTTTTATTGCACTTTTGTTTTTAGTTCTACATAACAGAATGTAATCTCAGGAAGCATTCCACTTTAGAGTTCAAAACTATATCATGAGCAAGGTATAAATCGAATTCTCACAAATTTAAGTTTATGATGATTTGGCAATCTATAGCCATTTCATATTTTTTCCTTTATCAAGGACCTATGTTAGGGCAGTTTATAGTTATATTTTGAATGTAGGTTCCTACATTCATATATGTAGGAAGCCCTGTCTTTATTCAGAAGTTGGTTTATTATATAGTCAAATTTCAGTGATCTCTGAAGGTCGTTCCCAGTATCTTGTGGCTCCCATTTTTTCTAATGAAATCAAAGTGGACCATCCCCCCTCTAAGATTATCTAACTAGTTCTTTTCTATGCACAATAGTAATTTGTTTCCTAAGCAATTCCATGATTAATTTATCTAGATCAAGGATGATTTCTCCCTTTATTTATATCCCCTTCATGTGATAGCAGGGCCTGAAACAGTCTAGATGAACAAATATTTATTGATTTAACTTGGAAATAATTGGACATATGTTTACAACTCGCCCATTATAGCAATTATTGAATGCCTTCTAAATGATCAAGAATAAGGTGATAGACTGATGCCCACATATTACAGGGCACTTTGGAGTAGAATAGTTGGAAGTATAGAATCTTTGTTGCAGAACCAATTCCATTTCATTGCAAGTTTGGTCAAGGCAATCTTTCTTCAGTTTTAAGAGAATTTGTGTGATCACTTTTCATGTTTACAATATTAACCCCATTTAGTATGATTTTAAATCATCCCTACACAGTTAATTCTTATAAAATTATAAATCCAAACTCACCATCCATGTTTGTGGGCTGCATCTCCTTCAGCATTTTCAGTAATAGAAACACTTAGTTCTTTTTCCTCCTTGTCTAAATCAAAGAAGATATGAGTACAGTGCCCTAGTGCATTTTCACCTATAAATACAAAAATAATAATAGAACATAAAGCATCTAAAATAATAGTAAATTCCCTCCTTTCACTTTTTCTTTAAAAATTTCTTTGGGATACAGGTCAAAGGATATACACGATTTTATAATTCTTTGACCTAGTTCCAAGTTGCTCTCTGGAATGATTAGATTAGTTCACAGCTCCACAATCAGTACATTAGTGTCTCCATTTTCCTATGTAGCCTTCAACATTTGTCATTTGCATTCCTGACATGTCAAACAATCTGAGAGATGTGAGGTGGTTAAGGCATATTTATATTTTTCATAGTGATTTAGTGTATTTTAATATGACTATGGACAATTTTAATTTTTTATCTGAAAACTGCTTATTCATATTGCTTGACCATTTATCAATTGAGAAATGACTTGTATTCTTCTAAATTTGACTCTATTCTCTATAGTTTGGAGAAACAAGGCCTTTATCAGAGAAAATGGTAAAAATTTTCTTCCAATTTTCTGCTTTCCTTCTAATTCTGGATATGTTGGTATTGTGAAAACTTTTAGAGGTAATCAAAATGATCCATTTTACCTGCAGTAATGATTTTCTTTTCTGTCTCTTGTTTGGTAATACAGATCTGACAGGTAATCTATTCCATGCTCCCCTAATTTGCTTATAGAATCACTCTATATATAAAGCATGTACCTATTTTGACCTTATAACTTAGTATATGGTATAAGGTATTGGTCTACATCTAGTTTCTAGGAAATTGTTTTCAGTTTTCCCACCAGTTTTTGTCCCAGGAATCTTTAGTTCTTCCAAATGGATGTTTATTATTTATTCTTATTACTTCATTTATTATTTCTAGCTATGTAACATATTTTGTTGGTAGTTTAATGATTACACCAATGAATAAGTGTTTAGTTGTGATAGAATTGTCATTTTTATAATATTGCCTCAACATACCCATGAGCAATTAATGTTTTTCCAGTTTACATATCATCTTAAGCCACTTAGTATCCCAACCTCTGCCTATGAATAATTCTATATACTATGATTATGAAAACAATTTTTGAGAGTTACAAATATCATTTTTCTATATAGGAACATGAACAACTTGATCTTACTGAAGCCATTTATTTTTTTTTCCTCTTTCCTGTTTATCTTTTTCGTGTTTCTCTTGATTTTTGTATTTGGACATCAAAGTTTCCTTTAGTTTTGGTCTTTTCTTTAGGAATGCTTGGAAACCTTCATTTTTGTTAAATGCCTATACTTTCTCCTGGAAGTATATAATCAGTTTTGAAGGGTAGGTGATTCTTGCTTGTAGACCCAATTCTCCTGCCTTCCTGAATATCATATTCCAAGCCTTGCAGTCCTTTAGTGTGGTGGCTCCCAGATCTTGTGTAATCCTTTTGGGTTCCTTAATATCTGAATTGTCTCTTTCTGGCTGCCTGTGTGTAAATGAAATTAACTCTAGCCCATTCATAGTCAAAAAATCTACTTACTGTAGGCATCTAGATTATATCACCCCCACCTCCCTGAAAAAGGGGAGTGGAGATAAGTTAACCACACCTGACAATAAGTATCAAATCAAGAACAAGGGACTGCCCTTTGGGCAGTCCAAATCAGTGTAGAGGCTGCCATTGGACCACTTGAATTAGAGGTGGCCCACAGGAAATGACGAGAGATGCTATCTCTTTAAATACGTGGGTTACAACCTGGTAAAGTTAGTTCAGGAGAGTTCAGGAGTTCAGGAGTGGAAGGAGTTCAGGAGTTCCAGCTTTGGACTTGGTGCTGAAGGTGCTAGGCTGAGACCTCAGAATGCTTCTACTCTGAATTGTCATGTGGGTAAGTTAGGCTGACTTCCTTGGCCTACCTTGGCGTTTCCAAACTCTGCTTTAAGTAGGCTTATAGCCTCTCTGATTTCTAAAGTCTTGTGGCTTGTAACCTAGTTTAATTAGCCTTTTAACCTTCTCTCTCCGCCCAGGCCTCTCCAGGCCTGGACCAGCCTCTCCCTCTCTCTATTTACCTACCTTTTACCTTCCTAATTCTAAATAAACTACCTTAAACTGGATGCTGACTTGGGTCTATTTTAATTATGGAATCAATCTGAATGCTTGATTCCTGGCAGCCACATTTTAAATACATATTTATAAAATACCTAAAATCTCCCTCTTACACCTGCATTATTTTCTCTTTGGCTTGGAAGCTCTTGAATTTGGCAATTACATTCCTAGGGGGTGTCTTTTGAGTATTTAATGTAGAGGATGATCTATGGACTCTTTCAATGTCTATTTTGCATTCTTGTTCAAGAATATCAGGGAAGTTTTCTTAGATAATTTCTTGTGATATGATGTCAAGACTTATATTTTTTTCCTAGGTTTTCAGGTAGACCAATGATTCTCAAATTGTCTCTTCTAGATCTGTTTTCTAGGTCAGTTGTCTTTTCAATGAAATATTTCATGTTTCCTTCTATTTTGTCATTCTTTTGACTTTGCTTTATTAATTTTTGCTGTCTTGTGAGATCAATAGCATCTACTTGCTCAACTCTAGTTTTTAAAGATTGGTTTTCAGCTATGATCTTTTAATTTTCTTTTTTGGTTTGGTCTATCCTGCTTTTCATGGCTTCCAACAGGTCAATTCTGGTCTCCAATTTGCTTTTTTACTACCAGTGATTGCTGTGCTTCTTTTTCCAAGTGGGAGATTCTGTCTTTCAAACTGTTATTTTCTTTTTTAATTACTTTCATTTTTATTTTCACTTTTCTTCCCATTTTTCTTTCATCTTTCTTATTTGGTTCTGGAACTCCTTTTTGAGTTCATCAAGAGCTTGTGACCGATTTCCATTTTTTTGGAAAGTTTGGATGTGTTTGCTTGTTTATCACTCTCTGCTATCGCTTCTATACTCAGCTCTTTTTCTCCCATAGAAGTTATCTAAGCTCAAAGGCTTTTTCTGTTGTTTATTTCTTTATTTGTAGGTTGTAGCTCCTTCGGGTTGGTGGCCATTACTGTGTTCATTTTTTTCCTCCGTGTTATCGTGGCTTCCCAGCCAGAAGTTTGAGTGAGGTGGGCAGGCAGATCTTGGTGTACTGAGCTTTAAAGAGTTTTGCCTTGATGTTATTTTTCCAGTATCCCTTGAGTGTGTTGTGGCCAGCCCTGGTCTGCCTTGTCTCTGTACTCTTCAGACTTAGGTCCTAAGTCTCACTGCCAAGACCTTGCACTGCCCTCAGGGAGTAAATCTGCAGTGTCCTCAGCCAGTCCCTGAGAATTTAGAGATTACCCAGGTCCTCCCCCTGACTCTGACCTGGTAGGTGGTATGGGGTAGGGGTGATTAGCTCACACTTTGGTAGGTGTAGTTTTAACACCCCCTTATCACATGGAAATGCCCCCAAACTGCCTACCTTCAAGTTTAAGAGCCTCTTCACTCATTTGATTTTGTTTTTTGTCATTTTGAGATGCTTTATATCAGTCAGTTGTGAGGAGAGTATGCCCCCCTTCCTTCTACTCTGCTGTGATCTTATCCAGAAAGTCTTGTCCAGTTGTTACATTTGACTTTGTGTCATAAGTGTTTTGTAATTTATCTATCTATCTATCTATCTATCTATCTATCTATCTATCTATCTATCTATCTATCTATCTATCTGTCTGTCTGTCTGTCTGTCTGTCTGTCTGTCTTTCCATACTAGGTTCGTCTTGGAAGGCACATTCCAAAGTATTTTATATTGTCAACAGTTATTTTAAATGGAATTTCTCTTTTTATTCCTTGCTATTGAACTTTGTTAGTAATATAGAAAAATGTTGATGATTTATGTTTTATTTTATTATGCTGCAACTTTGCTAAAGTTGTTAATTATTTCAAATAGTGTGTAGTTGATTAAGTTCTCTACAAAGTTCATTATATCATCTGCAAAGAGTGATAACTTTACTTCCTTGTTGACTATTCTAATTCCTTCAATTTCTTTTTCTTCTTTTCTTTGTATATCTAACATTTCTAATACCATATTGAATAGCAGTGGTGATTATGGGCATTCTTTGTTTATTGCTGATCTTAGTGGAAAGTTTCTAACATCCTCAGTATATATAATACTTGTTGTTGGTTTGAGATAAATACTACTTATTTTAAGGAAAGCTTCATTTATCCCTTTCCTTTCCAGAGTTGTTCATAAGAATAGGTGTGTATTCTTCAAAAGCTTTTTCTGTATCTAAAGAAATAATCATGAATTGTTGTTGCTTTTGTTATTGATATGATCACTTATGCTTTATATTCAATTATGCTACTACTTTTCCTAATATTATGCCTCTCTTGCATTCCTGACATAAATTTCAACTGCTCAAAGTGAATTCTAACAAATATTTAAAGAACAACTAATTTTAAACACATGTAAACTATTTTGAAAAATAGACAAAGAGTTCTACCAAATTATTTTATGACACAAATATGGTAGTGATATCTAACCAAGGAAGAGTGAAAATAAAGAAAGAAAAACAGCATAGAAAAACAGTATATACATTTCCCTAAAGAATATTGATGAACATTTTAAAAATAAAATACTAGTAGCAAGTACTTACAGTAACATAATAAAAATCATACATCATCCCTTCCATTTTAAAAGCTCTGTTTTTCCTTTTTTATGTGAGATAATTTATTCCACTCTACCTCTCCCTGCCCCCTTTTCTTCATGTGCATTCTCCTTTTTCAGACCTTAAATTTTTTGTCATAATTTTTGGATATCATCCCTCACACCCATGACCTCTACCACCCTAATAAAATTCTTAGTAGTGACATATTTCATTTAACCATGCAAGAATGTAAATAATTTAACCTTATTGAATATTTTCTGATTTCTCTTTGCTGTTTGCCTTTTGATGCTTCTCCAGTTTTATATTTGAAAATCAAAATTTTCTACTCAGCCTTGGTATTTAAGTCATCAACACTTCATTTTCAGCATTCGTGACTATGATCTTGCATGTTAAGCAGCTATTTCTTTCTCCTTGCCAAGTCACACCTCTATATGCATCCTTGGTCCCATCCTCATCATATTCTCTCACTGATTGATTGTGCTCAAAATCATTCCCACTCTATATTTTCCAGTCTCTTACTTTCTTGGTCTGGCTATGCTTCCTACAATCACCCCCATATCTTTTTCATCAATTCAAAAAATTACATATAAAACATTTCCAACATTTAAAAAATAATTTTGAGTCTTGAATTCTCTCCTCACCTCCCCATCTCTCACCCAATGAGATGGTAAGTAATCTCATATACACATTATACATATGCAGTCATGTAAAAAGTTTCCCCATATTAATCCTGTTAATCCTTTTGTGGAAGGAAATTTGAACAAAAAAATGATAATGAAAAAGGTTTGCTTTGGTCTGGATTCAGACTCCATCAGTTTTCCCTCTGGAAGCAGATAGAATTTTTCTTGATCAATAGTCCTTTGGGATTGGTTTGGATCATTATGTTGCTGAGAATAGCTAAGTTATTCACAGTTATTTATTATATAGTATTCCTATGACTATGTACCATGTTCTTCTGGTTCTATTATTTCACTCTTTCAGCTCTTGCCTTTTCAATTTTTTTCTGAACTCCTTGTTTGTCATTTACAACACAATATTACTCCTTTACAATCATATATACCACAACTTACTCATTCCCCAGTTGATGGGTATATCTCCTTACTTTCCAATTCTTTGCTCTCTTTCAAAAAGCACTGCTTTAAATAGTTTTCGATGTATATACTTCCTTACCCTTTTACCTTTTTTTAATCTCTCTAGGACACAAACCTGGTGCTGGTATTGCTAGATTTAAGGGTATGTATCGGCTTTAAAATGCTTAAATATGACCAAATTGCTCTCCAAAATAATTGAATCTCTTCACAACTCCTCCCCCAGCAGTGCATTAGTATCTTGATCTTTCCACATTTCCTCCAAATTTTGTCATTTTTCTTTTCAGTCATAATTGCTGAAATCTGTTAAGGTGCAGTGTGGTACCACAGGCTTATTTTAATTTCCATCTTCTAAAATTATAATTTAGAGAAATGTTTGCATAACTACAGAGCTTCAATTCCTTTTGTCTGAGAACTTTCTGTTCACATCCTTTAACTATCAATTTGAGAATCACTTATCTTCTTATATATTCAAATCATTTCTCTACATATTGGAGAGATCAGGTCCTTAGAGAATTGTAAAAATTTTTGCACCCATATTACTCTTCATTTTCCCCTCCATTTAGTTTCTAATCACCTCTTTCACCAGTTGGAACATTTTTCTATCAGTTCTACCACTCTTCTCTTATTGTCTTCCCCCTTATTTGCGTTAGGATAAGATAGATGACTAGACTCAGTTGATTCTGTGTCTTCTTCCCTCCTTGAGCCAATTCTGATGAGAATAAAGTTCACATGTTTACCTCCTCCCCTCCCCTATATACCCCCCCCTCTCTCTGCACATGCTCTTTCATGCCTCTTTCAGGTATGAAGATTTATCTCATTTGATCTTTCCTTTCCCTCTCCTCTCAATGGATTCCTCTTTCTCATGTCTTCACTTTTTAAAAAATCTCATCCTATTATAATCAACTCACACTCTTGAGCTCTCTCACTCCTTTTAACTGCAATAATAATGACAAAGCTTTTTTGAGACAAAAATCATCCCCTTCCATGTAGTGATGCATATAGTTTAACATTACAGAATGTCTTTTGATTTTTCTTTTCTGTTTGCCTTCTTATGCTTCTCTTGAATCTCATATTTAAGAATCCGATTTTCTATTCAGCTCTTGTCTTCTCATCAGGAATGTTTGAAAGTTCTCTATTTGCAATGAATGCCCATTTTTCCCCTCAAGAATTCTGCTGTTTTATGGAGTAAGTCACTCTCATTGAAGTCTTAGATACTTTCTAGGCTCTCTGATCCTTTAAATTAGAAGCTGCTAAATTTTTTGTGATCCTGACTGTGGCACCACAATATTTGAATTGTTTCTTTCTGACAGTTTGCAACATTTTTCTCCTTGAAATGGGAGTTCTGGAATTTGGTTATAATATTATTGGGAGTTATCCTTTTGGAATCCTTTTTAGGAGGTGATTGGTCTTGCACTCAGAGGGACCCAGATAATCTCCTTCAGAGCAATTGCTCGACCTCTTTGTCATCTGCGGCTGAGAACTCTGGAAGCTATTGCTGCTTATTCTGAGGTATCTAAGGCCTGTTTCCTCAGTGGGACCTACCTTGGCCTGGCTTTTCTGAACTCCACTTCTACCACAGCGCAGCAGATCTTTCCTGTTGGCCTTTTAAATTGTTTTTAGGATGAAAAATTATTTCACCCAGTGTTTTTGTGGGTTATGCTGCTCCAAGATTTGTTTTGAGGCATTGTATCATAGTTTACTTTGGGAGATCGAGATCAGACGAGACTGTGTACCTTCTCCACCATCTAGTCTCTGCCCCCTCCATCCACCTTGTTATCTTGATGGATGGTCTTCTAAATATTTTACAATCCCTATTGTTTTTAAATGGAATTTTTCTATTTGTTCCTGCTAAATAATTTGGGGTTATGTATAGAAATGCTTATGCTTTCTGTGGACTTATTTCTTGCATTTCCTGCAGTTGTTATTTAAATTCCTTTTATTTGGCTCTCTAGGGTTTTCCAAATAAATTTATCATCTATAAAAAGTAATAATTTTGTTCACACTATGCTTTTGCTTATTATTCCCTCAATTTCTTTTTTCTTGCCTTATTTCTATAACTCACATTTCTAACACCATTTTCAAATAGTTGTGGTGATAGCAAAAAATCTTTACTAGTTATAATTGCATTGTTTTAACATCATTTGGAAGTTATTCTTAATATTTTTTCTTGAAAATTTGGAAATATTCTCCAGATTAGATGCTTTATTTATATAATAAAAATGATAAAAATAGAACTATAATCCTACCTAGGTTGATTTATTTATTAAGTGCCATATATGTCAAACTGAAGGAAAACTATTTTATAGAACTAGAAAAAAATAATAAAATAATGATAAATAATACATTCCATCTGGAAGAACAAAAAGTCAAGAATATCAGGGGAATTAATGAAAAAAATGTGAAGTGTGGTGGCCTAGCAGTACACCTGATTTTAAACTGTACTATAAGGCTATAATCATCAAAATAATCTGGTTTTCAATGGAACAGATTAGCAGTAAATGACATTGGCAATCTTGTGTTTGATAAACCAAAAGATCCAGACTTTTGGGATAAGGACTCAATATTTGACAAAAACTGCTGGGAAAATTAGAAAACAGTTTGTTAAAAATTAGGTATAAATCAAGATCTCAAATTCTATATCAAGATAAGATCAAAAAGGGTATATGATTTAAACATCAAGAGTGATATTATTAGCAAATTTAGGAACATACAACATAGACTAAGTTACCTGTCAGAATTATGGAGAAGGGAAGAATTTATGACCAAACAAGAGATAAAGGACATGAGATGTAAAATGAATACTTTTGATTATGTAAATATTTTTTGGTAAAAACAACAAAAAAGCAACCAAAACTATAAGGGAAAATATTTTATAACAGATTTCTCTGATAAAGATCTCATTTCTCAAACATATAAAGAATTAAGTCAAATTTATAAGAAGAAAAGTCATTCCCCAATTGATAAATGGTCAAAGGATATGAATAGGCAGTTTTCAGATGAAGAAATAAAAACTATCATTAACCATATGACATGTTCTAAATCCTTCTTGATTAGATAAATGCAAATTGAAACAACTTTGAGATACCTCCTCAGGACTATCAGATTAGCCAACATGAAAGTAAGGATAATGGTAAATGTTTCAGAAGATGTGGTAAAATTGGAACACGGATGCATTGCTGATTGAGTTGTGAACTAATCCAAACATTCTGGAGGGCAATTTAGAATTATGGCCAAAGGCCTATAAAGCAGTATAGATCCTTTGAGCCAGTAATACCACTACCAGGTCTGTATCCCAAAGAGATAAAAAAAAATGAGAAAGGACCTATTTCTACAAAAAAAATATATTTAGCTCCTCTTTTTATGGTGACAAAGAATTGGAAACTAAAGGGATGTCCCTCAATTGGGGAATTGCTGAATAAATTGTGATATATGATGGTGATAGAATCCTATTGTGCTATAAGGGATAATGAACAGGGTGATTTCTGAAAGAACTGGAACAACCTACTTGAAATGATGCAGAATGAAATCAACAGAACCAGGAAATCATTGTTCACAATAACAGCAATATTGTGAAATGATCAAATGTGATGGTCTGCAACTAACAGCAATACAATGATCCAAAACAATTCTGTGGGATGTGTGAAAAAAGAATGCTATCCACCTTTAGAGAAAGAACTTTTGGAATAAAAATGCAGATGAAAGCATATGATTTATCACTTGTTTCTTTGGCTATATGATTCGAAGTGTTGGTTTTATAACTTTCATTTGTAAAAATTAATATAGAAACATCTTTTATGTGATAATACACATATTACCCAGATTGAATTCCTTGCTGGCTTCCGGAAAAGGGAGGGAGACAATTTGGATTATATAACTTTGGAAAACTTATGTGAAAATTTATTATTAAAATAAAAAATAAAAATAGAACTGTTTGAAGAATAGTATACATTAATGAAACAAGCAATTACAAAGTTAATGCTTACCTTTTTCTATTTGAGAAGAAAATAAATCTATTTTTTGTACTCTTCTTTGAGTCATTTTTGTCAGAGAAAATTAAAAAGTATCAAGGTCCTCACAGAGGGAAAATCTAGTCCCTTATTTGAATGGAAAATAAAAACAATTTAAAGACGTGTAGTCAACAAAATATAAAGACAATTTCAAAGAACAAATATGCATTAATTTTTTTAAGATATGGTCAGTCCTTTTACATGAAATGAAACCCTCTCTCAAAAAAGTAATTCCTTTTTTCTAGGAGAATCAGCCCAAATATATACAAGAATACTTTTCACTTTAATTCTATCTCATATAATCAATTTATCTCATATGTTGAAATTTCCTTGTTCCTATTAATTTTGAGATTAAAAATCAGCATTGTATCTAATCTAAGGAGAATTCAAAAGGAATATACAATATAGATATAACCTAACATGCTTATACTTAGAGGAATGAAGTGCATTGAATGAGGCTCTTTCTAGTGTAAGGCTACCCTTTATAGTTTACAAAAAAAAATCCATTATTTTTAGACTTGGACATAACCTGACAGTCTAACTCTACATAGCTATGTTTTCGTATCAGGCCTGGAATCTTATTTCCTTTTCCAATTTCTGCCTGGCAAGAAAATCCAGCATTGATGAACTTTATTGTCATGCATCTTTCTCTGCCTATTAGACAACAACAACAAAAAAAAAACCTAAAACATATTAAACTTTTATATTCCATACTCTAATTTCACACCCCCTAAAAAAAACACCTTGTTGACTTTTCAGCTTCCTTCAACTCTCCTTACATGGAAATGATCATGGGAGCCAGAAGAAACTGGCATAGAAATGTCCCATATCCTAGGTATAGCCAGTCACAGGAATACCAGAGTCCTTACTCTACTGAAGGTATTCATACTACAGGAACTTAGACATCTGAAGGCATAAGTTTTTCCTTTCAAAAATTTTCTTACTTCTTAGATTTTATCACCTATGAAATTCTGTATTTCTCTAAAGCTTTACTTATTTTGATATGGAAGATGCTCCATTTGCTATCTCATTTGATGAATATACAGTCAATTCACAACAGAATTATTACATTCTTTCATTCTTTTCATGTTCTTTATAACTAAAGGAGGAGTAAAAGCTGAAGTTGGCCAACTTTTCAGATATAACAATATAATAGATAGACATATCTATTATAAAAATATATATCTATAATAAGCATGTAATATATGTAGAGAAAGAGACAGACATGGAAAATATATTCAGCTAATGTGCGTGTCAAATCAGAAAAAAAATTATAAAATCATAAATAAAGAAATTTATAGGTAGGAGGAAACTTAGAGCAGAAGTACTTAACCTATTTTGTGTCATAAACTTCTTTAGTAATTTGGTGAAGATCCTTTCCAAGAAGAATATTTTTAAATTCAAAAAACAAAATTCAAAGAAATAGAAAGGAATTAATTATACTGAAACACGGGCATCAAAATTTAAAACAAAATAAATTCACTGACCATAGGGTTAACAAATCTTAGAAAAAGTCTGATTTTCTCATTGAACATAGGAACAAGTTAAGGCACAGAAAAACTAAGTGAAAGAATGAATGATCAAAAATTTTAGTGAATAGAAAAGCACTTGCCTGATGACATTAAAATGATCTCTGACAAACTGCCATTGGTGGAGTTTGTATGTGTATTTGCATGTGCATAGGCATAGACATGAGCACAGATATAGACAAATTTAAATATAAATGTGAATGCATGTATTAATATTAGACACCTAGGTAAAGCAGTGGATAGAACCTCAGATATTTACTAGTCATGTGACCCAGGCAAGTCACTCAACCATGTTTGCTTCAGTTTCCTCATCAATAAAATGAATTTGAAAAGCAAATGAAAAACCAATTCAGTATCTTTGAAAAAAACTCTAAATGGGGTCATGAAGTGTCAGAAAATTGATATTACTGAAAAACAACCAAAACATATAAATATACACATATACAAATAGAATTAAATATGCTTCTGTTAAGATAAAAATAGATATATGGTTCATATCTTGATGTGTATATGAATGTCAGTATGTGTTTATAGTTATACATGTATATGTATTTGTAGGTGTTATATGCATTACAACTCTATATGGACACATTTATGTTAACAAATATTAATATGGAGAAAAAGAGAAATTTTCATTACTTTACCATCTTCTTCATTCCTCAGTGACATTGTTAGATTTGTTCTCTAGTTAATTGACCAAAATAGAGAAAATCCTATTTTCTGAAACTGAAAATACATCAGAAGATATTGGTTATGATATACTTTTCCCCTAGAACCTGCTAGAGCATCTTATAATATTTATAGATCCCTCAATAATGTCAAGCTTCTTTGCAACTGCACAAAACCTCCGAGATCCCCTTTAGAATTCTATAATCTTAGGATACTGTTGAAAAACATCAGTGAACTCTTCAAAAGTTTAGGAAAAATTTCTATATCAGAAAGCATCAAATCCATAGCAAACCACTCCACAACTAAACAATCCACAGCAAACTATTCCATAGCATATAATTCCAGAATTATCAAACTTCCACCCTTTGAACCATAACATGTCTTACCTAGCTTTTTCTTTTTTAGAAATTATTTCTCCCAGTCCCCTGCCCTTATTTGTCATCATCCTTCTAGCTACCTTGGTGATGTGATATAGCATCATAAGTGCTCTATGATGTAGTCATCTTTTATTGGCTGTTGAGTGTTTGGCCCTATGAGGGAGCAACCAATTCTTTATCCTGAATAAATTCTCTTCATTTTCTTTAAAACTGAAAATGGTCACTCAGGACTCCAAAAGCACCAGTAAGGAAATACTTATGTGAACTGATACAGAGTGAAATGAGCAGAACCAGGAGAATATTAAACATAGTAACAACAATATTGTGGAATGATTAAATGTGATAGACTTTGCTACTAACAGTAATTGCCATGATCCAAGACAATTCTGAGGGACTTATGAAAAAGAATGCAATCTACCTCCAGGGAAAGAACTGTTGGAATGAAAATGCAGATGAAAATATGTGATTTATCATTTGTTTATTTGGGCATATGATTAGGAGTTTTGGTTTTGTAAGATTATTCACTTACAAAAATGAATATGGAAATATGGTTTGCATGATGATACATGTTTAACCCAAATTTAATTGCTTGTCATCTCTGGAAGTGGAGAGGAAAGAAGGGAGGGAGACAACATGCATCACATAACTTCAGAAAACTTATGTGATGTGAAAACTTGATATTAAATTTAAAAATATATCCAACCTCCCTCATTCCACCACCCCCTCCAAGAAAGCATCAATAAAAGTTAATAGATACTTCAACCCAGGACTACCTGATCTTTCCATTTTACCACCTTTATACATTTGATATGCAGACTTCTTTTCCTTTCATTTGAGACTTATATAATTTTTCTTCCTAAGTTTCAAAACAAGCTTCCCTATCGACAATATTTATCCAATTCCACCTATAAATCTAGTCAACCAAAAAGTATTTATTGTTAGTCGGCTATGTGGTAGATACCAAGCTTGAGATAAACAAAAGTGCCAATCAGTCCCTGCCCTCAAGGGGAATAATATGGTTTAGTCCACAAAGAGCCAGAAAATGCATGCTGGACCAGATTAAAATGTAATTGGTAAATATTTAATAAAATATTAAAAAGTGAAATAAAGAAAATATTACTACAGGGTTCTCTAAATCAACATGAGGTCCACAGGGATCCTTATATAGTGTTTAATGGTTTCCATTTCTGTTTCTTTTGGATACCACTGATCTAGAAAAGAAAGATTATATATACAGATAAGAGCTAGATACATAAATACAGGATAATTCTGGGGGAGAAGTTACTAGGAAAGGATTTGAAGGATCAAGAAACATTCCATAATGCTTGGGATGAGTCATTAAAAACTAAGGATTCTAAGTGTGAATTTCCATGCACTCTTTCCCATTTCATTTTCTTTCCTTTTATTTGACACCACAACTTTGCCTGATAGGACAATATGCTCCATTCCCACATTAAGTAGGATCATGACTTCCAGGAAGTGAAAGGTTAGCCTAGATAGAATCTATATTCCTGAGGATGAAAGCCCTGATAAGTCCTAGAAGGACAATAAAATGGCAATAAGGAACAAGAGGCTTGAGCCCTCTCCCAAGGCTATTGAATGTTTGTGTTCAAGCCCAGTTCCTGTGTACAGATTTTAAATTTACCAGATGTTAGCAAATGAGGAACTGTCAAAGACCAACAAAAATCTTTGAAATCCAAAAAGAAATTACCTAAGATTGAGCAGAGATGAGTAGGTGAACCCTGGATTTCTTTAGCTTGAAAAGTTGCAGTAGGAGCTATTATTGGAGACACAACAACCCCAAATCTTTCTAGTTGTCCCAGAAAGCTTTACTATTAATACATCTATAGTTTAATCCCTGACCTTATCCTGTGGATACTTAAGAAAAGTTCAAAGTCATGGAGCTGAGAAGTGACAAAAGTATGGGAAAAAAACATGCACAAAATTGGCTTTGTCTTAGATTCAAAAGTTCAGTTTAGATAGGAAAGAAAAGAAGATAAAGACTTGGAGTGTACAGATATGAGGCCTGGGTGCAGTGCTCAAATCAACAACAAGAAAACAGGCAGGTAATGGAATTCTTACTGGGAGACTGAGATCCACAGCTCAGGATCTGAAATAGTTGAAATGGTCTACACAGCAATTGAAGTAGAATCTGTCCCTACACCATCACTTATTCTCAGTCTCTCTCTGACTATTGGCTCCTTCCCTACTGCCCACAAAGAAATATACATTTCATCCCCACCCTCAAAAAACTTTCACTTATTTCTTCCATCTCCTATCATCCTATATCTCTTCTGCTCTTCATGGCTGGCCCTCTAAAATGCTGACTACCATAGATTCCTCTACTTTCTCTCCTCTTACTTCTTTCTTCTACAATCTTGCTTTTCACATAATCACTTGTATCTTCCAATTATTCTATTCCATTACTAGAAAGGAAGCATAAGGACTGCTGGTCACTATAATGATGCCATTATTTTATTTTATTCTTTTAAAATTATTTATTTTATTTTTTACCAATTATATATATTAACAAATTTCCACATAATTTTTCATAGGTTGTACAACCCTCATCTTTCCCTCCACTGTAATAGTTTTTCCACCCCCACCTCTTTATGTGATATTATTTACCACATTTTACCTCTCTCTTCCCATTTCCCTTAGTGCAATCTTTTTCATCCCTTGATTTTTTATATATCATCTTTAAAAGCTTCCTACCATGCCTTCTCTCTATGTATACTTTTAACTACTGTAATAATGAGAAATAATATGAGTTACAAATATCATCTTTCTATGTAGGAATATAAACAATTCAATCTTATTGAGTCCCTTTAAGTTTTATTTTATTTATCTTTTTATACTTCACTTGAATTTTGTATTTGGGCATCAGCTTTTCTGTTTATGTCTGGTCTTTTCCTCAGGAATGCTTGGAAATGTTCTCATTTATTAAATGATCCTATTTTCCTCTGAAAGAATATAATCAGTTTAAATGGATAGGTAATTCTTGGTTGTAAACCCAGTTCTCTTGACTTCCAGAATACCATATTCTAAGCTTTTGGATCCTTCAATGTAGAAGCTGCCAGATGCACTGTAGTACTGACTAGGGCTCCATGATAATTTTGTCTTTCTGGCTGCTTCCAGTATTTTCTGCTTGACCTTCAAGCTCTTGAACTTGGCAATAACATTTCTGGAAGCTTTCATTTGGGGATTTATTGTAGGAGATGATTTGTGGGTTCTTTCCATTTCTATTTGATCCTCTTTTCAAGAATATCAGAGAATTTTCCTTGAAATTTCTTGTAATGTCGTGTATAGGCTTTTTTTTTTGGTTATGACTTTCAGGTAGTCCAAAGATTCTTCAATTATCTCTCCTGGATCTATTTCTGAAGTCAATTGTGTGTTTTTTAGTGAGATATTTCATTATTTTCTTCTATTTTTCATTTTTGTTTGTTTCTTGATGTCTCATGAAGTCATTAGTTTCTATTTGCCCAATTCTAATTTTTAAAGAATAATTTTCTACCTTGACATTTTGATCCTCTTTTTCCATTTGCTTCAGTCTACTTTTCATAAAACTCTTTTCTTCATTAATTTTTTGTGCCTCTTTTTCCAGTTGAAAACTTTATTTTTTAAGCTGTTATATATTCTTTTTGCATTACTTTCATTTCTTTTCCCAGACTTTTTTGTCTTTCTCATGGGTGTTCTGAAAGTTTGTTTTAGATATTTGACCAGTTCCAAGATAATTCCTAGAAAGGGAAATAGTTATTGAGTTAGCTTATATGTGTCCTATTCAGGAGTATATCATAATTTCACTTATATAATAACAACTCACCTTGTTCTCATCCTGTTGAGAAAATGCCTCAATGCAGTCTTCCAATTCTTCTGAAACTAAGGAAAGACAAAAGTCAATTCTCCATTGTGAAAGTGAAAAATCAGCTTTGTGGGGGTGAATTCAAGAGGGTAGAGTGACAAGAAGCTTTTTTTTAACCATGCTTACCTAGCATATCAACTCCAAAACAAGTAAAAATCATGCTATATCAAATTTGGATTGGAAAAGTCAGGAAAAATTCACATTGAGACATTTTTTCTAAATCATCTTAGGCAGAGAAAGGTCTGTGGACACTAAGTTGGGGATTGTCCAAAAATAGCAATATAGTTACTGTAGAGGCAGGTATTTGGAGCATGCTATTGCCTAGGAACAGAAAGGGGACCAAGATAGAGCATTGGACAGAAAGAGATCCCAGGATTACCCTGAACTAGCACTGGGTCCTAAAACAGAAGTCACCTAGAATCTTTGTTGTCCATTAGCCAGTTCTAAGATATAGATCCAGGTCAGAGAGGAGCAGTATTGAGGGAGCACAAGTCTAATGAATATTGAGCAAGGAACAAGTTTGAATAATTTACACATCTTGCTCTGAGCTAGGAACAAGGTAGCAATTTGGTTTTAAATTATAGCCAGCACATAAATCTGTAGTAGAAAAACCAGGAGAGGAATTCAAGACCAAAGAAGATCCAGCAGTTGCTGAATCTTCTTTGCACTTGCAAAAATTTCCATTGGTCTAGCAGAGACTGAAGAAAATTATTGTTGAATTGTATTATTTATTAGTAGTATTTCTATGTGAAACTATTTCCTTAAAGTTTTGAAAGTTAGGTAGAAGCACTTCAGATTCTAAAACTGAAGTAATTTATTCCCAAGCCTCACAAGGCATCTACCTCAGTTAGGCCCTTTTATCTCTTGGTAAAGGTTTTGAAATGATTAAGGCCGTTCTTGCTCTATAAACAAGAACCCTCATCCTAAGGCATTTCAAAGTAAGGCTAATTTTCCAGGTGTACTTTCACCCTCTTGAAGACTAACCTGCCCTGTGATGAAGTAATGAGGGAACAAGGGAAATAAGATCTCTAAATCCACCTCCTCTTTCAAAATATTCACCAATTGGGTCTGCAAGGAGAGGTTCAAAGGATAAACTATTAGGCCAATCAGAAAGGGGACACATCTCCTTATAAAACAGAGGATAAGGGCTTCTGGGAGCATCTTTATCATAGGAGGAAGATATGAAGGACCCACCTTTTGTTAATAGATTACATGCCCCTAATAATAAACAGTGTTTTTCTTGGGGGCAATGGCCTCATATTATTTATTGGTTAAAATTCCAGTTGCTACAGTTGCTACAGTAGTTTCTTAAAATTAAATGAAACACAAATCAACAGGCCCAATTTTCAGAGCTCAGAATTTTAAGGGCAGTGACCTCAGATCACACCACTTTGAAAGCACTGAAAATTTGCTGGCCCCTGGACTGAGTTGTGAAAGCAACTGAATGAAATGAAAGGAAAGAATTACAAGCCAGACATCTCTTCACTTTGTAAGATTAAAATTGTGAGACTGTACACAAATTTCATGATTTATTTAATCAGAAAGGAGTTGGGGAAAAGGATAAAAAAGAGATTACTTTTCTAGCTTCTCCATTTAGCTTACTATTCAGCAGAAGCCATGTAGACTTCCCAGTCAGCATCAAAGGGGAACTCCTGAGACCAAAACTCCAGTCTTTCCTCAATTTATCAAACTTTCTCTCTACCCACTGTCCCTCACATATCATGCCACATGAGCCAACTCTTTTGCCCGGGCTTTCCAGGGAGGCATCCATCCTGCCTCTTGCCTCATGATCCCTTATCTCAATTGCTGGCTTTTCTGGCTGACTAAAGAATTTCCATTCTATCATTGTAATCAGTCCCTCAACAACTTCCTTCACATAACTTCTAGAAATGAACAGAACACAACATAGACAGAAAGGTCAAAGACAAGAAGTAGGTTGAAAGAATGTACCAAAAAAAAAACAACCTAACCATAAAGGACTACTATGGTAACAAGGAAGCTCAAGACTCAAATGCAGAAAACATACCTTGAAAAAATCTAGAAGCAAAGTCTCAAAGAAAAGGTCCCAAAATTCTTGATGTCTTAAAGAATGAGATAAAAGAGTTGAAAAAGACTTTAGAAACTAAATAAGAGCTATATAAGAATGATAAGAAAAGAGAATTAACAGCATAGTAAATAAGATACAAAACCTCCCTGAATAAAATAATTTCTTAAAGTTTAAAATCACTCAAATGGAAAATAACCACCAAAATGGAAAAACCATTGATTATTTTATTTTATAAAGGAAAGAAGCAACCAAAATTGTCAGTGTCAATAATTTAAAAGTTGAATTCACAATGAAGGTGAACGAAAAGCAAGACTGAGTTAAGTTTGCAGAATGAAGCCAGGATTTTTGCTGGGCTCTCCCAACAGGTCAGTTTATTTGAAACTGTGTGAGTATATTTGGAGACTGACAGACCCTCAAATACAAGCTTTCAAAGACTTGGTAAACTGTTTAACATATGTGCCAGTGATTGACCTCTGCAAATCCAGACTATCTATATAGTTAATAAACACTTATTAATTGCCTGCTATGTTTCACGTAAGACCTGGAATAAGTTTTGTGTACTTCTGGATGCCAGCACTAGAAAACTTACATTCTTTACTAAGAGAATTACAGTTACTAGAAACTAACTGTATTTACCAGGACCAGACTTATTAAGAATGAGATTAAGTACACAGCTGTGTCATGTACAAACTGGCATTCCTCATTTTGAAGTAAACTATCAAGTTAGATGCTGCTTGCCACAAATGCTAGTCATTGATGGATTCAGCATACACCATTGGCCAGAGAGGATTCATGGTGACACAGATGCCCTCTGTGATGCTGAAGCTGCCTGGAAACTAAGAAAGGAGCAAAATCTATAGATGCTCCCCAGGAATATGGACCCTATTAAAGTGAAAGTGCCCCTGAGAATTTGGGTCTCCCACCAAATAACATGCCAGAAGCATGTGTAAATCTTGTTTCTTTGAATAAAGTGTCTTTGAATGCCTGGAGGTAGGAGAAAATAGATGATAAAGGATTATTGAGTCAGCTAGGTGGCTCAGTGGGTAAAGATGGAGTAGGAGGTCTTGGATTTAAACTTGATCTTAAACTCTTTCTAGGAGTGTGGCCCTGGGGAAGTCACTCAATCCCAATTGCCTAGCTCTTACTGATCTTCTGCCTTAGAACCAATATATAGAAATATATAGAAAAATATATAGAAAGAAGGTGAAGGGTTTTTTTTAAACATTTATTAATATTCATTTTTAACATGGTTACATGATTCATGCTCCACCTTTCCCCTTCAACCCCCCCCAACCCCCCCCAACCTTCGCCAATGCACGTTTCCACTAGTTTTGTCATGTGTCCTTGAACAAGACCAATTTCCAAATTGTTGGTAGTTGCATTGGTGTGGTAGTTTCGAGTCTACACCCTCAGTCATGTCCACCCCGACCCATGCGTTCAAGCAGTTGTTTTTCTTATATGTTTCCTCTCCTGCAGTCCTTCCTCT